>NC_133324.1:851091305-851413762 GCF_042186555.1 Aquarana catesbeiana
GGGCATGCACCGTACTGTCACAAGTAACAGCCTGCTCACATACGGATAGGAGACATACCATCAGGGAAGAGCATAGAGGAGAGACTAAGCTCCTGTTAATCTTCCAATATGGCCCAAAAAAAGATCCACAGAAAAAAACGGCCTCCCATACTTATCTGGCGCCTTTAGCAGCCCAAGCGATGGGACTCCATACTGCAGGAGAGCATGAACCTGCAACAGTTACACCATAAAGCGGTGAGGTAAGGCTGATAATGATCCTGCAGGCATGAGGACAAAGTAAAGAATACTGACTAAGGGGAGGAACTCTTTTTTTTATAGAGTTAAAATGGTCCTGTGGGTTGGTAGAGGGCGGAGCAACCAACCATGGGTATGCTGACATGGGAGGCACCAGGAAAACATTATTTGCAACTGTGTTAGCCTTGGCTATGTGCATCAAATCTCCAACTACAGGCCAAAGATCGAAGTCCATTTGCATCCACATAAACAAAGCAACAGTTTTCTAAGCATATGTACCTGTGCAGTGTAAACCCTAAAATTTGAAATGTCCAAGTCCCTGGGCATGATTAGTGCTAACAAACATTAACATCAGTCCCTGGCTGCAATGAGCTTCCAATATAAAGTCCAAAATTAACTTTCTTACATTAGAACCTATTTTGACAGGAGACAAATAAAAAGCCAGCATGCCTTTGGATTGTGGTGAGAAACCCACACAGGGAGAACATATAAACTTCAACACAAGAATTAGCATGTTGGGGAATAGAACCAACATCCCAGGTGCTGCTAGACAGAACTGCTACCCACTTAGCCACCAGGCAGCCCCACACATGTTCCCTGCATCTCTGTGGTGTGAACCAGTCCTAAGTCCATAGCCATGCTCAGTTTCACAAGCAATATACAATATATTGGCCTAAGTATTGGGATGCCTGCCTTTAAACGCACATGAACTGTAATGGCATCCCAGTATTAGTATTGGGTTCAAAACTCATTTGGCCCACCCTTTGCAGCTATAACAGCTTCAACTCTTCTTGTCCACAAGGTTTAGGAGTGTGTCTATGAGAATGTTTAACCATTCTTCCAAGTGCATTTGTGAGGTCAGGCACTGATGTTGGACGAGAAGGCCTGACCTACAGTCTCCTCTCTAATTCATCCCCAAGGTGTTCTGTTGTGTTGAGGTCAGGACTCTGTGCAGGCCAGTCAAGTTCCTCCACCCCAAAATCACTCATCCATGTCTTTATGGACCTTGCTTTGTGCACTGGTCCAAATCATTTGGTGGAGGGGGGATTATGGTGCGGGGTTGTCATTCAGGGGTTGGGCTTGGCCTCTTAGTTTCAGATAAGGGAACTCTTAAGGCGTCAGCATACCAAGACATTTTGGACAATTTCATGCTCCCAACTTTGATGGAACAGTTTGGGGAAAGCCCCTTCCTGTTCCAACATGACTGCACACCAGTACACAAAGCAAGGTCCATAAAGACATGGTTGAGCAAGTTTGGGGTGGAGAAACTTGACTGGCCTGCACAGAGTCCTGGCCTCAACCTGATAGAACACCCTTTGGCTAAATTAGAGTAGAGACTGCGAGCCAGGCCTTCTCATCCAACATCAGTGCCTGGCCTCACAAATGCACTTCTGGAAGAATGATCAAACATTACCATAGGCACACTAAACCTTGTGGACAGCCTTCCCAGAATCTGTTCTAGCTGTAAAGGGTGGGCCAAATCAAATTTTAACCCTACGGACTAAGACTGGGCTGCCATTAAAGTTCATGTGTGTGTAAAGGCAGGCGTCCCAATACTTTTGGCTATATAGTGTATCTGGAAAATACTTACAATGGTGGTGGAACCCTCCTACAAATAACTACTACATTTAGACATAGTTATAGGACCTGGGAGATGAGACAACTTCTCTACATGAAGTAACATGGTTGGGATTTGAACCCAGACCCTCAGAGATACTAAGCAGAAGTTCTAACCTCTAAGCCACAGAGCTGCCACATGTGAGACCCTCCTACACATAACTACACATAAAAACACATAAATACTACATTTCTATGGACATACAGGTGATGGAATTACATTACTCAAGAGTTATTCTTTTTGATTTATTCTGTGATATTTGGTGTTTTTTTGTGGGTGAGAGTAGAATATTACCCTCAAATTTTTGGGAATTACATTTTGCTTTCTGATGTTGGTACACATATCACATTTTTTGGGCTCAAATTATGAATATTTGGAAATAATAAAAAGCACAAAAAATTGTGATTCATTTTAAATTTTCATCAGCAATGGTATTGTTTGTGGTTTGTAAAGACACCTGTGTGAGTTTGGGTAAAGATTGTTGTGAGATGAAGAGTAACAAGTGAAAGTGACAGAGAAAAATATATTTTACCAAAACATCAAAACATTCCACATTGTAGCATTCCTATAATCAAAATATTTTAAGTAGAAGCAGCAATGTTGCAAAGGAAAATTTATTTCACAGAAAGATACATTTCATCTCAACATTAAAAGGTTTTTTGTGAAAGTTAGAATTGTTCCATTAGAATCAATGACTGAAACTTCATTTGGACTAAATTAGAGCAGATTTTAACTCCCAAAAAATGCTCTCTAATTAGCTCTCATTTTGGTATTTACTATAGCTCCGGGTAAAAAAGACACTTGAGTTAAAATAAGAGTTATATTCAGGTCTGAGCATGCTCAGTTGTGTTGGCACCTAGTTGTCCAAAACGGGGAATTTTTCACTTTTCAGACTTTTAAAGATATTTCAGTGTAGAAATCACTTTTTCACACAGTTTAAAAGCAGATAATCTTTAAATAATATACCACATATTTCAGTACCATTTAGGCAATTATATCATGCTCTAAACATTATTTCCATGTGCAATTCTCTAGGTTTTAGCAGAGTAAGGGTAAAACCTCAAGGAAATATTGCCAACCTTGTTTGTGTACAAGTATTTCAGGGGAAGTAAGAGATTTTAGGATGTGAGATAATTGAAGGTATAAGTAGTGATCAGAGGTCGGGATGTGGAACTCACTCTAAAGTTGCACAAATGATTTAAGGGTCTGATCTTTAAACATCTGCTCAAGAGTTAAGATTCCTCTCTTGTCCCATTTATGGAAAGCCGAGTGAGGGATAATTGTTTCTAGGACTTTTAGTGGAATGGATAAAGAGAATTTCTGTAGTATGGGGGGATTTAGAGAATAGAAGGTTCTCCATTACAGCAATGAGGCTTGGGTGGAGAGAGGTAGGGTTTTAAGTGGCCAAGGTTCCCACATATCAACCAATAATAGGTTGCTGAGTGAGGGTATAGGACAGCCAGCTTGTTCAATATCCATCCAAAGTCTATTTGTTGAAGGTGAAAAACAGCTTTTTAACTGAGATAGATGGGTCTAAATCCAGTAGTCATGGAGGTCAATCATGTCCATGCCTCTGGCACACTTATGCTTAAGGAGTTGGGCGTGAGAGCTGCAAGGTTTCATGCCTTTCCACACAAAGTTTTTTTAGCAATGTGTTAAGTGCCATTAAATGTGATTTTTTTTATTAGGATAGGGAGAGTTCTGAAGAGATATAATATTTGGGGTAACATTATCATTTTAAAAGAGGCGAGATGACCTGTCCATAACAGTTCGCACTTGGATATGCGTTGGGCATCTTTACGACCACACACCAGTAACGCTCATTCTACAATTAACTCCCACCCCTAAATCTAGAAAATGTGGAGAATGAATTCCTCAATCTTGACAGATACAGGATATAGGCAGCAGATCGAGGCTGGAATTGAATTCTGCTATGCCCATAAATCAGTTATCAGAGACCTATTCTTAAAGTTTGGTGCCAAACTACTAACCAGTACCTAGCACGTATTCACACTCTTGAACACAGTAACAAGATCTCCACGTCTATCCAAATCACTAATGAACTCTGTCAGCTCAGATCTGATCTCAGTTCCCATTTCTGATGCGGATTTGACTTCTATATTAAATGCTTATGACTCACTTGGTATCCCCAGGGAAACAAACCTGGGAAAATCCTAGCCAACCAATATAAACGTAAATTAGTGCAGACTAAAATTCCGTACTTGAAGAGCCCCACAGGCAATAGATTAACTAATCCTCTTGACGTGGCTAATAGGTTTAAAATATTTTACGAATAATTATATAATCTGGCCCCTTCCGTAACTGACCCAGCCCCCACAGAACAGCTAATACACTCCTTTCTCTCCTCCGTTGACCTTCCCTCATTGACTGCTCATTCCATGCCCATTCACAGTAGACAAACTCCCCACAGCCATCAAATCCCTTCCCCTACACAAAGCTCTGGGCCCAGATGGATATTCCAATGAATATTATAAAGAATTTGGTGATCTATTAGCACCCCCTGTGCAAATCCCTGAATAGATTTATGACCACAGGGGAAATCCCTAAATAATCCCTAGAAGCTGTCATCATCACTATCCAAAAGCCAGGTAAATCCTTTGAAGACCCAGCCAACTACCACCCCATTACTCTTCTTAACTCAGATTTGAAACTCTATGCCAAAATATTAGCGACCCATCTGGCTAAAACTATCCCCTGCTCGTACACACTGACCAACTGGGATTCCTCTCAGGTCGCCAAGCCTCGGATGGGACGAGGAGTGTCATAGACCTCATCCAGTGGGTGGAGAAGCACCTAATGCCTTCTCTGCTCATTTCCCTTGATGCAGAGAAGGCATTCAATAGAGTCCACTGGCGATATTTAGAGGTGGTTCTCTTTAAGTTCAGGATTACAGGCATCCTCCTGCAGGCCATAGTGGGTCATATTCGGCTCCTAGTGCTAGAGTATGGACTTCAGGCTACCTATCAGATCCATTCTCTATAACCATAAAAAACAGAAAAAAATACTGTGCTGCCACAAACCCCCCCCCCCCCCCAAAAAAAAAAAACAGCAGTTTAACTGTGAGATATACACAAAGAAACAACAAAAAAATAGAAAAAACTGCGCTATAACATGATGGATGTATGATTGCATAAAAATAAATTCATGTCAAAGTACGTGAAGTGATAAAGCCAGAAAAAACCTCTATAGGGATACCAACATCCATGGAATAAAAAATTCCACTAATCCATATACAATAGGTGTTATGTAATGCATAAAAAACATAAAATCAATTAGTGCATGTCAAAGTTCATATATTGAGAAGTCCAAGAAATCCTCCAAGAAAAGTAAATAAAGTCCCAAAGAAAATCCCCTCAATATTCCTCAGTAAAGACTTGTATGTGAAGACTGGAAATAAACACAGCTCACAGTGATCCTCCACCACATGAAATTCACGCTTACCAAAAAGCAAGCAAATCAAGCTTGTATGCGGACCCAAATCTGGAATATCCAGCTAGTGATAAGGCTTCTCTGTGTGCAGCGTGACTGCGGAAGTGCGATGGATGGTACACCAACTCGAACTCAAGGGCATGAGGACAAAAGAAAGGTGGCCATAGCGTAAATCCGATAAGGACAGTTTATTTAAAAAGGTAAAACACTTACACAAATGGTGATAAAAAGAGCAGTTCGCCGGCCGGCATAGTGAGCGCCTGTTCACAGCAAGATCACGATGACGTCAGAGCGTCAACCTCCCGACGAAACGTACGTCGGGAGGTTGACGTCACATCTGGTGGGTGCCCTGTACTAAGACCTATATGAACAGAAATTGAGGCATGCCTCAAGTCTCTCACCGGCATTGCTGTCTCACTAAACCTGCAGATGGCCATTTTGGGAATGGGGCTTGAGGCCTAGCCCCCATCATTACACCCTCTGATCACACATTTACTAATAGCTACCAGGCTATCAATAGCCTGAAGCTGGAAGAACCCCAACCCCCTGACCGTTCAACTAATACTCAATGTCCTTAATGATCACTGTGCCAAGGAGTACATGTTTGCCAAAGCTCACCTGACTGTCCACAAATTCCTGACACAGTGGGAGCTATGGCTTCTAGTTCATAGATGCACTGTACCTCAATAATCCTCTGTTTCCCTTAACTTTACTCAATTTATTGGCCCAGAGGATCCTATGCCCAAAGGTGCCATCTGCTATTGAATCTCACAATACTCAAATAACGCACTGCTTCTCCTTATAGCTATCATATATCTAATGGTTACTACAATCATAGCTTTTTAAAGATTTTAAGCTCTTGTTTACTTTAACAGCTTTACAGTTCTTAATATGATGCCTAAGGCAATATTTAGTTACGCATTTGAAACGATTTATACAAATATCCCTGGTACTCAATATTCTGTATACATATTTGTATTCTGAATGTCACTGTTTACTCTGTAGCCTCTCATGGCTTAGTAATACTTTCTATAAATCTAATAAAAGTTTATGTAAAAAAAAATTTAACTGCTACACTTCTTTGTAAAATAACCCAAATCAGTGTATATTATTTAGTCTGTGTAAATGTCCACAAGCTATGCTACTTATCGTTAAAAATTGATCAATTCTGATGTACTGACTGTCTTATCTCATTTCACATGGCCCTAAAATATTGTACAGATAACCCCCAGATGACTCTTTTTTGGAAAGTACACAATCCAAGGTATTTAGTATGGCATTGTGAGTTTTTTGAAGTTATTTTTTTCCCACAATTCTTTGGAAAATTAAGAATTTTTTTTTCACAAAATTCTCATACTAACAAGTTATTTCTCACATACAGCATAGGCATACTTGCAATTACACCCCAAACAACATTCTGCTACTCCTCCTGAGTATGGGGATATGGGAGTTAAGCAGCTTAGGCTGTAAAGAAAGGGACGGTGTGGGATTATCTGCGCCATCTTGCCAATGGAAGTGGGCTGGCTTCTTTACCACGGGTGGGCTTTGTTCTGCCTGATTTTAACCATGCCGATGGCGTGGGACAGTGCCCACAGCTGGGGAGAGGTGGATCAGGGGAAAATAGAAGCCAGCTCACTGCAGGATGGCTGTTAGAATGGCAGAGGGAAAATGGAGAGTCAAGTCTAGTAAGCCACTCAGTCTGCTATCAAACCATGCCTCCTCATAAGAACCAGCCCTATCGTACAACAAGAAGAACATATCTGTCAGGACCTGGTTCTGCTGGTGGCAGTGTAGTTCTCAGGGCTTATAGCTGCAGTTCCAGTGTCTACCACCCGGTGTTTCCCAGAAGCCAGCAGGTTTCAGTGATCAGTTCCATTTGGTTTCAGCTGCTAGGTGGCTATATAAAGCTGCTCCCACTAGCACACAGTGCCCCAGTGTTTTGGCTGCTCCTGCCCTGTACTGTGGTTGCTGTGCTGCTGCCGCCTGTCTGCTGCCATTTATTCTTGACCTTGCTCTTGTTCCTGCCCTACATCCAATACCCTGCTGCCTTGCTCCTTGCTCCTCCAGTTTTTTGCCATGTATGTATCTCATTTGTGTATATAATATACATTGTTAGTTTTTGGTTGTGGGTTAGGCATTTTGTCATTTCGTTTTGACTCTCATGCATTCTCATGTTTATTGTTTGCTGGTGTGTGCCTTTTGCTTCATTGTAAAATAAATCTCACTTTAAAGAATACATGGTTTGGTCCCAGTTTATGTGTGTAGCTACATATATCTAGTCATCTCCTGTGCTGACTCCTGACAGCACCACTGGTACAAGAAAGTCTCCATTGATCGCTTCAATTTGACAATTTATAATTCTTATGTTATCTACTGTAAATCCACTGAAACTTTTCTCAGATATCAGGAGGAAAGCGTCACTTCCCTTGTGTACCAGGTAAAGCCTTCACCAGATAACGTTTACTTAGATGCAGTGAGCAGACTCCACAAACAATATTTTCAAGATAAAGTTCCTCCCAGAGAAACAGGGTATGCTCCAGAGGGGTAGTTCGATGAGAAACTATTTATTATTGCCCCCAGTGTCCTTCCCAACCAGGTCTATGCACAGGTCTATGCTTCCATTGTTACCATACTTCTCTACAATATTAGTGAAGTATGGTAAATGTAATTCTAACTTCCTGCCATTTCCCAGTATCTGAAATCTATATATATATATATATATATATATATATATATATATATATATATATATATATATATATATATATATATATATAAAATATCCCATAACTTTTGCGCAAACCAATCAATATACATTTTTGGGATTTTTTTTTACCAAAAACATGTAGCAGAATACATATTGGCCTAAATTGATGAAGACATTTGATTTTTTACATTTTTTATTGGATATGTTTTATAGTAGAAAGTAAAAATTTTTTTTTTTTCAAAATTGTCGGTCTTTTTTTGTTTATAACGCAAAATATAAAAACCTCAGAGGTGATCAAATACCACCAAACGAAAGCTCTATTTATGGGAAAAAAAAGGACATCCATTTCTTTTGGGCACAGCATTGCATGGCCACGCAATTATCAGTTAAAGTAATGCAGCGCCGTATAGCAAAAAATGTCCTGGTCTTGAAGGGGGGTAAACCTTCCGAAGGTCAAGTGGTTAATAGGGTTCACAGTTCAGGTCCAAACTTTTTCCATGTTTGGAGGGTGTTAGGCCCATCACTACTAGTCATCTAAAATAACTTATTACTGGTTAGATAACATAATCAAACAAAAGGGGCAAGGAAACCTTCTTTTGTTCTGTAAGAAAGAATGTGATTTGAGCACCTGATAGTAATTTATTAAACATGCATACTTTTTAATTATCCAAGTGAATGTGTACAAAATGAACTTGAATTAAATACAGCCTCTAATGAACCAAATAAGCCAGAGTGAGTTCTATTTTATTGAACGTTGAGCCCATATGGCTTATTACTCCTTGTAAACCCTGTAATCATTCCTTAGAACTATTGGTATGTCGGGGTTTATACTTGAACCCTAATGACTATTATTGCAGCATGACCAGCTCAACGAAATTTTTCTTAGTCATGTATTTGTTTGTTTTTTTTTCCATCACATGCCAATGCAATAACATCAAAAATAAGCCTTCAGTTTGTATTTTATTTTATTTTTTATATATTAGTATTTTTAGTAAGCTGCCACGTGTGGAGTTTAACAGAAATAAGTGGTTTTACAAACATTTAGCAAATGGACAAACACATGTATTACTTTGTAAAAATCCATTAATTGAAAATGTTTAAATGCATTAGTTGTATTGATTTAGTTTGGCTTTTAAACCCATGCTCTGTAAACACAAGCTGTCTTTTTAGATATTTTTCTTTGTCTATTTTTATTTTATATGAAGTTATAGCTTCCACAGGTACCAGAAAGTTTTATTTTTTCTTAATATGAGCATATGTTTTTCTGTGCTCTTCATTGATTCTTTGGTCAAGTGTAAGCTGTGGGCTTCTTAACTTAAATTACTCGTCCTCATATTTTTTTTTTAATTTCTTAAATTATTTTTTTAAATTTTTTTAATTAATTCCAAGGTTATAGTTTTTAGTAAGCCGTTTACAATGGCCGTCGTCAGTGCTAAAAACAAATAATTTTTATTGACATTTCCATATTTGTTTGGAATATGTGGTATGTAGTGGAAAAGCTGGTTAAAGCCCATCTCCTTGCAAAATTTTAACCCCCCATCCACCCAGTTACTCCCTATTTACTTAAGAAAATGAACCTTACCCAAGTCCCTGTTTACTCATCTAAATCTTATATTATGTGACCCTCTGCTGTGCCTATTCAAAGAATAAAAACTGGTGATCCACGATTGCAGTCCCAACCTGCCAACCCCCATGGTGTTATGATCCCATTGCCACTAATCAGATGTGGCCATCTCACCCAGCAGTAGTGATGATCTGAACGCACTTTGGTTTGGTTTTGGAGCAGGTTCCGCAAAATGTATTGATTTATTATGTCAAATTCGAACCCCGCTGAAGATAATAGGAAGCTATCCTTTACTATCAGCAATGGCCGTAATGTGTATGTGTGTAATGTGTAACATGCTACAAAAGATGAACCTATCCTTTAACCAATTCCTGCCCAGCCTATAGCAGATTGACGGCCGGGCAGTGGTTATGCTATCCTGACTGGGCATCATATGTCCAGCAAGATAACATGCCGGCACTCGCCCCCATTGGGGCACTCAGCACGGTGATTGGAGGTGCTGTGTGTCAGTCTGACACACTGTATCTCTGATCATAGTAAGGAGCCTCTGACAGAGGCTTCTTACCACGTATTCAGCTGTGACCAATCACAGCTGATCATCGCATGAACCAGGAAGTGACGGTAAACGGCATTCCTCGGTTCGTGCTGACAGGTAGAGCCGATCGGCAGTTCTCCCTGTCAAAGAGGGGATGTGTGCTGATAATAAGCACAGTGATTATCAGCACAGCCCCCATCAGATGTGCCCATCAGCTGAAATCTAAATCATGTGAAAATTGTAAATGAATAAATATTAAAGAGCATAAAAAATCATGTAAAATTAAAAATTGATAAACACCATAGACATGATTACATAGTGTCCATAGAAAAAAGCCCATATATATATATATATATATATATATATATATATATATATATATATATATATATATATATCAGAAAGTATACAGATTATAAGATTGTTGCAGTAGTTGTTAGTTGATAGTGACACCAGTGCAGTATGACAAAAACATAAAATGTGCCCGGTGCTCTTCCTTCACCAATAGGCATTTACCAGAATGGCAAAGGGGATGGTTATGATGCAGTGATCAATGATGCCAGAAACCATGAGTCTTGGATGAGGATGGTATGGCAAAAGGACAAGGGTGGGGTAAAGTCATAAACTAAGTAGAGTGGATGGTGATATCCAGCAGGAATGGCAGACAGTCCACAGCTCAGGGCAGGCCTCTTCAGAGAAGCAGAAGCGCACTCTAAACATGTAGGAAAAAGCAGAGAAAGTGACACCTGAGTGCAAACAGTGTAGTATTTAATTAGACAAAGGTATAAAAACACTCACATGAAGGTAAGCATGTGTGAGCATGGGCTAGTCCTACAACTGTGTGTCTCTGTACAGGCTGGTCTGGTTGGCTGTGCCACTTATTTCCCTGTAGGAGCCATTCACCAGCTCAGTGTGAGGTAAGTCCAGAGAGGAAGGCTTGAACGCACATGGACCGCAGCGGCGTGTGATGTCACTAGAAGTAATGCAACGCGTTTTTCGAGAGTGTGAACTGTCAATGGAGAGCACAGGCGTGCTCCTTTCTCAAGATAAGGCTGCAGGGGCATGAATGCCTTATATAGGACACCATCTAGTGGCGATTAGGGAAAATGGCAGGGAGCAATACTATCAATACTATACACATAATGGGTGTGTTGGTGGGGCGCTATCTATGGCCAAAACGCAAATTGCTGACAATAGTAACAAATAAAACACTCATGCAATGTTGTGCATATAAAAAAGGGGTACAGGTAAAGAAAAAGGAAGGTAATAACTAGACTTCATAAAAGCAAATTATAAAAGCTAAAACCATATATAAAAGCTAACAACATACTGTACACTAGCTCGCCTGACGGGCTTCCTAAAGGATTACAATACATCAATAAATTAATTGGCTGTTCGATCGTTAGCCGAAGATCGAACATTATGGGGTGTTCACGCCAAATTGGAGCGATGCGTCATGCCCCATATTGCACTGAGTCATCGCAGTGCATTGCTGGCTGATGATTGGCCAAGCATGCACTATGACCCGAATGCTTTGGCCAATCACAGCACCGTCAGCAAAAGGAGCCATAATTGGCCAAAGGCAAGGTGCCTTTGTCCAATTATGGCTCAGGGGGTTAAGTCCCAAGGCCCAATTTTTCTGACCCTGTTCAACAGGGGCATGTAATTACAATTCTTGATATAATATTTCACAGCAGGGCCCGTTCCAGCGCCCACCAAGAGTAACTGAGGGTTTACAGTGTTCTGGTACCACCAACACCTAAGGACCAAATTTCTGCAGAATATATACAGGTGGTCCCCTACTTTCAAACATCCGACTTACAAACAACTCCTACTTACAAATGGAGGAAGACAACAGGAAGTGAAAGGAAATCTACCCCTAGGAAGAGAAATTCTCCCCTGTAAGAGTTAATATGGGAAAAAGGTGTCTCCACTGATGCTTTATTATCACCAATCCTTGTTTCACTAAGAACCCCAAATTTTCAAAATCCAATTGTCATTGGGACAGAAAGTGAGGTGAAATCTTCTGAACAGGGGCACAGACAGCAAAATAAATGTTACAGGGGTGATGATAACCCTTCCCTATGTTATCCAAAAAGCTTAAAAATAGATTTTTTGGCTGGAGCTACACTTAAAAAATGTACCTGTTCCAAATTACAAACAGATTCAACTTAAGAACCAACCTACAGTCCCAGTCATGTTTAGACCACCACATACTGATGTTCAGAGTATATAGGGCCTGGGGGCCCCACGCCTTTTCTTTTTTTAATTTGGGTGCGGGGTTCCCCTTAATATCCATACAAGACCCAAAGGGCCTGGTAATGGGCTGGGGGGTTACCCATGACGTTTTTCTCACTGATTTTCATCCATATTGCCAGGACCCGACATTACATTACAGCCGCAAGCAGTTTTAAATGTCTTTTATTCCTAGAAATGTCTTTTTGAGCAGAGATTCTAAACACGGGAAACACATGCCACTTTATAGGCATACTATAGACACCCCGCAGGTATGATATTTAAAGAAATATTTCACTTTTGTTTTTTCACTTTAAACATCATTAAAATCACTGCTCCCGAAAAAACGTCCGTCTTTAAAACTTTGTTTTACATTGATACATGTCCCCTGAGGCAGGGCCCGGGCCCCCAAACCCTTTTTAGGACAATAACTTGTATATTAGCCTTTAAAATCTACACTTTTGATTTCTCACGTTCGAGTCCCATAGTCTTTAATGATGTTTGAATATTTGCGCAAACTTTCGGTCCGTTCACATGTTCTGGATGCGAACCGAACCGGGGGTGTTCGGCTCATCTCTATATGTAACTATTGTAGACCTAATACTGGGAGAATATGAACCGTGAGATGTTAACTTGGCGTATGGGACACATAAATGTGTGCGTGTGTATATGTATATATATATATACTGTATATATATATATATAGATATCTATATATATATATATATATGCCATATATACCAGACTGCACTGCGGCCAGTAACTCTGCCTCATGCATTCCCCAAAACCTCACAAACACCACCAGACTACTTGGATACCCCTGAGACATTCTTCAATCAAGCCTCTACGAGGATCCTCTAGCCCGAGTGGCTCACAAACATCACATCGCTCCTCTCCACTCGTCTCATTCGCTACCCTGGAGTCGCCAAGGGCAGCCCATCATCAATCAAAGACCCACCCACAATACATAGGATTGCGCTCAACGAGTGATACACACTCGTTGCTTACCTACGGACCACCACTGACCCCACTCTCATGCTGTTCATGTCCCACCTTCTACTTCAGCTGGACTATACGATATATTAAAGTAATATGGTAATATTACTTTAATATATCGGCTCCCACGCCATATACCTCCTACTCGTAGTATTGTTTGTTTTAGAGCGGAACATTCCCTGTTGATTATATGACTGCTCAGTTTCCTTTATTTGTCACTGTATCCCTGAAAATTGGTTGTGACATCCTGATGCACGACACCACAGAGTATTAAACCCAATATTTTAAGGTAAAGGCTCTAGGTACGCCTGTTTATTCTGCCCTGGCACATGCCCCCTGCCTACGCTATCACCCCCACCCTTCTTAGTGGTAATTTCTGACCTAGGGGAGATGACATAGACAGTAGTCTGCCCTCTCCTACAGGTCGAGGCAGGTGGTTGGTCCCACAGCATACCTATTGCAGGCACCCACCCCCGCTATCTTGCTATACTCTCGCTCACCCACCATCGTCCTAGGCTCATTGAGTTTTTACTACATATTCACCAATGACACCACCACACGACCCTGATGGGCAATCACAGGCTTACTACCTCCATCACTACTACACACTATCCTGTGGTGACAGATAATGTTCTCTCGCTTGACCCCTAATCTCACTCTTCCTCCACTGTCTTGGTTTTGGTCGACCCCCACACGGATTTGTGTTGGGGTGATATACCCCCTCCAGGGACTCACACTCCATACACGCTCTGTACTAAACCGATCTCACGTATTTGAGGTTGTTGGACACATAGATCCACACCTCTTCGGTTTCCTCCCTGCAACCCACACACTTAATTCGCATATACCTCTCGCGCCTTTGAACCTACCCCTTTCCCCCCACCCCTCACTTACCTTCCCTTCCCCCCCACCAATGGCTACCACATCAGACACCGGCTCTCCCCCAGATACAATACAGTCACAACTACACACACTCAAACTGTACTCTCTTAATATTAGGGGTCTCAACACTCCCGAAAAATGGTTTAAACTCCTCTACTCCTTAAAACAATCTAAAGCCCAAATAGCACTTATACAGGAAACACATTTCCCGACAGACTCCATCCCCAAACTACAGAGCAACTACTTCCCCGCAGCCTATCATTCCTCCAATTCAGATGCTAGATCTAAGGGTGTAACCATCCTTATTTCTAAACACTGCCCCTTCCAGGTAACTGACATACAAAGGGACCTACTAGGCAGATTCCTTTCTATTAAAGGCGCCCTGCATCATATGCACCTTACAATCGCAAAAATTTACGCCCCCCAACTTCGGCCAAGTCACCTTTTTTCGCAACACTCTCCAGTTACTCTCCAGCTTCCAATCTGGAACCCTCATTTTTGGAAGCGATTTTAATGTTTCACTAACCCCTTCCATCGACACATCAAACAAACATCCTCCCTAACATACCGGGCCCTGTGGGCGATTAAATTGCAACTTAGCAACTTATTACTCCATGACACATGGCATATGTTACACCCCAAAGAAAAAGATTTTACTTTCCATATCACACTTATTCCCAAGCAGGGCAAGGATCCCACACTTGTAACCAATTACCGCCCCATTTCACTTTTAAATGTGGACCTAAAACTTTATGCGAAAGCGCTTGCCAACCGTATTCTACCCTTCATTCCCACTCTGGTTTCACTTGACCAGGTCGGTTTTGTCCCTGGCCACGAAGCCAGAGACAACACCACCAAAGTCCTAAACATCCACCACTGGCTTACCAAAACATCTTCACAAGGCTTCTTCCTTTCCCTGGATGCAGAGAAAGCATTCGACAGGGTTGCCTGGTACTACATGAAGGCCACGTTACAAGCCATAGGCCTTCCACCCCGCATGCTACAAATTATTTTAGCCTTATACTCCTCCCCGGCGGCCAGACTCAGGATCAACGGCGGGCTGTCGGACGCCTTCTCTGTATCCAATGGAACCCGTCAGGGCTGCCCCCTGTCGCCGCTGATATTTATATTGACCATGGAACCCATGCTCCGTAGATTAAGAGATAACCAGATAAGCCATCAGAGGTATAGACATCCATCGTAATCAGTATAAAATGGCAGCTTACGCTAATGACATTTTGCTTTTTCTGACAGATCCCATCACAACCATCCCCAACCTTCTGGCTGACTTTGCACTTTTTAAAACCCTCTCCAACCTTCAAATCAATTTTGAGAAATCAAAGGCCCTCAATATCACCCTGCCGAACGAAACTGTAAACCTATGTAAAAATAACTTCCCGTTTGGTTGGGAAAAATCCAAAATTTCTTACCTAGGAATCAAAATTACAACCAATCTACATGACCTCTACGCCAAAAACTTTTTGCCACTGATGCTGTCCATCCAAAATGACCTCATGAAATGGCATCTTGGTTCCTTCTCTTGGTTGGGCAGGATCGCGATACTAAAAATGAATATTTTGCCTAGAATCCTCTACCTTCTCCAAGCAATACTGATCAAACTACCAGTCTCCTTCTTCTCGTCCTATAAACGTATCTGTAGGACCTTCGTTTGGGCCTCCAAAAATCCACGACTTCGCTGGGACAGGCTGGTTCTACCCAAATGGTTAGGGGGCCTGGGTCTCCCAGACCTTCAAAAATACCACTGGGCCTGTCACCTGACCAGACTGGTGGATTGGCACATACACCGCCTTTTCAAAGAATGGATCACCCTGGAGGACTCCTAACTCGCCCTGGATTAACAACAGAAATGTACCTAAAGATTTTTCATCACACCCACTCATTGGAGCCACACTATCACTTTTTAAACTGGCATGCAAATCGCTCTCTATCACACCCTCGCCCGGCCCTATGACCCCACTCGACAACAATCCGGATTCCCCCCCCCGGGCCTGGCATTGAAAGATCCAACCCTCGAGACACATACCAAACAAGCTAGGGCACATAGTTTCTTTCGAAATGGGACATTCCTACCTTACCCGGAGCTCTCTGCAACACTACCTAACTACAATATACCCTTTTACAAATATCTACAACTGAGACATTTCTTCCACATGTCTCAGGACACCTCTCTTTGGCATAGAGAACACACACCATTTGAACTCCTCTGCTCCAGTACGGAACCCCAGGGTCACTTAATCTCCGTAACTTACTCCCTCCTGTTTTCACAATAACAGGTCAAAGAAGACAAACTGGTGCAACAATGGGAAACCGGCCTATCCATAGACCTCACCCCCACCGAATGGGACCGCGTATTCACCCTCATGCACAAAGGCTCCATCAACGTCTCAACTCAGGAAAATAGATACAAATTGTTCTCTAAATGGGATAGGACACCCGATAGGGTCCATCACTTTCATCCCACCATCCCCCCAACTTGCTGGAGGTGTAACACAACTCGTGGCACCCCATTTTGTGGGAATGCCACCTTATACAGCCATTTTGGTTGGAAATTCACCAGCTGATCGCCCACATCACCACATACTTACCGGCCTTCTCTCCCGCACGCTATTTACTACATCACACCTCCGAATCTTTCCGTTCTTACAAAAATTCACTAACTTTACACCTCATTAATGTGGCCAACTTGTGTATCCCTGCCTTGTGGAGGAACCCTGCCCCCCCCACAGTGAACGACTGGCTCCGTCGGGTAGACAGAATAGCTGACATGGAAAAACTCATATGCCAAGCCAACGACAACCCCACCAAATTTCATAACACGTGGGCATGCTGGTTATATTATAGACAATCCCAAACACAGACCGTGCCATCTACAATACCAACACATTTACAATACCAACACAGCCAGCTATCTTTCGCCCTGAGTTTGCTCACTTTACAAACCCACCAACCCCTGTCCCCCTCTCACACCTCACCCTTCCCCAACCGCTTTAACCTGATGATGCCTTAACTTCAAGAACTCTCCATACCTACCTCCACAACTCACTCTCACTAGCCTCACCTTACAGGTAATGATTTATGCCCGTTAAATCATTCTAACTACCACCACCATTATCACCCCGCCACTTCCTATCGGGAACCAAGACTAAATCTCACCACACCGTCAACTTTAGTTTTTTCTTACCTACCCTTCCTGCATCCTGGCCCATTCACAGCGAAGATCCCTTTAGGGGTGATTGGAACTGAGATTAACCCTCGATGGTGTGGAGGTAATCCTCACGCTCAACCCAATTTGAGCACCTACTGCCTATCGTTTCATCAGGTGATATCTACGTCATTAATTGAAAGGTTCAACGTTTCTGTAACTAGTTCTTAATGAGTTATACAGACACTCCCTAACATCTTACAGCAACTGACCATGTGTATATGCTCATATACATGCCTCTCTCTTCACGCATTGCCTCCCCTCTCCCTTTGAGATTTACACTTCTCATGTGGTCTGCTAGCTTGTAACTCTGGAATATGATATGATTGATAATTATATGCTTGTAACCTTGAATATTGAGATGTTTGTTATATATTGTTTGTTAACCTGCAAAATTCAATAAAATCTTTTTTAAAAAAAAAATAAACATGGGCCAACAAACTCTTAAATGGCACAACTGGCATGGACTCAGCCCACTGGTAGGCTCTACACTGAGCTAAAGAGCCCCCAATATTACAAGTGGTGCTCGCATAACTGAAGTTCCTCACATATACCAGTGAGCTATTGCCAGAAACTGCCTGTGCTCTGCAGTGTGTGCAGAAGATGGTTTACCTGGAAGGGAGAGGCCCCTTAAAGTGATAGTGCTCCTGTTTTTGCTCTGTACAGTGGAGTGGCTGCTAGTATGGAGAGTCCACCAGGGTTTGAATTGGCTGTGGACTGGTGCAAGCGGCACCTGGCAGGAGTGGGCCAAGATAAAGAGAAAGGCAGGCCAACCTTCAGTACAAGGAGAGAGCAGCTGGATGTCCATAACTGGAAAAGGGGTATTGTTGCTGCTGCAGTTAAACCAGCAGCTGTTGTGAAAAGTGTGAAAGTGACACAGCTTGAGACAGGATCCAGTGGAGGGAAGGCTGTGTTATTTGCCAGTAGAGAGGCTGACCAAAGGCCGGGACTGAGAGTGGTTGCCAATAGCAAGACAGAGGAAGCTAGTCAGGCTGTCTGTGTACCGTGTCTAACAAGGATTGTGGCAAGTGGTTTCAGGAGGAGGTGATACAGTGTATTGGAGAGAGCCAGCAAAGCTCTGCTTGGAGAGTGCAGTCTACCATAGCGACAAAAGTGGAAGTTGTGCCTGGAAGGAGGAGCTGCAGTGAAGATTTGGCTCAGCGTCCCCAACAAGAGGCCTGTGATTTCCTGCTGGCTAGGATCACCAGGAGAGAAGCGCCCTGGGAAAAAGTCATCCACTACTATGCCTGGAATGTGACCAGCTGGGGCACTAGATGTTTTCTTACCCTAGGTCCTGGAATTCAGCTGGAGATAATGTTGCTGGGCAAAAGTCTTTATCTGTGGGCCCATATTTCCTTGCAAATATGTTTGCAGTCACCCCTAGCAACAAGGAGTTTCCTGTTGTGCCTGCAGTGGGTGCCAAACAGTGGGAGATACCTGTTATAATTTCATCCCGCGGCCATCAGGGGGAGTTGGCCAGTAAAAGTGCAGCAGACTGGTTCGTGAGACAACATACTCAAATGAAGATGGTGACCCCTACTACTGCAGTGGGTAAGACTTTCTTGGAGTGCACATACAATGGATTGTGATAGTTGGGGTAAAAATCTAATCTCCATTGTAGATAAGGCTTTTGTGCTCAAAAATAAGGTGGGCACTGTTTCTACTGTGCCAGCAGGAGGGACTGCAGAAGAGCTTGTACTTGAGGGCTCCATGGCTGCTGCAGGGCTTTGCCCTCATGAGCAAGATGGACCAAATAAGGGCGAGCACACAGAAGAGACTTTGTTCATGACCCACAAAAGTGATGTTGATATGGAGTGTCAAAGTAACATTGTCACTGGTAATGTTCTGGAGCAGTACACTGACGCTGAGCCTGAGAAGTTAGTTATGAGTCCAGCACTTGGTAGAGCACCAGGCTGTGGTTACCTCTAGTTGGGAGGATGTTCGTTTAAAAGTTGCAACTTCTCAAGTCTCAGCAAATAAATCTGTCTGCATTCCCAGTTTAATAACAGTCTCCAGGAAGGACTTAGGTCTGGAGTCAAGGGCCTGGTTTATAACAGAAGTATTAAAGGAGATACTTAAACTTCGGGATATACAGCCAATCTATACTGGTGTGTCTCCACCAGTCAGATGGCCTAGTACTGCGGAGTACCACTAGGTGGAGCACTGAATGGCAGGCTGTACAAAACAAAGGAGAACAAGACAGGAATGGTTTATTCCTGAATTTATTACTCCTGTTAAAAGTTGTCTCTGGGTATGCTGCTGAGTTATTTCCTGAAAAAATGGTATATGGGAGATGCTTCGGAGAAACAAAAAATTAGTCCTCCTAATAGCTAGATGGGAAGCATTTATGCTGCTATAGTCTGGGGTGGTGCTGGTCAGTTGTTGGTGTCAGTGAAGAGTGCATATGCTGCTCCAGTAGCCAAACCACGTGAGGTGGAAGGGCCGAGCATGGACCAGAGAACAGCAGAGATCCTGACCGTGGCTCAGACAAATATGGTTAGAGAGTCCAATAATAGGTTTATGTGACAAACCTGATACGGTCCCTGAGACAGGGAAATGGGTAAGAAGTGCTGTAAGATTTTTATGCGGATCAGATGAGAGCTCGCCTGTTCTGGATAGAAATCCAGGTAGTATTAAAAAAGGTCAGGTGGTAGGACAGCTACCTGCTGAGTGGGTGACACCAGGGGAGGTGGCATCTTGTAAAGTTCCCATGGGTGATAGCCTCAGGGCAGTGCCTGCAGAGGGCACACACACTGAACAAAAGCTGGAAAAAGGGGAGTTGAGGACATTTGCAACAAAAAGAGGTATAATGTTGATCTGACTATGTCTGTGCATGATGAATCGAGTATTGTGTTAAGAGTACATGATAATGAGGTGTCCAAAGGTGCATGTAAACCTGGGAAACCATTAGTGACTGCTGAGTCAGGTACCAGAAATAAGAGGGGTGGTCCCATTACAAACACCATAAAAATAGACCCCCTGCAGTCTCAGGGCAGTAATGATGAGAGAGGTATTGGGAAACCTGGGAACCTGAAGCGTGGAGGCAGAAGGGTTGGTAGAAAGACTAGGAGTAAACCGTTAAATTTTCCGGAGAGGAAGTGCTTATAGAAATGCACTTGGAAGAAGAGTTGGGAAGGTCTCAAAGCTCATTGCAGAGTGATAGGGGAACAAAGAGAGAGACACCAATGGAAGTGGTGGGTAGAGTTCTCCTTTAGGATAAGGAAGGTCAGACAGGATTGGACTCCTGTAAATCGTAGTAGGCACAAAAGTGCCAAAAGGAACCTGTGTGTTTCTCACTCCGGGTCAAAACAAGGGGGAGGGGGATATTTGGCAGTGAAGTTAGCGGTTAGCTGGTATGTCGCCCAGGATTGTCAACCAGGCAGGTTGAATGGCTCCAGGAGGATTATATAGTTGGAGGAAACTGTGTGTCAGTTTTCTCTGAGGTTTGTAAAGTCCAGTTGGGGACCTGGAGCCTGCAGATTTTGCAGTGATCTGGGTGGGAGGAAATCTCCAATCCTGTGACAACAATTTAGGGCTAGCCAGCACATTAATTGTTCAGGTGTGTGTGGGCCTGATAGAGTCAGGACCATGGTTCTGGGCTCCACCCTCCCGAGGAGTCCAGGCATGCAAGGGAGAAGCATGCACGTCTGCATGGTATAGCTAGACAGAGGGCCCACACCTGTGGAATGAGCAGCACAAAAAGCTGGAAACAGTGTTTGTACAGGAACTCTGTTATATGACCAAGAAAGCTGAAGCATAAAGCCTGAGCAGCAGTGCTGCTAAAGAGATCCAGGTGGCTCTGTATTTTCCATTTGTAACTTACATTGTTGCTGTGGAAAGCTGAAACCCCTGTGTGGGCATCTCTTCTGTTATTGGACTTGTTTTCTTTTTCCTTTAATAAACGTGGGCCAACAAGCCCTTAAACGCCACAAGTGGTGTGGACTCAGCTCACTGGTAGGCTCTACACTAAGCTAAAGAACCCCCAATATTACAATACATATATATAGTGGGGCAAAAAAGTATTTAGTCAGCCACCAATTGTGCAAGTTTTCCCACTTAAAAAAAATGAGAGGCCTGTAATTGTCATCATAGGTATATCTCAACTATGAGAGACAAAATGTGGAAACAAATCCAGACAATCACATTATCTGATTTTTGAAAGAATCTTTTTGCAAATTATGGTGGAAAATAAGTATTTGGTCACCTACAAACAAGCAAAATTTCTGGCTCTCAAAGACCTGTATCTACTTCTTTAAGAGGCTCCTCTGTCCTCCACTCATTACCTGTATTAATGGCACCTGTTTGAACTTGTTATCAGTATAAAAGACACCTGTCCACAACCTCAAACAGACACACGCCAAACTATACTATGGTAAAGACCAAAGAGCTGTTGAAGGACACCAGAAACAAAATTGTAGACCTGCACCAGGCTGGGAAGACTGAATCTGCAATAGGCAAGCAGCTTGGTGTGGAGAAATCAACTGTGGGAGCAATAATTAGAAAATGGAAGACCACTGATAATCTCCCTCAATCTGGGGCTCCATGCAAGATCTCACCCCGTGGGGTCAAAATGATCACAAGAACGGTGAGCAAAAATCCCAGAACCACATGAGGGGACCTAGTGAATGACCTGCAGAGAGCTGGGACCAACGTAACAAAGGCTACCATCAGTAACACACTACGCTGCCAGGGACTCAGATCCTGCAGTGCCAGACGTGTCCCCCTGCTTAAGCCAGTACATGTCCGGGCCTGTCTGAGGTTTGCTAGAGAGCATTTGGATGATCCAGAAGAGGATTGGGAGAATGTCATATGGCCAGATGAAACCAAAGTAGAACTGTTTGGTAGAAACACAACTCGTCGTGTTTGGAGGAGAGAGAATGCTGAGTTGCAACCAAAGAACACCATACCTACTGTGAAGCATGGGGGTGGCAACATCATGCCTTGGGGCTGTTTCTTTGCAAAGGGAACAGGACAACTGATCCGTGTACATGAAAGAATGGGGCCATGCATCGCGAGATTTTGAGTGCAAACCTCCTCCCATCAGCAAGGGCACTGAAGATGAAACGTGGCTGGGTCTTTCAGCATGACAATGATCCCAAACACACCGCCCGGGCAATGAAGGAGTGGCTTTGTAAGAAGCATTTCAAGGTCCTGGAGTGGCCTAGCCAGTCTCCAGATCTCAACCCCACAAAAAACCTTTGGAGGGAGTTGAAAGTCCGTGTTGCCCAGCGACAGCCCCCAAAACATCCCTGCTCTAGAGGAGATCTGCATGGAGAAATGGGCCAACATACCAGCAACAGTGTGTGACAACCTTGTGAAGACTTACAGAAAACGTTTGTCATTGCCAACAAATGGTATATAACAAAGTATTGAGATGAACTTTTGATATTGACAAAATACTTATTTTCCACCATAATTTGCCAATAAATTATTTCAAAAATTATTTTTTATTTTCAAAAATCAGACAATGTGATTGTCTGGATTTGTTTCCACATTTTGTCTCTCATAGTTCAATTACAGGCCTCTCTCATCTTTTTATCTTTTTAAGTGGGAGAACTTGCACGATTGGTGGCTGACTAAATACTTTTTTGCCCCACTGTAAATATATATATAAATATATATATATATATATATATATATATATATATATATATATATATATATATATATATATATATATATATATATATATACACTTCTTGGGGATGTAGAAAAATACATATATGTATAGGGTACTATGTCTAGGGATACCTTGGATATTATGTGTAAGAGACTAATTTGAGATAAGTGGATGCTATTATAAGAACAATCCAGTACATAACAAAGATAGATTTGCAGTGGGTAAAAATTGTAGTCCTTTTTTTTTTTGTTTATTTATAGGTTTTTGCAAGTCATACAAAGAAGATACATGTAAAACATTAACATTTGAAAGTATTGCAGGTATACACTGTCTTTGAGAATTACAAGGTACACATAAATTGTACAAATAAAGGAGTAGTGATGTGATTAAGCTGTAGACTTGAGTGGGGGAGAGGTATTCAAAACCATAAAGAGAAAAACTGATACATCTTCCTACCCTATCCGTGAATAACTGCAACTGAGAATAACTAATTAGGTTCATTACCTGTAGAACCGTATATAAAATGATTCCATGTTGGCCAAGTTTTAGAAAATTTCTGTTCCGTGCCCTCCACTACAGCCATCAGATGTTCCATTCTACGTATGTCAGCCACAGTCGTGAGCAGTTGTGGGAGAGTTGGGGGTGAGGTGGATAACCATAGCCTAGGGATGACCCGTTTAGCAGCCAATAAAATAAAAGACATCAGTCTGCGCAGAGCCTTAGAGACACCAGGGAAAGGGAGACCTAACAAGTAGTGCATGGGCGTTAGAGGGACGGGGCCCCAACCAGTGGTTCTAGCAAATTCTGAACTTGGAGCCAAAATTGATGAACAGGGGGACATTCCCAAAAAATATGGTAGTGAGAGCCTAGACCATTGTTACATCTCCAACATTGTTTTGAGATTGATCTATTGCGAGTGTGCAAAATATCTGGGGTCCTATACCAGTGCATCAGGACTTTGTATGCAGTTTCCTTATGGGTCACATATGGAGAAATCCTGGAAGTGTGCTCCCAGATGCTCCCCCAGTCCAACAAGGAGATGTCATGCTGCAAGATTTGAGACCATTTTCTCATATAGTGGTGGTTGTTAACCATCATAGGAACATCCTCATGCAATATTCTATAGATGGTAGAGATCATTTGGTGCTCATAAGGACCTTTAGCACATAGGGCCTTAAAATCTGTTGGGTTCTCAAAGAAGGGGATCTGGTGGAGAAAAAGTGTCTAGTCTGTAAGTATGAATGTAAGAGCTTTTGGGGAATCTGATGTGTTTTTTGCAAATCAGGAAAAGTCAATAAATGTCGTGTCACTGGGTTAACTAAGTGTCGTAGTTGGAAAATTCCTGCCTGGGTCCATGGTAGCATACGTTTATAAGAAAGGCTGTCTGGGATGTCTGGGTTGAATAGGATATTCAAGAGTGGTGGGCACAATGAGGACAGGAAGTAATGCTCAGAACATCTTTTCCATATAGACAACGTGAACAGCATTGGAGCCAAGCAAATTCTCCGTAATTGGGGCATATGAAGGGCGGAAGAAGGCCAGAACATATAGCAATGGTGGCCCGGGGCCGTGACACTCATTTCTATTTCCGCCCACCTATTTGGGGCCTTCCGGGAAGTCCAGGAGGCAAGAACTCTCAGGTGTGAGGCATAATAATATTTGATGGAGTCTGGGCCTCCTAATCCCCCTCTACTCTTCCGGGCCAGGACCACTGACCCTGCCAACCTGTGGGAGGCATTATTCCAAATAAAGCAGACGCTCCTCCTTTGAAGGAATTTCAGCTGCGACAATGGGACTGCCACCGGTAACGTTTCAAACAAATATAATAATTTGGGGAGAATAGACATTTTAAGAACATTAATACACCCCAGGAGGGAAAGGGGTAAGGCGGTCCAGTGAGTCAGCAGGCGGTTAATTTCTGAAAACAGGGGAGGGAAGTTGGCCCTATACAGAGAGTCATAAGAGGCAGTGATTTGAACCCCCAGATATTTAAGTGACTGAGAACACCAATGATAATTGTACTTGCTTTGGAGGGAAGATAGAAGGGTAGGGGGAATATTTATAGGTAATGCTTCCATTTTAGCAGCATTCATTTTAAAACCTGAGAGGCCACCAAAGGTAGTTAATATGTCATGTAGGTGTGGCAAGGAGGTGTGTGGGTGAGTGAGAGTAAGAAGAACGTCGTTTGCAAATAAGGATAGTTTATATTCCGTGTATCGAAGATGAACACCTCTAATGTCAGGGCATTCCCGTATAGCCGCCGCCAGAGGCTCCAAACTAAGAATAAAGAGCAGTGGCAATAGGGCGCATCCCTATCTAGTTCCATTGCTGAGGTAAAATGGACGTGATAGGTGGAAGGAGAGTTGCACTTGTGATGTAGGCTACGAATATAAGGCCCGAAAGAGCGTTGATAAAGGGGCCCGAGAATCCATAACGAGTTAGTATCGCAAACATGAATGGCCAACTAAGGCGATCGAATGCTTTTTGGGCGTCTAAACTAAGTATGATAGCGGGATTTTTGGTTTTGGTAAGTAGGTCTATAAGATCAATTGTACGACGCATGTTGTCGCCTGCATGTCTCATGGGAACGAAACCCACTGATCTCTATGAATGAGTGCTGGCAGGAATAGGGAGAGTCTGTTCGCTAAGATCTTGGTGAAAATGTTATAGTCTGAGTTTAATAGGGCGATGGGACGGTAGTTATCAGGAATGGATGGATCTTTATCCGGTTTAGGGATAACAGTTACAAAAGTGTGTAAAAACGAAGAGTGCAGTATTTTGCCCTGGAGTAACGAGGAAAACAAGGATAACAAATGCAGGGTTAGGGTCGGTAAAAACGTCCTGTAATAGGAATATGGAAGGCCATCTGGACCTGGGGCTTTATGTGTGGGAAGATGTTTGATTACTTCAGTTAGTTCTTCAACAGAAATAGGTTGGTTTAATGAGGAGCGTTGGTCTACTGAAAGTTTTGGAAGATGTACAGATGACAAGAAGGAGTCTAGTCTGTCTTATGAAAAATGGGCCTGTGAGTCCGAGCTCAAGCAGTTGTAGAGTTTACTATAATGCTCACCAAAAACTCCTGACATGGTCTGGGGGGAGTATGTAGGTGTGCCATCTAATTGTACTATGTGATCAGGGATGGATAAATAGGGTCGGGGTTTAAGCCTTTGGACAAGCATCCTGTGTGGTTTATCTGCATACTCACAAAACTTTTGCTTAGACCATAACAGTGACTTAGAGATTGTATTTGTATCCACAGACCTAATACGATTGCGGATAGCAATTGTCCTTTTTTATAGGGTATATGTTGTCCATGACAACTAAGGGTCAGTATGTAATAGTTCAGGTGGCAGCCATCCCCAGAGTGTTTCCTGAAACTCTGTGTGAACAAATGAGAATAAGGGGGAAGCACATCTAAGTGTAGAGGCCAGTAGAAGGAGCTGTGTGCTCCGAGTGCATAGCCTAGATTGTCAGTTCTCGCCATGATCGAGGTCCGCCCATCCAGTGTCATAATTTCCTCCTGTGCAGTCCACACCAGAAAGTTTGGAAGCCCTGGACTTCCTGGATGCCTACAGTGTCTCCAGCATCCCAGTCTTACATCCTACAGACATCTGGACCCCTGGAGTGAAAATCGGACAGCGGGCACCCCTTGAGGACTACCTTAATGACAACAGAGATGCTCAAACTATCTTTAATCCTTACGGACACCAAACCAAACACCCACCACCCTAATGCCGGGGTTCACCCAACCACCAAATCAGGACCATGCAAATCTGTAAAAAAAAATATGGACACATGGATGAGAGGGGATAATGGATCATGAGGCACGTCAAAATGAAAAGCCGTGTATCACAAGATAGTGGAGATCTCTAGTTCTTTATTTAACCCTCCTGGGGAGAGGGTATCAAGGGAATATATCCAAAAAGTCTCTCTTTCACAGAGTCCATGGATCCTCTCTGCTTCATGGAGACATTTTGGTATTTGTTTGACTTCCCCCGATTTCAAGACTGGATTTTTGATGACACTCTGTGAAGCTGCGAGGGATGCTATGTTGGCCCTTCCCCTCTTCCACAAGGTGGAGGTGTTCACCAAAACGCTTCCTGAGAGGACAGATGGTTCATCCTATATATAGCAGTTTGCAAGGGCATGTAATACAGTATACAACAAAATCTGATGAGCAATTGTAGAACTCTCCTGGAGTTGTGCAGAGTAGAGTACTGTTTACTGAGTTTATGCTGTGCTAAGAGACTGGCTGCAAGGGAATTTCAGTGGTAGTGCAACATAGGACAGACCCATAAGAAACGGATCTCCATGGTGGTGCATGCTTGAGAGGGAGGGCCAAAGCCTTGCAGGCTGCTTTTCGCCTTCACCCAGAAACTGCAATTTAGCTTGAATCCACATTCATTCTGTCCATGGGATTGTTTGATGAGGAATCCTCTGTGGCCAGAAGGACTTAATCAAGGTTCCTGTGAGGTGAAAATTTATTGGCCACTGCATAGTGTCTGGTTGCTGTTTGTTATTTAATGCTAGCAGAAATTCTAGCAAGAGGGGACTTTATTGTTTCTTTACTGTGTGGATTACAAGTACTCTCTGTTGAAAGTCAGCTTCAATGAGAGACGTAAAGGGCCCCAATGCCGGCAGGATTTAATTGGATTAGTGGATTAGTCCTGAACTAAGATTTGCAGATAAATTCATTCCCATTCTAGTCTTTTGTCTATCTTGCTGTTGTGTGACATCTCCCTTGCAGAGGTTTTGCCTGCAAATAAAGATCAGGTGAGATCATCTTTGGGCAGGGCAGAAGAACAAACCAGCGGCTCCTCCAGGACTAGCATTGCACTAAACGTACTAAATGGCAAATCCTAATCCACCCTTGTAATTGCATAGTGAACCCAGTGTAGCTGCCAGTTAAACATTGCATAGCCGAGCAGTTATAAATTGTGCAAGCATATTTTAACATTGTCTTTTGAACTGAAAGGCTACTTTCCCACTAAGCAGTTTTTGAAGCACTTTTGCATTAAAAAAAAGTGCAAGAACAGCTCAAGAGAAATGCATCCCTTCAAATTCTGTCTTCACACTGGTCGGTTGCTCTTCAGTTGCAGTGTTAAAAATCCTGCTTGCCACATTTTTGGTGCATATTAGGTCAGTGTGTCAGGCATTGTGTTGCATTTTTGATGCAATTTTTGAGTCACATGACCTGTGAAAACTGTACCTTAAATGCGGTAAGATAGTACTAAAATTAGGCATTGACATTCTTATTGCTGAGGATGGAACTGTCATAGATTTTTTTTTTTAACAGATGGACCGCCACCAATTTTATACAAATTTTATGTATGTAAAAAAACGAAACCCAAAAGTAAAAGATTATAGGCTGAGAGAAATCCTACAAACAGATCAGAGCCAGATTTATTTATTTAAACCATCGGGACAAACTCTTTTGTCTCCCAGATACCAGTTTTAAGGCTGGGTTCACACTAATGCGATTGCAGACACTGCATTCCTGTGCATATCACATGTGATGTCTGTGCGGTGAAAATTCAGCCATACAGTTTGTATGGCTGAAATTGCATTGCATTTGAACCAAAATGGTGCAGGACCCTTTTTTTGTTCCCACAGGAATTGGATCACATGGCTGTTCAGACCCATGCGATCTGATTCCATCTGATTCCACAGTTCACACTGGGTTCTGCAAACCAATTTGGGGGTTATCTTACCAGCTTTTTGTGATGCATAAATTGACCTGGGAAGGCCTTTCCACAGCTGAAAATTTTACTTTTCCCTGCAAAATTCTGGACAGTTAGCTCCTTAAAATGTCATATGAAAAGGGGCAAGTTTATAGTAACAAAGAATATCTGAAAGTCTTCAATCTACTGAGGACTAGACT
Source organism: Aquarana catesbeiana (assembly GCF_042186555.1). Lineage (NCBI taxonomy): Eukaryota > Metazoa > Chordata > Amphibia > Anura > Ranidae > Aquarana > Aquarana catesbeiana. The sequence continues at coordinate 851,120,251 of NC_133324.1, forward strand.
AATGGGATTAGGTTAGTACAGGATGCCCACCAATAATTCCTACTCAATGTATGGTCTATTGAAGCCAGCTCCATATAGATCCAGATAAATTCCCTTGAGGGGAAAATGTATCTTTCAGCATCAAAATGGGACCCTGCATGCAATTCAATATCCTGGCACTATTATACATGTTTGTTGTATGTCTTGTCTTTTTTGTTGCTTTTGTACTTAAAGGCTAAGTTAACTTTTTTTTTTTTTTTTTCCTATATGCCAGCCCCCTACTATTATTATTATTATTAGTAGTAGTATACAATATTTAGGCTACTTTCAGACTGGGGCATTGTGGGCGTCAGCGGTAAAGCAGTGCTATATTTAGCGTCATTTTAGCGGCACTATTCAGCCACTAGCGGGGCAGTTTTACCCCCCACTAGCGACTGAAAAAGGGTTAAAACTGCCCAAAAAGCGCCACTGCAGCGGCACTTTGCCGGCGGGTTTGTGGCACTGCCCAATTGTTTTCAATGGGAGGGGGCACTTTAGGAGCGGTGAATACACTGCTCCTATAGCGCTGCAAAGATGCGGCTTGCAGGACTTTGACCATCCTGCAAGCACACCACTCCAGTGTGAAAGCCCTCAGGAGACACAGGAGAGGCGCTATTTTTAGTGCTGTAGTGCCTGTAAAGCGCCTCAGTGTGTAAGTAGCCTTATATAGTGCCAACAGTTTGTACAGAGCTTTACAACCATGTACCAATATACCATTAATAGCTTTGTCTTTTAGGACAGGCCTTACCCTAGCATCCAGTCTGCTGTATAAAACTCTTCCATTACCCATCCTGAAATTTGGTATTTGAGATGGGAAAACATTAGAAGGAGCTAGCCCACCAACTGACCCATATTGAATAGATCGCTTAGTATGCAGGAGCTGAGCAATCATGTGGAGAAGAGCTGTAGTATTGAAAACAGGAAAAATGTGACCCTGGAAGAATGTAGAGCTCACTATACAGTCTGAGTGTACAATTTTTTTTTTTTATTCTTTATTTAGTAGGATGTGTCAAAATACAATACTGTTACATGACATAAAGAGCGGGTGTAGATAGATCCTTGTAGACATTCTTCATGAAAAGATCCGTTTTAAACAGTAACCTTCACCCTACCAGTATATAATAGATGGTTAATTATTGCATTAGAGGCTCACTCACCAAACGGGGCTACAGGAAAAATTTGCAATAAAGACAAAGAGCCTCAGCCCCCACTCACAGCGGTGCGACTTGTCATGCGATTTGACAGTTCCAAATCATGACAACTTGCACCCTATTGTCGGCAAAGGAAGTGTTCAAATCGGTGCAACTCAGACTTTGCAGTGCTGCACTTAAAAAAAAAAGGTTCCTGCACTATTTTTTGCAATTTCATTTTTTTGGCATGAAGCCACACAGATGTCAGGCAAGTCGCACCTGAAATCGCACTGACCCACAGCTTTGAACTTGTGCTACTTAAAGTGAAGTAGCATGATTTCAAAGTCCTATTCAGTGTGAACAGGTGCTTAAAGCTACCTAATAAAACAAATTGGTAGTTCAGTGAGCATAAAAAAAAAAAAAGAGGGTAGGAAATGGTAGTGCAAGGACTAGGACTTGAAAAGAATGGAATTTATAGGCATACTTAGAACAGTATTACAAAATGTATTAGAATTTATAACAATATCATAGACAGACACTTAATAAAATACATATACATCATTGAAAGTGATAAAAACCTTCTATGTAGTGCAAGGGCCTGCCTGATTGGATAGATAGGTGTGTCCTCCTTTTTATATAGTTTTGGAAAATCTAGGGGATTGTACAGAGATTGTATAGTAGTGTATGGCCATCTTTATACACATAAAATATACTAGTCGTACTTCCAGTGCCATTAATTCACAGTGCCTCAAATGCAGAAGCAAACACACATTGTGAAAAGTAGCGTAAAAAGCAGCAGAACGTGCAGTAAAAAAGTGCAAACTGCAACATGTCAAAATATCATATGAGCTAATTTGATATGTGTAGGTCAACCCATTGAAATCAATAAGCTGCCCTGTGTGTGGCAGGAAAAACAAGCCAAAAAATGTGCGCTCCCACTATGCTAGATAAAAATGTGGCCTGAAAGTGAAATTGGTGTGTTTACACAACAATGAGGCTCCATTCACATGTTCACATTCACATTTCCAGATGAACAGCAAACTGCACAGAAAATGTCTGCTTCGCTGCATGTTTTGGAAATGGTCTGAAAACGCGCATCACACTTACATTGGCATTAATTGTTTATGGCACCCCAAGTGTGGGTAGCAGGTGTAAGTTTGCTGTGCGACACCCACTGCAAGCGCACCAAGAAGCATGGTAAAAGCTTGCCACACTCCCCTCAAATAATGTTCTGGAGATTCTTTCCGGCGTTTGTTGCATGTAGGGCAGAGCATTCAGGTGATCGGGCTGCCCTATGCATGACAATAGGAAACGCTCCAAAACATCCCCTCAAATAAACGGAAGAGGAAACTATGTAGAGATGTGAATGGTGCCTGACAGCTGATTGACTCTGTCCACTCCCTCCCACATTCTTGTAAAGTATTCATACCCCTTGACATTTTCCACATTTGTCATGTTACAATCATAAATGTATTTTACTATTTATGTGATAGACCAACACACAGTGGCACATAATTGTGAAGTGGATGGAAAATGATAAATGGTTTTCAATTTTTTTTTTTAAATAATTGAAAAGTGTGGTGTGCATTTGTATTCAGCTCCCTTTACTCTGATAGCCCTAACTTAAATCTATTGGAACCAATTGCCTTCAGAAGTTACCTAATTAGTCAATAGAGTTCACCTGTGTGTAATTTAATCTTAGTATAAATACAGCTGTGAATTCCTCAGAGGTTTCTTAGAACCTTAGTGAACAGCAGCATTATGAAGGCCAAGGAACACACCAGACAGGTCAGGGATAAAGTTGTGGATTAGTTTAAAGCAGCATTAGGTTATAAAAAAATATCCTAAGCTTTGAACATCTATTGGAGCACTGTTCAATCCATCATCCAAAAATGGAAAGAGTATGGCACAACTGCAAACCTACCAAGATATGGCTGTCTACTTAAACTGACAGGCCAGGCAAGCAGAGCATTAATCAGAGAACCAGCCATGGTAACTCTGGAGAAGCTGCAGAGATCCATAGCTCAGGTGGGAGAATCTGTCCACAGGACAACTACTAGTCATGCACTCTACAAATCTAGCCTTTATGGAAGAGTGGCAAGAAGAAAGCCATTGTTGAAAGCAAAACGCTAAGTGTGGCGGAAAACTAACACTACATATTTCCCTGAACTCACCATCCCCACTTTGAAACATGGTGGTGGCAGCATCATATTGTGGGGATGCTTTTCTTCAGCAGGGACAGGGAAGCTGGTCAGAGTTAATGGGAAAATGGATGGAGCCAAACACAGGGCAATCTTAGAAGAAAACCTGTTAGAATCCGCAAAAGACATGAGACTGGGGCTCATGACATGAGACTGGAAGGTTCGCCTTCCAGCAGGACAATGACCCTAAACATACAGCCAGAGTTACAATGGAATGGTTTAGAACAAAGCATATTCATGTGTTAGAATGGCCCAATCAATGTCCCGACATAAATCCAAAGCAAAGCTGGTAGAGACATCCCCAAAAAGACTTGCAGCTGTAATTGCAGCGACAGGTTCTACAATGTATTGCCTCAGTGGGGGCGAATACAAATGCACGCCACACTTTTCACATATTTATTTGTAAAAATCATTTATCATGGGAGCCTAGCAGAGCAGACATGCATTGTTAGAGCTCCACACCGCTGAGGAGAGAAGAGAAGGACAAAGCGGAGCCTGCAGGCTCAAAAGGTATCCATTTGAACCTTTTTGCCCCAGGGAACAAACTGTGAAAGTTTGGGCAGGAAATATGGTACTGGGAGGAAACCGTGGCAGAAATAAAAATCACTTCACAAAGAGCTCACAGGCACTCACTGCAGCTGAAGCAGCTCCAGTCACCTCACAAGATACAGCATCAGGGCGCTCTCACAGACAGAAAATGTCACAGCAAGACTCTCCATTTGAGTCAGATACAGAACAAATCCTCTCACAAACTTCTCCACAAGCCTCCTCAGCATCCCCAGTAATATTATTACAATTTGAAAAGATGCTTCATAAGGCTTTAAAACAAACCTCAGACCAAATAACAAAAAGCCTAACCAAAGAAATAAGAGAGCTGGGAAACCGCACCGCAGCCTTAGAAATAAAAATGGATGAAATTGAAATTACAACCCAAGAAAATATAACAGAATTGGAACAATTAAAAAAAGAGAATTTGATACTTCAAACTAAACTCGAAGATTACGAAAATAGAGCCAGACGTTCAAACTTACGCATAAGGGGAATACCTGAAACTGTGACAGACCTGCAATCTACTATTACTGCTCTATTACAAGAACTAAAGCCAGATATCCCTATTGAACGTTTAGAACTGGACAGAGTACACAGAGCCCTCACAGCCAAAAAGAAAGATGGACCCCCACGTGATATAATCACAAAATTTCATTATTACAGAACGAAAGAACAAATACTAATTGCTGCAAGAGAAAAAAAGGAACTTAATTTTCAAGGACACAATTATCAAATTTTTGCTGACCTATCCCAACTTACTATTACTAAAAGACGATCGATGAAACCCCAACTAATGGAACTGCAACGCCACAACATTATGTATCAATGGGGCTTCCCCTTTTCAGTCAGATTTAACTACCAAGGTACAATTTACAGAAGCAGATCAGCAGATGAACTACAACAAACCCTTTTAAAATTAAATCTGACAGAACCCACAAGCAGCAACACTCCCACACGCAGAAGAATGGCATCATCTTCACCTTCAGGCAGCACCCAGAAAATTTCAGAACAAAATGGGAATCATCATTCTCACAAAAGAGGCCGTTATGCCACATCATCCATGGACCAAGAAGATTCAATGGACTGACATCCTAATTCCTGATATCTCTTCATTTATTATACTAAGAGATGGTTCTCTATAAAAAACCTGTATTTATAACTGAATGTAACTGCATTCTGATAGTCACACACTGTGTGGGATCATGTTACATTCCAGTTATATTTCTTATTACTTCTGATTCATATAGCCTTAGAATATATAAGTGAAATAAGGAAATTCTTGTTCAGTTATATATTATCAGGTAATAACAATAGATTTATTACTTTTTAGGACAAATATGTTCAATAATCCAGAAGTAATGGAAGCTTTTTCTTTCTTTTCTTAAAACAAATATATTATTACCTAACTAGTTCCTAGAATTATGTTTTTGTTTATTCTAATCTGAAGCAATACAACCTCAATTTTATGAGTTAACATATCTAAACAGTTACATATGAATAAAATATGTAATTGTTTACTCTAAAAGGGTTAAAATCCCAAAATAATTCAAACTATCTTCATCAATACCAAAGTTATTAACAGTACCTTTCTAACTGAATTATTTAGCCTAGGGCAAGGCTAACCATATACAACCACCCTGGAATAAATCATTTCAACAAAAACTATATTCTGCACTCCAATTAATGAAACATCATTTTGATGTCTTTTGACATAGCACTTCTCTCCTGTAAGCGGAATATCCGTGTACCCCCATTAGCCCTCCTCATTCTCCCAACCGTATTATGTGGGAGTGTGACGAAGGCACTTATTCCCCTGAGAGAGATATTTATTCTCTTTCACGGGTAAATTGTGATTACTTGCAAAAAATAATTTATACAATGTATCATCTAATCTCATATGTTTTTTGTTTACTCTTTACTCCGGAATTCACTGGTTTCTTTTCTATCTATTCATCTCTTCAGTCCACACAGGTTGATCTGCGCAGTCAGCTCTGCATAACAAAAAGTAAGTCAAAACTATTTGATCTATTGCCATGGCACCACTGAATATACTTTCCCTGAATGTTCAGGGAATAAATGTCCCTCAAAAAAGGACCAAAGCCTTCCGTACTTTCCATAACAAAAAGGCTCACATAGTATGCCTCCAAGAAACACACTTCACCAAAGATTCTACTCCAAAATATATTTCTCCTTTTTATCAACAAATTTACATGGCTTCTGCCTGTACCAAGCAAAGGGGAACTCTAATTGCATTTCACCGATCCACACCATTCACCTTATCATCAGAAATTAAAGACCCAGAAGGTAGATACCTGATACTCATGGGTTATATAATGGATACAGCAATCACGGTGATTTCCTACTACGCTCCTAACAAACAACCTACACCATTCCTCTCACATATATTGCAAGTGATTAATACACACAAAATAGGAACAGTGATAATGTGTGGGGATTCGAACCAGGTCCTCCTCCCATTTCTAGATAAATCACCTTTTACACCATCCAAAATAACCTCTAGATTACCTTTTTCTCAACTTCTTTCCAAATACAATCTGGTAGATTCGTGGAGAGAAAGTAACCCAATGAAAAAGAAATTCACTTATTTCTCGCACCCTCATCAAACCTTCACCAGAATAGATCATATTTTTCTAACAATAGGAATGATACCAGAAATTATTGCATCAGATATAATTCCGATTCCGTGGTCTGACCATAATGCAGTATACACTACTATAGCCTCAGCCATACCAAAAGCGCATGACCCAACGTGGTACTTACCGGACATAATGCTCAAACACCCACTACATCAGATGGCCATTGAACAAGCTTTAAAGGAATACATATCAATTAATAATACAACAGACATCTCCCCAATAACACTGTGGGAAGCTCATAAGCCTGTCTTGCGTGGTACAATACAAAGACAAATGGCACTATTTAAACGGGAACGCAAAAATCTAGCAAAAAAACTAGAACTCAATTTTAATGCAGCCTACATATCATTTCAAGATAATCCATCTCAGAGTACAAAATCTCATCTGGAAAAATCTAGATTGGAATACGATCTATTTCTCACTGAGTCCGTTGATAAATCCCTCAAACGCTCCAAACACAATTTCTACATGAATACAAACAAACCAGGTACATATTTGGCTCGGGCATTAAATTCAACTAACAAATCTTTCAAACCAATACGTTTGAAATTATCAAAAAATGTTTACACTTGTAATCCAGTTAAAATAGTCCATAAATTTCACTCACATCTCGCAACTTTATACAAGACAAACAATGAATTTAATCCTACAGAGGCTGAATCCTTCTTCTCAAAAATAACCTTACCTGAGTTATCTCAGAATCAAAAAAGCAGTTTGGATGAGCCTATAACTATAGATGAAGTTGCTAACGCCATAAAAGACCTAAAACTTAACAAAAGACCAGGCCCAGACGGCTACTCGGCTTTATACTATAAAACATTCTCAGAAATACTCTCTCCCATTCTCACTGAAACTTTTAACAAACTTCTAGATGGACATTCTTTTCGGCAAGAAACACTAATGGCAATTGTTTGTATGATCCCAAAACCCCTTTCTGATGATACTTCCTGTGTGAATTATCGGCCTATCTCTCTGTTAAACCTCGATATTAAATTATTAGCAAAAATAATAGCAAAACGCCTCAATAGCATTATAGGAAAATTAATACATAGAGATCAAGTAGGCTTCATGCCAAATAGACAGGCAGGCGATAATATACGTAGGGCAGTGTTATTGGCACATATTGCTAAAAAACGGAAAATCCCTTTATGTTTTCTATCTCTCGATATTAAGAGGGCATTTGACACAGTATCCTGGCAATATATGCAATATTCATTACAAAAATGGGGTTTTGGACCCCACTTTTTAACATGGATCAAAGCATTATATAATAAACCCAAAGCCTATATAAAATATGCTGGATACAAATCTGAAGCCTTTAATATCGAAAGAGGTACCCGACAGCGTTGCCCATTATCTCCCTTATTATTTGCCCTTATACTCGAACCCATGGCCCAATACATCAGAACAAACCAAACTATAACTGGCATTGAAGTAGGAGGTATTACACACAAATTATGTATATTTGCAGACGATATATTACTTTTTCTATCATCACCACAGGTCTCTGGTCCTAACTTAATACCAGCTCTTGATGGATTTGCAGCCCTATCCGGCCTTATGATTAATCCTAAGAAATGCCTAGTGCTTAATATTTCACTCACAAACATGGAATTGATCCCGGCTAGGGCTGCACTCCCATTCACATGGGCAGAAAAATCAATCCCATATCTTGGAATTCATTTAACAGCATCTCATTCTGACTTATTCTCAACCAATTATCCTCCTGTATTAAGACAGATCACAAATCTAATAAAACAATGGTCGCAACTTCCTTTATCCTGGATAGGGAAGATTAATGCAATCAAAATGACTATTCTACCCAAATTGCTTTATCTATTCAGAGTCCTCCCTATTCCAATTCCTTCCTATTTTTTGAGAATAGTACAAAAAAGAGCAACTTCGTTTATATGGGGCTCTTCTAAACCACGTATACCTATACACACACTACATCTTCCCAAAAATAAAGGAGGCCTGGGATACCCTAATTTTACTAACTACTACAGAGCAGCACATTTGGCCAGTATGTCCAAATACCATGCAAAACAGGAAATCCCATTATGGGTATTTATAGAGGCTTCAGAAAATGACCCTCTATTAATATCAAATTTATTATGGCTTGATCCTAAAGACCGCTTTAAAATTCATAATCCCATAACTAAACATTTCTTATCTCTCTGGGATAAACTAAAAACCAAATATCAGTTACAATCTCCACACAATCCTCTCCTTTCTTTTATCAGAAATCCGGCCTTTTATCCGGCATGGATCTACCCAAATTCTTTTAAAGCTTGGACAACATCAGGCATTCAGACACTAAATGACTTCATAGCATCTAAATCATTCCTTTCATTCCCATCGCTTAGAGAAAAATATGATCTACCAAACTCTGAGATATTTAGATATCTCCAAATTAAACATTTCTATACACCATTCCTAAAGGGGGATACACCATTATCCCAATTATCCATTTTTGAATCAATCTGTACAAAAGATCCATTTGCTAAAGGTACAATTTCATCACTTTATAATCAATTATATGGAGTAGCAAATCTTAATAGACCCTCTTACGTTCAGAGGTGGGAGGAGGACCTGGGACGAACTTTAGAAGACACGGACTGGTCTAACATATGGCTCACATCTAAGTCATCTTCACCCAACATCTTAGCACTGGAGACAAATTATAAAGTCCTAACTCGCTGGTACCTTGTACCCGCTAGAGTGGCAAAATATTCACCTAATACCTCAGCTCTTTGTTTTCGAGGATGCCCAGAAATAGGCACATATTTACACATATGGTGGACGTGCCCAGTAATCCAAACCTTCTGGAAGGAAGTCTTCGTGATTGCATCTAAAATATTTAAAAAAATAATACAACCAGATCCATATTTAACTTTACTTAATCTAAAACCGGAATGGTTAACACTCTCTCAATTCAAACTTATGATCCAACTAATAACGGCTGCAAAACAAACAGTGGCCAAGGCATGGAAATCTCCTACATTGGTACTAACAGAAACAATTCACAGAATGAATAATACAATGTCCCATGCTAAAGATGGTAGCCATCGATCAAAATCAAATTCCAAAATTTGAAAAACTTTGGCATCCTTGGATAAAACAACAGTTCCTGTCAAACTTCAATGACTCTGTCCTGTTGCCATGGTAACAGATTAAATGACTTACAGAGACACCCATTCTAAGGCTTCAAAGAGAACTAAAAAGAATAATAAACTGACGAGCGGGACAACCTTGTGGACCATACCTCTACCTTTCAACCTTTTTTCTTCTTTCTCTTTCCTTTTCTCCACCTTACGATTAAAGCTCATTATCAGAATTTATTTGACCTATATACACTCTACTTGTAAACAATATGTATAGTAGGTATAAATCATTTAAATACCTACAAAAGTAACTAAGGAAATGATATATATCTTTAATTTAGGTTTACGTGAACCCAATGTTTAATATTTGAAATTTCATGATATTTACCTATATAAACCCTACTGTAAAACAATGAGCTTACTTTATAGATCCTTGTAAACTTACTTTATGTATCTTTATAACATTGTATACTCAATAAACTTCTTTTGACAAGGAAAAAAAAAAAAATCATTTATCATTTTCCTTCTGCTTCACAATTATGTTCCAATTTGTGTTGGTCTATCACATAAAATCCATTTACGTTTGACAAAATGTGGAAAATTTGGAAAATTTCAAGCGGTATGAATACTTTTTCAAGGCACTGTACACTATAAAATCTGATTGTATAATCTCTGAACAAGTTAATTTTGATTTACCGAAACTTTGGAATAGGAGGACCTGAACAATAATTAATAATTCAAACAGGTGAAGATCAAAAGCTTCCATGGACTAGCTAATCGAGAGATAAGAACATTGGGATGGCTTGAGCAGAACAGACATTATAAGAGGCTTCTATTTATTATGAAAAGTAACATTCTGCCTGAAAAGGTGAGCTTAGCCTTTGTAATATGTTATACAGTAGCATGCTTAATGATATCCTCGCACTTACATAAATAGAAAACCAGCAATCTATATTTAGGCCCTTTTACTGTATACAATTACAATCCTGTTGTGCTAGAGCTTTCACTAGTGTCCAAACCAATTATCAATTAAATTTAATGAAATTTAATTAAATTACCAAGTAATTTAAGTGTAAATGTGGAGGCTTGAAAAAAAGTGGTCATCTCTAGTTGTATCAATGTTGGGTTACATTATGCTTTGTAGTATGTATCCTGTTACAAATGCCATATACCACAGTTTGAAAATAGACTATGCTGGTCTGGGATGTCTCATAACAGAGCTATGATTTTACCCTTTATAAGTCAAAAAAACTTTTATTTTCAAATAAAATACCTAGTGTTCTGTTTCCTTGCCATAATTTACACATGCAGGCACTCACATACAGGATATACATGATGCACATGCTCTATGATGAGAAAAATAACAAAAGTAACATTGGAATAAAATATATTGCAGTGTAATTTAAGGTCTTTCACCCTACTTAACAAAGCAGAATGAGTGCATGCTTTAGGGGTGATTTTTTTTTTTTTTAAGTTGAGGGTTTATGCGCTCTCTTTTGTAGCATCACTAAAAAAAATCTTTATCTTTATTGGGGAAAAAATTAAAATAGCGGCAATCAATGTGCATATTGTACCTTCCTTTTAAAATACAGAATTTTGTTTCTGTTTATGGCTTATTGCCCTTCGTAAGCTAATATATTAGAAACATAGACATAGTGACCACAGAAAAAAGACCAAGTGGTCCATTGAGTATGCCTTTTTTTTTTTTTTTACATGTGTTTTTGTTTTTTTCCTGCTATCATTTTTGTCTAAGTATAAATCGATGTTTGCCCCAAGCATGTGTAAAGCCATTTACTGTTGACTGGCTCACTACTTCTGCTAGAAATTTATACTAAGCATCAATTACCCTTTCAGTAAAATAATACTTTCCAAAAATGTGTTTTGAACTTTCCTCCAGTTAGTTTGAGGTCATGTCTAAGGATGAGCCAAACAACACCCGCCCCCCAGTTCGGTTTGGCACCAGAACTTGCGAACATGCAAAAAAGTTAGACAAACACCCGAACACCATTAAAGTCTATGGGACACGAACATGAAAAATCAAAAGTCCTAATTTTAAAGGCTTATATGCAAGTTATTGTCATAAAAAGTGTTTGGGGGACCTGGATACTGCCCCAGGGGACATGTGTCAATGCAAAAAAAGTTTTAAAAACGTCTGTTTTTTCGGGAGCAGTGATTTTATTAACCACTTCCATGCCCGGACTATAGCAGATTGACAGCCGGGCGTTGGTTCAGTTATCCTGACTGGGCATCATATGACGTCCTTCAGGATAACATGCCACCGCGCACCCGTTGGGGTGCGCGTTGTGGCTATCGGTGGAGTGGTGTGTCAGTCTGACACACCACTCCACCGATCATGGTAAAGAGCCTCCAGTGGAGGCTCTTTACCACGTGATCAGCCGTGTCCAATCACGACTGATCACAATGTCAATAGGAAAAGCCATTGATCGGCTTTTCCTCACTCGCATCTCACAGACACGAGTAGAGGAGAGCTGATCGGCGGCTCCCCTGACGGGGGGGGTCTGCGCTGATTGTTTAACAGCACAGCCACCCCTCGGATGTCCGCACTAGATCACCAGGGAAGCCACTAGGACCATCAGGGAAGCGGGCAACATGTGGATGGCCAGGTATGTACCCCATGGCCATCCACGTGCTCAGTCTGTGCCAATCAGTGCTCACAAATGGGCACTGACTGGCACCATTATAAAGCAGTGATGCCCAGCAATGCCGCCCATCAATGTCATCAGTGCCACCCATCTGTGCCCCCTATCAGTGCCCACCTATTAGTGCCCATCCATGCCACCCATCAGTGCCACCTATAAGTACCCATCAGTGACACCCATAAGTGCCCATCAGTGCTGCCTATGAGTGCCCATCAGTACTGCCTATGAGTGCCCAACAGTGCCACCTATGAGTGCCACCTATCAGTGCCACCTCATCGGTGCCCATCAGTGCCACCTTTTCAGTGCTCGTCAGTGCAGCCATATCAGTGCCCATCATTGAAGGAGAAAACGTACTTATTTACAAACATTTTTAACAGAAACAAAGAAAAACTTGTTTTTTTTTCAAAGTTTTCGGTCTTTTTTTATTTGTACCGCAAAAAATAAAAAACGCAGAGGTGATCAAATACCAACAAAAAAAGCTCTATTTGTGGGAACAAAATGATAAAAAAATTGTTTGGGTACAGTGTTGTATGACCACGCAATTGTCATTCAAATTGCGAGAGCGCTGAAAGCTGAAAATTGGCTTGGGCAGGAAGGTGTCTAAGTGCCTGGTATTAAAGTGGTTAATGCTTAACCACCCCCAAAATCCATACCAAACCCTTATCCGAGCATGCAACCTGGCCAGTTCAGAAAAAGAGGGGGGAATCGTACCAGGCCACATGCCCTCAACATGGGGAGGGTGCTTTGGCGTAGCCCCCATAAGCACCTTGTCCCCACAACCCTTGCCTGGTGGTTGTGGGGGTCTGCGGGTGGGGGCTTATTGGAATCTGGAATCCCCCTTTAACAAGGGAACCCCCAGATCCTGGCCTCCCCCCCATGTGAATTGGTAATGGGTACATTGTCACAAATGTGCTTTCGGTAGAATAGTCAAAAAAATGTCATAGATACACCCCTAAACCTTGTGGACAGCCTTCTCAGAAGATTTGAAGCTGTCATACCTGCAAAGGGTGGGCCAACTCGATATTAAACCGAACAGACTATGACTGGGATGTCATTAAAGTTCATGTGTGTTTAAAGGCAGGCGTTCCAATACTTTTCACAGTATAGTGTACCTTACCTAAAGTGATGCAAATCAACTATGCAAAAAACTCATGTCATGAATTGCAAAATAAATGTAAAAAAAAATTTAATAGGATACATCTTTCATGTAAAGTGCAACGCACAGGAAATACTGAAAATTAATAACTATGCATTACAATTTAAATTTAAATTTAACAATTTAAATTTTACATATGCAAAAATTACATTGTGACCACATTACACATGCAAAAAAAATCATAAGTGAATACATATATAAGTAAAAATGAAAAATAAAAAATATTAAATAAAAGTGACAGTCCAGGGGGCAGGAGGCGGAGCCTAGCGGAGCAGACATGCATTGTTAGAGCTCCACACCGCTGAGGAGTAAAGAGAAGGACAAAGCGGAGCCTGCAGGCTCAAAAGGTATCCATTTGAACCTTTTTGCCCCAGGGAACAAACTGTGAAAGTTTGGGCAGGAAATATGGTACTGGGAGGAAACCGTGGCAGAAATAAAAATCACCTCACAAAGAGCTCACAGGCACTCACTGCAGCTGAAGCAGCTCCAGTCACCTCACAAGATACAGCATCAGGGCGCTCTCACAGACAGAAAATGTCACAGCAAGACTCTCCATTTGAGTCAGATACAGAACAAATCCTCTCACAAACTTCTCCACAAGCCTCCTCAGTATCCCCAGTAATATTATTACAATTTGAAAAGATGCTTCATAAGGCTTTAAAACAAACCTCAGACCAAATAACAAAAAGCCTAACCAAAGAAATAAGAGAGCTGGGAAACCGCACCGCAGCCTTAGAAATAAAAATGGATGAAATTGAAATTACAACCCAAGAAAATATAACAGAATTGGAACAATTAAAAAAAGAGAATTTAATACTTCAAACTAAGCTCGAAGATTACGAAAATAGAGCCAGACGTTCAAACTTGCGCATAAGGGGAATACCTGAAACTGTGACAGACCTGCAATCTACTATTACTGCTCTATTACAAGAACTAAAGCCAGATATCCCTATTGAACGTTTAGAACTGGACAGAGTACACAGAGCCCTCACAGCCAAAAAGAAAGATGGACCCCCACGTGATATAATCACAAAATTTCATTATTACAGAACGAAAGAACAAATACTAATTGCTGCGAGAGAAAAAAAGGAACTTAATTTTCAAGGACACAATTATCAAATTTTTGCTGACCTATCCCAACTTACTATTACTAAAAGACGATCGATGAAACCCCAACTAATGGAACTGCAACGCCACAACATTATGTATCAATGGGGCTTCCCCTTTTCAGTCAGATTTAACTACCAAGGTACAATTTACAGAAGCAGATCAGCAGATGAACTACAACAAACCCTTTTAAAATTAAATCTGACAGAACCCACAAGCAGCAACACTCCCACACGCAGAAAAATGGCATCATCTTCACCTTCAGGCAGCACCCAGAAAATTTCAGAACAAAATGGGAATCATCATTCTCACAAAAGAGGCCGTTATGCCACATCATCCACGGACCAAGAAGATTCAATGGACTGACATCCTAATTCCTGATATCTCTTCATTTATTATACTAAGAGATGGTTCTCTATAAAAAAACCTATATTTATAACTGAATGTAACTGCATTCTGATAGTCACACACTGTGTGGGATCATGTTACATTCCAGTTATATTTCTTATTACTTCTGATTCATATAGCCTTAGATTATATAAGTGAAATAAGGAAATTCTTGTTCAGTTATATATTATCAGGTAATAACAATAGATTTATTACTTTTTAGGACAAATATGTTCAATAATCCAGAAGTAATGGAAGCTTTTTCTTTCTTTTCTTAAAACAAATATATTATTACCTAACTAGTTCCTAGAATTATGTTTTTGTTTATTCTAATCTGAAGCAATACAACCTCAATTTTAGGAGTTAACATATCTAAACAGTTACATATGAATAAAATATGTAATTGTTTACTCTAAAAGGGTTAAAATCCCAAAATAATTCAAACTATCTTCATCAATACCAAAGTTATTAACAGTACCTTTCTAACTGAATTATTTAGCCTAGGGCAAGACTAACCATATACAACCACCCTGGAATAAATAATTTCAACAAAAACTATATTCTGCATTCCAATTAATGAAACATCATTTTGATGTCTTTTGACATAGCACTTCTCTTCTGTAAGCGAAAGATCCGTGTACCCCCATTAGCCCTCCTCATTCTCCCAACCATATTATGTGGGAGTGTGACGAAGGCACTTATTCCCCTGAGAGAGATATTTATTCTCTTTCACAGGTAAATTGTGATTACTTGCAAAAAATAATTTATACAATGTATCATCTAATCTCCTATGTTTTTTGTTTACTCTTTACTCCAGAATTCACTGGTTTCTTTTCTATCTATTCATCTCTTCAGTCCACACAGGTTGATCTGCGCAGTCAGCTCTGCATAACAAAAAGTAAGTCAAAACTATTTGATCTATTGCCATGGCACCACTGAATATACTTTCCCTGAATGTTCAGGGAATAAATGTCCCTCAAAAAAGGACCAAAGCCTTCCGTACTTTCCATAACAAGAAGGCTCACATAGTATGCCTCCAAGAAACACACTTCACCAAAGATTCTACTCCAAAATATATTTCTCCTTTTTATCAACAAATTTACACGGCTTCTGCCTGTACCAAGCAAAGGGGAACTCTAATTGCATTTCACCGATCCACACCATTCACCTTATCATCAGAAATTAAAGACCCAGAAGGTAGATACCTGATACTCATGAGTTATATAATGGATACAGCAATCACGGTGATTTCCTATTACGCTCCTAACAAACAACCTACACCATTCCTCTCACATATATTACAAGTGATTAATACACACAAAATAGGAACAGTGATAATGTGCGGGGATTCGAACCAGGTCCTCCTCCCATTTCTAGATAAATCACCTTTTACACCATCCAAAATAACCTCTAGATTACCTTTTTCTCAACTTCTTTCCAAATACAATCTGGTAGATTCATAGAGAGAAAGTAACCCAATGAAAAAGAAATTCACTTATTTCTCGCACCCTCATCAAACCTTCACTAGAATAGATCATATTTTTCTAACAATAGGAATGATACCAGAAATTATTGCATCAGATATAATTCCGATTCCGTGGTCTGACCATAATGCAGTATACACTACTATAGCCTCAGCCATACCAAAAGCGCATGACCCAACGTGGTACTTACCGGACATAATGCTCTAACACCCACTACATCAGATGGCCATTGAACAAGCTTTAAAGGAATACATATCAATTAATAATACAACAGACATCTCCCCAATAACACTGTGGGAAGCTCATAAGCCTGTCTTGCGTGGTACAATACAAAGACAAATGGCACTATTTAAACGGGAACGCAAAAATCTAGCAAAAAAACTAGAACTCAATTTTAATGCAGCCTACATATCATTTCAAGATAATCCATCTCAGAGTACAAAATCTCATCTGGAAAAATCTAGATTGGAATACGATCTATTTCTCACTGAGTCAGTTGATAAATCCCTCAAACGCTCCAAACACAATTTCTACATGAATACAAACAAACCAGGTACATATTTGGCTCGGGCATTAAATTCAACTAACAAATCTTTCAAACCAATACGTTTGAAATTATCAAAAAATGTTTACACTTGTAATTCAGTTAAAATAGTCCATAAATTTCACTCACATCTCGCAACTTTATACAAGACAAACAATGAATTTAATCCTACAGAGGCTGAATCCTTCTTCTCAAAAATAACCTTACCTGAGTTATCTCAGAATCAAAAAAGCAGTTTGGATGAGCCTATAACTATAGATGAAGTTGCTAATGCCATAAAAGACCTAAAACTTAACAAAAGACCAGGCCCAGACGGCTACTCGGCTTTATACTATAAAACATTCTCAGATATACTCTCTCCCATTCTCACTGAAACTTTTAACAAACTTCTAGATGGACATTCTTTTCGGCAAGAAACACTAATGGCAATTGTTTGTATGATCCCAAAACCCTTTTCTGATGATACTTCCTGTGTGAATTATCGGCCTATCTCTCTGTTAAACCTCGATATTAAATTATTAGCAAAAATAATAGCAAAACGCCTCAATAGCATTATAGGAAAATTAATACATAGAGATCAAGTAGGCTTCATGCCAAATAGACAGGCAGGCGATAATATACGCAGGGCAGTGTTATTGGCACATATTGCTAAAAAACGGAAAATCCCTTTATGTTTTCTATCTCTCGATATTAAGAGGGCATTTGACACAGTATCCTGGCAATATATGCAATATTCATTACAAAAATGGGGTTTTGGACCCCACTTTTTAACATGGATCAAAGCATTATATAATAAACCCAAAGCCTATATAAAATATGCTGGATACAAGTCTGAAGCCTTTAATATCGAAAGAGGTACCCGACAGGGTTGCCCATTATCTCCCTTATTATTTGCCCTTATACTCGAACCCATGGCCCAATACATCAGAACAAACCAAACTATAACTGGCATTGAAGTAGGAGGTATTACACACAAATTATGTATATTTGCAGATGATATATTACTTTTTCTATCATCACCACAGGTCTCTGGTCCTAACTTAATACCAGCTCTTGATGGATTTGCAGCCCTATCCGGCCTTATGATTAATCCTAAGAAATGCCTAGTGCTTAATATTTCACTCACAAACATGGAATTGATCCCGGCTAGGGCTGCACTCCCATTCACATGGGCAGAAAAATCAATCCTATATCTTGGAATTCATTTAACAGCATCTCATTCTGACTTATTCTCAACCAATTATCCTCCTGTATTAAGACAGATCACAAATCTAATAAAACAATGGTCGCAACTTCCTTTATCCTGGATAGGGAAGATTAATGCAATCAAAATGACTATTCTACCCAAATTGCTTTATCTATTCAGAGTCCTCCCTATTCCAATTCCTTCCTATTTTTTGAGAATAGTACAAAAAAGAGCAACTTCGTTTATATGGGGCTCTTCTAAACCACGTATACCTATACACACACTACATCTTCCCAAAAATAAAGGAGGCCTGGGATACCCTAATTTTACTAACTACTACAGAGCAGCACATTTGGCCAGTCTGTCCAAATACCATGCAAAACAGGAAATCCCATTATGGGTATTTATAGAGGCTTCAGAAAATGACCCTCTATTAATATCAAATTTATTATGGCTTGATCCTAAAGACCGCTTTAAAATTCATAATCCCATAACTAAACACTTCTTATCTCTCTGGGATAAACTAAAAACCAAATATCAGTTACAATCTCCACACAATCCTCTCCTTTCTTTTATCAGAAATCCGGCCTTTTATCCGGCATGGATCTACCCAAATTCTTTTAAAGCTTGGAAAACATCAGGCATTCAGACACTAAATGACTTCATAGCATCTAAATCATTCCTTTCATTCCCATCGCTTAGAGAAAAATATGATCTACCAAACTCTGAGATATTTAGATATCTCCAAATCAAAAATTTCTATACACCATTCCTAAAGGGGGATACACCATTATCCCAATTATCCATTTTTGAATCAATCTGTACAAAAGATCCATTTGCTAAAGGTACAATTTCATCACTTTATAATCAATTATATGGAGTAGCAAATCTTAATAGACCCTCTTACGTTCAGCGGTGGGAGGAGGACCTGGGACGAACTTTAGAAGACACGGACTGGTCTAACATATGGCTCACATCTAAGTCATCTTCACCCAACATCTTAGCACTGGAGACAAATTATAAAGTCCTAACTCGCTGGTACCTTGTACCCGCTAGAGTGGCAAAATATTCACCTAATACCTCAGCTCTTTGTTTTCGAGGATGCCCAGAAATAGGCACATATTTACACATATGGTGGACGTGCCCAGTAATCCAAACCTTCTGGAAGGAAGTCTTCGTGATTGCATCTAAAATATTTAAAAAAATAATACAACCAGATCCATATTTAACTTTACTTAATCTAAAACCAGAATGGTTAACACTCTCTCAATTCAAACTTATGATCCAACTAATAACGGCTGCAAAACAAACAGTGGCCAAGGCATGGAAATCTCCTACATTGGTACTAGCAGAAACAATTCACAGAATGAATAATACAATGTCCCATGCTAAGATGGTAGCCATCGATCAAAATCAAATTCCAAAATTTGAAAAACTTTGGCATCCTTGGATAAAACAACAGTTCCTGTCAAACTTCAATGACTCTGTCCTGTTGCCATGGTAACAGATTAAATGACTTACAGAGACACCCATTCTAAGGCTTCAAAGAGAACTAAAAAGAATAATAAACTGACGAGCGGGACAACCTTGTGGACCATACCTCTACCTTTCAACCCTTTTTCTTCTTTCTCTTTCCTTTTCTCCACCTTACGATTAAAGCTCATTATCAGAATTTATTTGACCTATATACACTCTACTTGTAAACAATATGTATAGTAGGTATAAATCATTTAAATACCTACAAAAGTAACTAAGGAAATGATATATATCTTTAATTTAGGTTTACGTGAACCCAATGTTTAATATTTGAAATTTCATGATATTTACCTATATAAACCCTACTGTAAAACAACAAGCTTACTTTATAGATCCTTGTAAACTTACTTTATGTATCTTTATAACATTGTATACTCAATAAACTTCTTTTGACAAGGAAAAGTGACAGTCCAAATATTATCTATCCAGGTGCAGAAAAAGTAGGGTGCTCATGTGCTATCCACTGTGGCCAATACTCAACAATAATGTTCCTTGTCAAAAGAAGTTTATTGAGTATACAATGTTATAAAGATACATAAAGTAAGTTTACAAGGATCTATAAAGTAAGCTCATTGTTTTACAGTAGGGTTTATATAGGTAAATATCATGAAATTTCAAATATTAAACATTGGGTTCACGTAAACCTAAATTAAAGATATATATCATTTCCTTAGTTACTTTTGTAGGTATTTAAATGATTTATACCTACTATACATATTGCTTACAAGTAGAGTGTATATAGGTCAAATAAATTCTGATAATGAGCTTTAATCGTAAGGTGGAGAAAAGGAAAGAGAAAGAAGAAAAAGGGTTGAAAGGTAGAGGTATGGTCCACAAGGTTGTCCCGCTCATCAGTTTATTATTCTTTTTAGTTCTCTTTGAAGCCTTAGAATGGGTGTCTCTGTAAATCATTTAATCTGTTACCATGGCAACAGGACAGAGTCATTGAAGGTTGACAGGAACTGTTGTTTTATCCAAGGATGCCAAAGTTTTTCAAATTTTGGAATTTGATTTTGATCGATGGCTACCATCTTAGCATGGGACATTGTATTATTCATTCTGTGAATTGTTTCTGCTAGTACCAATGTAGGAGATTTCCATGCCTTGGCCACTGTTTGTTTTGCAGCCGTTATTAGTTGGATCATAAGTTTGAATTGAGAGAGTGTTAACCATTCCGGTTTTAGATTAAGTAAAGTTAAATATGGATCTGGTTGTATTATTTTTTTAAATATTTTAGATGCAATCACGAAGACTTCCTTCCAGAAGGTTTGGATTACTGGGCACGTCCACCATATGTGTAAATATGTGCCTATTTCTGGGCATCCTCAAAAACAAAGAGCTGAGGTATTAGGTGAATATTTTGCCACTCTAGTGGGTACAAGGTACCAGCGAGTTAGGACTTTATAATTTGTCTCCAGTGCTAAGATGTTGGGTGAAGATGACTTAGATGTGAGCCATATGTTAGACCAGTCCGTGTCTTCTAAAGTTCGTCCCAGGTCCTCCTCCCACCTCTGAACGTAAGAGGGTCTATTAAGATTTGCTACTCCATATAATTGATTATAAAGTGATGAAATTGTACCTTTAGCAAATGGATCTTTTGTACAGATTGATTCAAAAATGGATAATTGGGATAATGGTGTATCCCCCTTTAGGAATGGTGTAAAGAAATTTTTGATTTGGAGATATCTAAATATCTCAGAGTTTGGTAGATCATATGAAAGGAATGGGATGGGAATGAAAAGGAATGATTTAGATGCTATGAAGTCATTTAGTGTCTGAATGCCTGATGTTGTCCAAAACCCCATTTTTGTAATGAATATTGCATATATTGCCAGGATACTGTGTCAAATGCCCTCTTAATATCGAGAGATAGAAAACATAAAGGGATTTTCCGTTTTTTAGCAATATGTGCCAATAACACTGCCCTGCGTACATTATCGCCTGCCTGTCTATTTGGCATGAAGCCTACTTGATCTCTATGTATTAATTTTCCTATAATGCTATTGAGGCGTTTTGCTATTATTTTTGCTAATAATTTAATATCGAGGTTTAACAGAGAGATAGGCCGATAATTCACACAGGAAGTATCATCAGAAAGGGGTTTTGGGATCATACAAACAATTGCCATTAGTGTTTCTTGCCAAAAAGAATGTCCATCTAGAAGTTTGTTAAAAGTTTCAGTGAGAATGGGAGAGAGTATTTCTGAGAATGTTTTATAGTATAAAGCCGAGTAGCCGTCTGGGCCTGGTCTTTTGTTAAGTTTTAGGTCTTTTATGGCGTTAGCAACTTCATCTATAGTTATAGGCTCATCCAAACTGCTTTTTTGATTCTGAGATAACTCAGGTAAGGTTATTTTTGAGAAGAAGGATTCAGCCTCTGTAGGATTAAATTCATTGTTTGTCTTGTATAAAGTTGCGAGATGTGAGTGAAATTTATGGACTATTTTAACTGGATTACAAGTGTAAACATTTTTTGATAATTTCAAACGTATTGGTTTGAAAGATTTGTTAGTTGAATTTAATGCCCGAGCCAAATATGTACCTGGTTTGTTTGTATTCATGTAGAAATTGTGTTTGGAGCGTTTGAGGGATTTATCAACTGACTCAGTGAGAAATAGATCGTATTCCAATCTAGATTTTTCCAGATGAGATTTTGTACTCTGAGATGGATTATCTTGAAATGATATGTAGGCTGCATTAAAATTGAGTTCTAGTTTTTTTGCTAGATTTTTGCGTTCCCGTTTAAATAGTGCCATTTGTCTTTGTATTGTACCACGCAAGACAGGCTTATGAGCTTCCCACAGTGTTATTGGGGAGATGTCTGTTGTATTATTAATTGATATGTATTCCTTTAAAGCTTGTTCAATGGCCATCTGATGTAGTGGGTGTTTGAGCATTATGTCCGGTAAGTACCACGTT
This sequence comes from Aquarana catesbeiana, assembly GCF_042186555.1. Classification (NCBI taxonomy): domain Eukaryota; kingdom Metazoa; phylum Chordata; class Amphibia; order Anura; family Ranidae; genus Aquarana; species Aquarana catesbeiana. Next base: position 851,142,888 of record NC_133324.1, read on the forward strand.
GGGTCATGCGCTTTTGGTATGGCTGAGGCTATAGTAGTGTATACTGCATTATGGTCAGACCACGGAATCGGAATTATATCTGATGCAATAATTTCTGGTATCATTCCTATTGTTAGAAAAATATGATCTATTCTGGTGAAGGTTTGATGAGGGTGCGAGAAATAAGTGAATTTCTTTTTCATTGGGTTACTTTCTCTCCATGAATCTACCAGATTGTATTTGGAAAGAAGTTGAGAAAAAGGTAATCTAGAGGTTATTTTGGATGGTGTAAAAGGTGATTTATCTAGAAATGGGAGGAGGACCTGGTTCGAATCCCCACACATTATCACTGTTCCTATTTTGTGTGTATTAATCACTTGTAATATATGTGAGAGGAATGGTGTAGGTTGTTTGTTAGGAGCGTAGTAGGAAATCACCGTGATTGCTGTATCCATTATATAACCCATGAGTATCAGGTATCTACCTTCTGGGTCTTTAATTTCTGATGATAAGGTGAATGGTGTGGATCGGTGAAATGCAATTAGAGTTCCCCTTTGGTTGGTACAGGCAGAAGCCGTGTAAATTTGTTGATAAAAAGGAGAAATATATTTTGGAGTAGAATCTTTGGTGAAGTGTTTTTCTTGGAGGCATACTATGTGAGCCTTCTTGTTATGGAAAGTACGGAAGGCTTTGGTCCTTTTTTGAGGGACATTTATTCCCTGAACATTCAGGGAAAGTATATTCAGTGGTGCCATGGCAATAGATCAAATAGTTTTGACTTACTTTTTGTTATGCAGAGCTGACTACGCAGATCAACCTGTGTGGACTGAAGAGATGAATAGATAGAAAAGAAACCAGTGAATTCTGGAGTAAAGAGTAAACAAAAAACATAGGAGATTAGATGATACATTGTATAAATTATTTTTTGCAAGTAATCACAATTTACCCGTGAAAGAGAATAAATATCTCTCTCAGGGGAATAAGTGCCTTCGTCACACTCCCACATAATATGGTTGGGAGAATGAGGAGGGCTAATGGGGGTACACGGATCTTCTGCTTACAGGAGAGAAGTGCTATGTCAAAAGACATCAAAATGATGTTTCATTAATTGGAGTGCAGAATATAGTTTTTGTTGAAATCATTTATTCCAGGGTGGTTGTATATGGTTAGTTTTGCCCTAGGCTAAATAATTCAGTTAGAAAGGTACTGTTAATAACTTTGGTATTGATGAAGATAGTTTGAATTATTTTGGGATTTTAACCCTTTTAGAGTAAACAATTACATATTTTATTCATATGTAACTGTTTAGATATGTTAACTCATAAAATTGAGGTTGTATTGCTTCAGATTAGAATAAACAAAAACATAATTCTAGGAACTAGTTAGGCAATAATATATTTGTTTTAAGAAAAGAAAGAAAAAGCTTCCATTACTTCTGGATTATTGAACATATTTGTCCTAAAAAGTAATAAATCTATTGTTATTACCTGATAATATATAACTGAACAAGAATTTCCTTATTTCACTTATATATTCTAAGGCTATATGAATCAGAAGTAATAAGAAATATAACTGGAATGTAACATGATCCCACACAGTGTGTGACTATCAGAATGCAGTTACATTCAGTTATAAATATAGTTTTTTTATAGAGAACCATCTCTTAGTATAATAAATGAAGCGATATCAGGAATTAGGATGTCAGTCCATTGAATCTTCTTGGTCCATGGATGATGTGGCATAACGGCCTCTTTTGTGAGAATGATGATTCCCATTTTGTTCTGAAATTTTCTGGGTGCTGCCTGAAGGTGAAGATGATGCCATTCTTCTGCATGTGGGAGTGTTGCTGCTTGTGGGTTCTGTCAGATTTAATTTTAAAAGGGTTTGTTGTAGTTCATCTGCTGATCTGCTTCTGTAAATTGTACCTTGGTAGTTAAATCTGACTGAAAAGGGGAAGCCCCATTGATACATAATGTTGTGGCGTTGCAGTTCCATTAGTTGGGGTTTCATGGATCGTCTTTTAGTAATAGTAAGTTGGGATAGGTCAGCAAAAATTTGATAATTGTGTCCTTGAAAATTAAGTTCCTTTTTTTTCTCTTGCAGCAATTAGTATTTGTTCTTTCGTTCTGTAATAATGAAATTTTGTGATTATATCACGTGGGGGTCCATCTTTCTTTTTGGCTGTGATGGCTCTGTGTACTCTATCCAGTTCTAAACGTTCAATAGGGATATCTGGCTTTAGTTCTTGTAATAGAGCAGTAATAGTAGATTGCAGGTCTGTCACAGTTTCAGGTATTCCCCTTATGCGCAGGTTTGAACGTCTGGCTCTATTTTCGTAATCTTCGAGCTTAGTTTGAAGTATTAAATTCTCTTTTTTTAATTGTTCCAATTCTATCTCAACAATAATGTTCAAACACCACTTCACTTCCACCTCTGTAATCATGCAAACAGGCTGCTTACCAGAAATTGAGATTCCACAAAGGAGATCAAAAATGCTTCACAACATTCCCTCAAGGAGAGCCGTAGCTTGCTCCTTAGTGATACCTAGAAGCCCCAATATGTTCAGACTTCCAACTCTGGCAAATATGTGTATGTCAAGAATAAGGAACTCATCGTGCATTACTGTATGAAAGTTTATTTGAAACACAAAGTATTGCACTCACACATTGAGTAGATCATCAAGGCAAATGAAAATATCCACGAACACGGCCGCCACATTGTTGGATTGGTCCATGCGTGCTGACGTCACACCATTAGCTCTGCCCAACACGTTTCCCCTTAGAAGGCGTCACCTGGGATTGGAGGCTGAATAGAGCTGTATTAGGCATATGCATACAATAGGTACAAATATCCAAATATCACATCAAGCATAATAAAGCATAGGTATTCACTCCAGTGTTAAATCTAACCAACAAAAATACATGTATTTTTAAGCCCAGGTTCAAACTGAGCTGTGGGAATGAAGCCGTGAGAGTTCAGATGAACTCACACAATTTCACTCCTACATCTCAGTTCCGATTTTGGCCACAATTACACAGACATCTGTGTGGGTTTCTGCACAGATGTCAATGTAAATCGCACCCTGAAATCGCAATAAGTAGTACAGAAACTACTTTTTGAAATCGGGGCGGCGCCGCAAATGCCACGTCGCACTGATTAGGGCGGTGCCATTGCCAGCAATTGCCATGTCAAAACACACCAGTGTGAACCAGGGCTTAAGGTACAAGTCCTACAAATCATATGTTCAGAACTATATACAGGAATTCAGTACCAAGAATAGAATATGTTCAGAAATACACACAGGAATTCAGTCCCAAGGATAGAATTCATACATACTGCGCGTATAGTAAAAAAAAAAACCTTTGCAAAACTAACAATTAGCAACTAATTGGGCAAGTGATAGCACTTCATAGTATTCATTGGCTCTAGAAGGAAACTGATTGTACAAACTGATTGTACAGTGTTTGGCCAACCTAATTTGGAGCCAGATCAATGAAATACTGTCAGGTCACATTCTTCATTCATATCTTTGGGTATAATGTGTCTAGTTTAAAAATCCAATATAATACCCTCTGGAGTATCAGACTAGCCATGCCCTCCCCCCTTGATGGATATTAGCATTCATCAATCACAGTGAACCGTAATAGTGAGCTGTTGTGATTTGCTTTCCAGAAATGGCATGCTACTGGTAGGGTCACCCGTCCTTACTTCACCTCCTGTGTTCACCAAATTTTGATCCGATCCTCACATGAAGTTTGTCCAACATATGCACAGGGACACATGAGAAGATATATCAGATTTCTGGAAGAGCAGTTCACAAACGGTTTCATTGGAAATTATTTTTCTTTTCTCGGGTATGTACAAAATCTATTTGTAATTTCTCATTTCTATCTCTAATTTAAAACTTCTGTCTTGTTTTTTTTTGGTTTCTGTAAGTACATTCACAAGGAAAGGAATAACTTATGTTGCCATGCTCCCCTAATTCACTGGAAAGACCAGTGTGCTGCTATTTTTCCTCCTCCACATCTCAGAACTCCTTATCCAGTTGAACAGTAGGTATGTGATCACTTTTTAAAAAAGGAAAATGAAAAAAGGTATATAGTGTTTTTTTGTTTTTGTATGTATGCACAAACGTTTTGCTTATAATTTCTATTTTAAACTGAAGGGGTTAGATTGTGCTGGACTCCTTATCTAAACTATGGAACCAAACATTTGAAGAACAAAACAATCGAATCTCCATTTAGTAGTTGCCTGTTGTCTAAGTACCCATCCAATGACTGCAATACCAAGATCGTGCAGAATACTATTATAAAGTGCTCCACATCAATTGTGACCAAGATTGCTGAGTCTGGGACCACCAAGTTGTCTAAAATTTGTAAATTTGTAATAGATGGATTGTATCCCTCGTGTACGAGGGTAAATCCATAACATGCGGTCTAAGGTTTTGATCGATTATCTGGCTTATTCCTTCTGAAATACAGCCATTCCCAGAAATGATGGGCCTAACGGGTGGGTCATATAAGTCCTTATGCACCTTCGGCAGAACATAAAGGGTGGGATGTCTCGTTCAAATATAGTCCCATGTATCTCTTGTGATGACTCCCTCATTGAGGGACTCATCTACAAGAGAAAAAAATTCTTGGTTGAATTTCTCCACTAGGAACAGAGAAATTTTTCTGTAGCATTTGATATTATTGAGTATGTGTCAAAAGTGACACAAATCTTCATAATTACTGTTGTCCATAAGGACAATGTTGCCCCCTTTATCTGAAGCCTTTATCGTTATTTCAATGTTGGTTTTTTAAGGCTGAAAGTCATCTGTAAACCCCTCTTGGTTTCTGTATTTTTGGGGAGATTGGTGTTTTTTTATCTCTCTGAATCAATGCAAATTCGACTATTTAGAGCCCTGGATTTGTTTTCCTGGAATAATACATCTTGGGCAATTTTTCTCTCCTTTTATCTACTGTAGGTATCCCCTAATGTCTTTGGACCCCTAGGAATTTTGAATATGAGATGCACACATTTTTTGTTTGTTTCTTTATTTAACTATAACTATATTTATTTTTAATGTTCTCTCTCTGTAATTTAGGCATCTTTGGATCGAGGTGATCTATAGGAGGAGATTGTTTGTTTATTGTTTAAAAAATCTTTTGTACAGCAGAAGGCATTCCCCATGGGATGAGTTAAGTTTTTTTTTTTTCCTCTTTTTTTCTCCTGTTCTTTTTTCAGGGGATTTTCCACATTGATGGGCTTTTACATTTCTACCCGACACAAGGGGGCACTCATGTCCTTGTGGACATGGGGGCCTTCTTTCACTCGAGGCGTGGGTTTCCACGCAGAGAGGTACTATATATCTGCATTTTTTGTCCCAACTGGCTGCCTCCACCAATGCCGTATCCTTTTGGTGCGGTGCTGTGGCGACTATATTGCCGCTTTTTCCATCATGGCAGCTGGCCTGGCTTACCGGATGTTTACATCTGGCGAACAGGAAGTGGTCTTGCATCATGTCCTGGCTGCAATTCGACTGCCAGATGTGTCGCATTTTGCGTCTTTCGACGGCCACAATTTGACAGCCGGACGTGTCGCGTCATTGCGGCAGAGTGACGCATCACAGTCCTGCGCTGCAAACCATATAAAAGAGACGCCGGGGAGGGCATATGGCACCATTTCCCTCCTCGGCTATACAGCACAGGAGTAATAACTATTACCAAGCGGCTTTGACGGCTTGTTAGCGCTGGAGGATTCCATCATCCCATATGCTATATAGTAAGTGAGTTTTTGTCCCCTTCATTTGGGTAAGATTTCCCTTTGTTGGGGAATGGAATTGGAGGAGGGGGGTTTAACTCTTTTACCCTTATCCTAAAAATATTATGTTTCCATACAGCTGCTGGGTTACGTTTTTTTGAGCACCAATTCTTTGGATTTCATTATATCCAGCCATCATGTAGAGGATGAAGAGCATAATCTGTGGATTTTGGATTTTTCCTTGCCTTAATATGGGGAATGCATCTGCTATTTTTTGACTATGTATTGAAAGTGTAATTTATATACATTAACAGATATATTATATCTATTTGTATGAAATATGACACTTTATATGTATTTCCTAACATTGCATTTTTGATTTTCTGTAGAGTGATACAATATCCCTGATGAAGATTTTATTGAATACCATTTATTGAAATGCATTGGATTACCGCTACTTGGCACCGCCTGCCTTATTAGTGGTTATTGAATTATGTAGTGGGCGGTATCACTTCCATCTTATTTCCAATATGCAATGTCTTTTAATATTTGCACATCATATATAATATATTGAAATTTGTTGAATTCTTTCTACACAATGTTTACAAAACAAATGAAATTTTATTTAAAAATATAACAAATCTTTTTTTATTGCCTTAAAAATCCCTAAATAGAGGTTTTCACAATTTTACATCCTGTATACATAGATGTGGAAGCTTATAAATCAGTCATATCTCTAGGTATATCACTTCAGATGCTGTTGATATTTTCTAGGTTTATTTTCCTGCTAGCTTGATATTATGTCCCCATGTCCTTGATCTGAGCTTTATACAAAAGACTGCCCTCCTGAACCTTATTCATGCTATCATCATGTATCATTGAAAAGTTTCTGAGTCCTCGAGATGAAGTTGAAGTATGGCTAGGGGAAAAATTGTTGCTTGAAATGATTTCAATCATATGGTTGTACAATGACTGTATGGTCATGTAGTTGTATAGGCATGACAATATCGGTGGGAGAAGACAGCAACAAAGCTATCTGGCTGCAACAGTGCAACTGCAACTTCTGGGAAGGCTGTCCACAAGGATTTGGAGTGTGTCTATGGGAATGTTTGACCATTCTTCCAGAAACGCATTTGTGAAGTCAGGCACTGATGTTGGATGAGAAGGCCTGGCTCGCATTCTCTACTCTAGAGCATCCTAAAGGTGATCTATTGGGTTGAGGTCAGGACTCTGTGCAGGCCAGTCAAGTTTCCCCACCCCAAACTCGCTCATCCACACTATATTGCCAAAAGTATTGGGCCACCCCTCCAAATTATTTGGTGGAAGGGGGGTTATGGTGAGGGATTGTTTTTCAGGGTTTGGGCTTGGCCCCTTAGTTACAGTGAAGGGAACTCTTGAGATATCATCATACCAAACATGTTGGACAATTTCATGCTCCCAACTTTGTGTGAATAGTTTGGGGTTGGCCCTTCCTGTTCCAACATGACTGCATACCACTGCAAAGTCCATAAAGACATGGATGAGCATGTTGGGGGAGGAGGGACTTGACTGGCCTTGACTGATACCTGACCTCAACCTAATAGAACACCTTTGGGATGAATTAGAGCGGAGACTGCGAGCCAGGCCTTCTCATCCAACATCAGTGCCTGACCTCACAAATGCGCTTCTGGAAGAATGGTCAAACATTCCCATAGACACACTCATAAACCTTGTGGACAACCTTCCCAGAAGAGTTTAAGCTTTTTTAGCTGCAAAGGGTGGGCCAACTCAATATTGAACCCTACAGACTAAGACTGGGATGCCATTAAAGTTCATGTACGTGTAAAGGCAAGTGTCCCAATACTGTCGGTAATAGTGTATGTAAGTATAAAGCTAAAGAAAGAAACAACAGTACATTTTTCCCAGGTAGAATTACATTTTTTTGGGGGGGAGGAATGAGTTCCACTTTAGTTAAAGAAGAAATACATAATGTTTTAAACTTTAATCATAATGTTTAGAACCCCTTTTTATTTTGTCTGTAAATAGTCTGTAATTTACATTCCAATAAAATGTACTTATTTTGTTACTGGAAGAGACTGTTATTGCATCACACTTCTTATATTATTTGCAAAATGATAACATTTTTGACATTTATCTTTTTTTTTTTTTTATCAAAATGCTATCACTAAAAGGCTGAAATTTCCAAGTATAAGCTCATTGAAGCAAATGTGATGGCTGTGATGGCAAATGCAATTAAATAAAACAAACTTCAAATCTAGAAAATGATTAACCTTTCATAAACACTGGGCTATATGAAAGGACTTACAATTCTTTTCTTGATACTCAAGAATCTGCAGGAAGTAATTACATGTTAAATGCTTCGATAATATAAGGTAGAATTTTCACAGAAAGGGAAGTAGCAGAACAAAAGATCATGCTCTGAAACACAGATCAGGTGGACGTGAAGGATTGTTATGCTATATGATGGATATTGCGTTCATTTAGTCAAAAGAAAACGCACTTGTAAAAAAGCAAAATTATGTGAAATGAATACATTGCTTTAAGCTAAACTCGCATATCTAGATTATTCTGATGTAAACTTATCACAGCTAATAGATACATTCACTACACAGTCATATTTCTTAGTGCTCTAACAGCCTTTAGACTTTAGATTGTGGCATAAATCACTAGTAAATATAGTACACACACACCCAACTGTTGTATATATGAGCAACAGTTGGGTGACCACATCCCTTCCACAATGTATAAGCTGAGTTGCTGCTTTGTTTCTGTGTTGTCTCACGTACTCAGGCATATTATATGTTTAATGCCGCGTACACACAACCGGACTTTACGGCATACTTTGCCCGACGGACTTTTTGACGGACTTTCCGAATGAACGGATTTGGCTACACGCGATCAACCAAAGTCCGACGGATTCGTACGTGATGACGTACGACCAGACTAAAATGAGGAAGTTCATAGCCAGTAGCCAATAGCTGCCCTAGCGTTGGTTTTTGTCTGTCGGACTAGCATACAGATGAGCGGACTTTTCGACCGGACTCGAGTCCGTCAGATAGATTTGAAACATGTTTCAAATCTAAGTCCGTCAAACTTTTGAGAAAACAAAGTCCGCTGGAGCCCACACACGATCGAATTATCCGACGAAATCCGGTACACGGGACCAAGTATGCCGTAAAGTCGGATCGTGTGTACGTGGCACTAGAGTCATGACAACTAGAGTTGGGCGAACAATTCAGGCCGAGCAAAAGTTCAGCCTGAACATCGCCTGTTCACCCATTCGGCGAACACCTTAATTTGCAGGGCGTTTGGCAGGTTTTCACCCCACCAAACACCCTGCAATGCACTGCGTGCTGCGCAGTGCATTCTAAACCCTGATTGGACCTTCAGCAGAGTGAGTGCATAGTTTATTTTTATATGCTGCATTATCACCTATTCATATTTGAATTCATTGTCTATAACATGGGGTCTTTTGTGTTTCCAGTTACTATGAGTCCAGGCTTGCTAAATTCAAATGAAACATTAAGCCAAGTGAAGTTGAATAAATCTGTATGAAGCCGCATTTAGTGAACCGAAGGCCACATCAAAGCAGGACAAAGCTTTGCCCATTCAAGCTCAGTGAATAGCTGGTTGTTAAGGAGCGGGCAGCAACAAATGAGTCATCAGGGGTAGAGTCACTAGGTGATGTCACCTCGTGGTACTGCCCCCTTGTGACATAATGGACTGGTGCATGCTGGGTCGGTGACATCCCAAGGGGGTGGTGCCACCAGGTGAGGTCAGCAGGTGGCCCCACCCTTACATATAAGAACTGTCAAGTGGCAGGCAAAGAATTCACCGGTTTGCCTTACTGGACGGCGGAGCGTTTTTTTTCTGGGTCCGACAGTGTGGCTGCATCACGATTGACAATGGATTTACATCTGGGGTACTGTTTTTTATTTTTTAATAAAAGAATTGTTGAAGGTATGTGGCCTGGTATGGTTCAGGATGGGGGGTGCTCGCTCACCCCCCTTTCCAGGCCTGCATGCTCAAATAAGGATCTGATATTAATTTTGGGGGGACCCCACGCCATTTTTTTTTTAGATTTGGCGTGCGGTTCCCCTAAAATCCATACCAGACCTGAAGGGCCTTGTATGGACCGGGGGGGGGCATTTTTTAAAACATTTTTCTATTGTTCTATTGCTGGCAATGGTATTGTATTGCTGGCAATTTAAATGTAATTTCATGCATTGTTTTCTTTAGAAATGTCATTTTTGCTGCAGCATGTTCAATACATGCTACAGATGCGCCACTTTACAGGCAGACTAAGGGGGCCCCTCAGACACTATATATATAAAGGATTTTTTTTTATTGTTGCACTTTAATCATTAAAATCACTGCTCCATTAAAAATGTATTGTATAAAATGAGATTTGACTTCAGATTGTTCTATTTACACATTTGAAATTGTCAGGCCTGGGCTCAGCCCTTCCTTCTCAGAGCTGTGCTCAGCTGATGGTTAATTGCCAAAGACTCTTCCTTCCACAGTGACCCACCTGGTTTTCATTTCCTGCTCGTCAGCTAGAGCTGCTGGTTATATAAACTCCTTGGATCAGATCTTTTGTGCCTTTGCCATGGTCAACATATCCGTGCTCTCTGTTGTGTTTTCCTGTGAAAGACTTTTGCTTGGCTGACTTCCCTTCTGGTTCCTGATCCTGTTTGCTGCACCCGACTTCGCTGATCTCTGGACTTCTGTTTCTCTGGCTTGTTCTGACTACCCGTCCTGGTTACCAAACTCTGGCTATGTTTTGACTACATTTGCTCTGTTTATACCATTTTACCATTTTATTAAATAGTGTTAATTTTTACTGCACTTCTGTCTGTCTGACTCATGCTTCCTGACATAAATGTTCTAATTTCCCTATTTGGTATTCCATAAAAAAACACGTTAAATTAGCCATTACTTATGGTATTATCTTTTTTATTGTTATATTAAACTACAGGGTTATGTTACCCATTTACTATATTTGAGATTTAGTATCGCACAGATACGATTTGGGTTAAACGAGAGTTCTTTGACCATGAGTGAAAGGTTTAACACAATAACAAAAATGTATTGGTATATAGTAAAGTAGGCCTAGACTAATACACAGCAATCTAATTGTACAGGAAAAGTGTAAAAATCATGGATTACATGAAGGAATACAGAACATATTCCTTATAACATGAATCTACAAACAGTAGGACAGAAAATACATAAGACCAACATTTAGATACAAGTACAAAGGAGATTTCCCATATTTACCATTCCCATAGAGGTTCCATTCTGGTGGCTGCTCTGCCATAGAGTGTGTGTTACCCTCTCATCTAGTCTGTGAATATCATTACAGGCTGATGCCTCATTGGTTGGCATGGCGTGGCTCTGATTGGTGGGGTTCCCTATTCCTGGTTCAGGATTGGCTACAGCTCCAATCCCTATACTCTGCATAAGTCAGCAGTATTGATGACAGCTGACCCTCATTGCATATCTAAACATGGGATCCTTTGAAATGAATATGTATAGAACAATGAAGTTTGGGTCCCATTGTTTAGATACATAAGCTTAGGCAACAAATTGTCTGTCTAACAGACACTTCTGTGAAGCTATGTTACATGCCCTACATAGATACAAGCTAAATTAAACATATTCATAATAATAAACAATATTTTACAGCTATTAATGGAGATTTCATATAAATTCATAAGACAACAATTATGGTAGTAATACAGTATATTTTTTTCTCTACATATTATTATTATTATTATTATTTAGATTTTATGTCTGTGCTTTTCTTTGTTTTCTAATGTCCTCCTTTAAAACTGTAACACTTTAGTTTCACTCTTTTCTTTTGCGTTCTCATTAAATTATTTTCATTACATGTACTATCTATGGCCTTCTCCACTCTCACATATAGCTCACTCCCTTGAGATTTAAGTATGTGCACTATATTTCTTATTTGTGTATTTTTAGCAATGTATTTTCAAGAAATCTAGCAAACTAAATGTAGGTTAAGCAACATAATCTGTTGCAGACCTTTCTGTATAATTGGTTCTGCAAGCTGAAAATATAATCCAGCGTTTATTGGAACAAGTTAAAAACAGCCCATTTGCACAAAGGAACATTTTAGAATAGAGCAGCAGAGTTGAAAACCACTGTGTCTTAGTGTGCCAGTCCGTGATTTTTTAGAAAGGATCCTAGGGGCCAGAACCATTAGAGACATGGGAGCCCCATTAGGGATTTTCATACCTATGCATCGGAAAAGCACATTTCCTCAGGGAACCAATTTAATCAGGAAAAATGCATTTGCTGCCTGGAAATACACTGTATGTCCTATTTATCCAAATACAATGGCTGCAAATTACAACATAAAAAATAAAAAGGAAATTGCCATTGCTTGATCCAAGAAAGATACATAGCATCACCATATTTATTTAAGGTGAAAAACAAATTATTTTCCTCACTGTTCAATACATTATTAAAAATGTGTCATAGTTTGTAAATATATTGAAAGTAAATCATGTTTTATAAGCTCTTAAGCATGGTTAGCATTAAGATTTTGCTTAATGATTGAGTATTGTATGGTACATTCAAATATAGCCGGTACCAACCATTACAATACTGTTGATTAGAGAGAAACAAACACAATTGAAATACCAAACTAAATGATATAGCAACCCCTGATTTATTGATGCTTTCTTTGTTGCAACTGGTTACCTTGCTATTTAGAAAAATAATTGATTAACTTTTCTATATTGTTCTACTACATTTGCATCTATTAGTTTTGAATGGCTTATTTTCTATCTTAGTCATTACATTTTTGGAAAGATAATGGATCTGTCTCAGCAGACTACCATTACCACAAATTGTATGGTTGTAGCCATTGCACCTTTTAAAATTTCCTTGTAATGAAAAAATAATTATTTATCTTATGATTGCAAGCTAAAGAAAATCTAGTCTGTAAGATAAGGAAATAAGAAGTCACCTGCTTTGCTCTATAATGCATTTAACTAATGCCAGAGCTTTCGATTATGTGGTCTATTGACCACTGTAAACCACCACAGATGCAGTGGACCACCCATGCTTACATATCCAGTACTTCTTACCTTGTAGGAAATCATCACTTAAAGGCATAGGTGATTCTTGTGTAAAAAAAGTGTCCAATCCTCTGTGCTACTATGTGTGCTAGAATCTATTACAACCAATACATTGTATAGAACAGATTGATAATGTGTTTGTGGGTTTGCTGCTGAGTACCCAGAGTGTTCCCGAAAACTAGTAGTGGTACAGTGCTCCCCTAATAAGCATGAAAATTATTATTAATAGTATCCTCTTAAAGGATGTCAAAGCTGTACCCAAGAGAGTTACAGCTTTGACATTTGTAGATTTAGGACGTTGGCACTGCTCTACCCATTGAGTCTCCACAGTCCATCCTGTGGTGAGACTTGGTACTCCTGTGCATCCTCTTAAAGGATGACAACACAAAATATAGAAATATAACAGTGAAAGCACTACATTAGTGTTATTTTAAACAAAATAAACCTAATAGTGATAATGAAATACAATAGTCCACCACTGTAATATCAGTGTCCATGGGTAGAGAATATCATGCGTGTAAGTAGGGATGAGCTTCGTGTCCAAGTCGAACGCATGTTCGACTCGAACATCGTGTGTTCGGTCGTTCGCCGAATTACGAACATTATGGGCCGTTCGCGCCAAATTTGAGCGGCGCATCACGGCCCATAATTCACTGCGGCATCGCAGTGCATTGCTGGCTGATGATTGGCCAATTATGGCTCAGGGGGTTTAGTACACGCCCCACACTATATGAGGCCGCCTGCACGTCGGCCCTGTGTAGTGTGTTGCAGTGGAGAGAGATAGATAAACAGAGAGACAGTGTCATTTGATTTAAGTTAGATAGATAGAGTAGGCAGGTCGAGTCAGTTAGCTGCACTTGCAGTGTATTGTGTGTGTATATATATATATATATATATATATATATATATATATATATATATATATATTGTATTCAGTTTAGCTAGATCCTGTTCTTCTCTTCCTAATATACTGACAGGAAGGCAGGTGTTTTTACAGTATTTCCAGTTACTGTACTGTGTACCCTGTACAGTTGCACCTACAGTATAGCTACCTGAAGCCAGGTGCTTGTGTGGGCTCTTGACATATTTCCAGTTTCTGTACTGTGTACCCTGCACAGTTGCACCTACAGTATAACTAAATGAAGCCAGGTGCTTGTGTAGGCTCTTCACGTATTTCCAGTTACTGTACTGTGTACCCTGCACAGTTGCACCTACAGTATAGCTACCTGAAGCCAGGTGCTTGTGTGGACTCTTGATGAGCTTCGAGTTCGAGTCGAATTCATGTTCGACTCAAACATCGGCTGTTCGCAAGTTCGCCGAACAGCAAACAATTTGGGGTGTTCGCGGCAAATTAGAATGCCGCGGAACACCCTTTAAAAGTCTATGGGAGAAATCAAAAGTGCTAATTTTAAAGGCTTATATGCAAGTTATTGTCATAAAAAGTGTTTGGGAACCTAGGTCCTGCCCCAGGGGACATGGATCAATGCAAAAAAAGTTTTAAAAATGGCCGTTTTTTCAGGAGCAGTGATTTTAATAATGCTTAAAGTCAAACAATAAAAGTGTAATATCCCTTTAAATTTCGTAGCTGGGGGGTGTCTATAGTATGCCTGTAAAGGGGCACATGTTTCCCATGTTTAGAACAGTCTGACAGCAAAATGACATTTCAAAGGAAAAAAGTCATTTAAAACTACTCGCGGCTATTGCATTGCCGGTCCGACAATACACATAAAAGTTCATTGATAAAAACGGCATGGGAATTCCCCACAGGGGAACCCCGAACCAAAATTTAAAAAAAAAATGACGTGGGGGTCCCCCTAAATTCCATACCAGACCCTTCAGGTCTGGTATGGATTTTAAGGGGAACCCCGCGCCAAAATAAAAAAAAAACGCAGTGGGGTCCCCCCAAAATTCCATACCAGACCCTTATCCGAGCACGCAACCTGGCAGGCTGCAGGAAAAGAGGGGGGAACGAGAGAGCGCCCCCCTCCTGAACCGTACCAGGCCACATGCCCTCAACATTGGGAAGGTGCTTTGGGGTAGCCCCCAAAACACCTTGTCCCCATGTTGATGAGGACAAGGGCCTCATCCCCACAACCCTTGCCGGTGGTTGTGGGGGTCTGCGGGCGGGGGGCTTATCGGAATCTGGAAGCCCCCTTTAACAAAGGGACCCCCAGATCTCGGCCCCCCCGTGTGAAATGGTAAGGGGGTACCCCTACCATTTCACTAAAAAACTGTCAAAAATGTTAAAAATGACAAGAGACAGTTTTTGACAATTCCTTTATTTAAATGCTTCTTCTTTCTTCTTTCTTCTATCTTTCTTCATCTTCTTCTTCTTCTTCTGGTTCTTCTGGCTCTTTTGGTTCTTCCTCCGGTGTTCTCGTCCAGCATCTCCTCCGCGGCGTCTTCTAACTTCTTCTCCTCAGGCCGCTCCGCACTCATGGCATGGGAGGAGGCTCCCGCTCTTCTCTTCATCTTCTTCTCTTCTTCATCTTCTTCTCCGGGCCGCTCCGCATCCATGCTGACATGGAGGGAGGCTCCCGCTGTGTGACGCGTCTCCTCTTCTGACGGTTCTTGAATAACAGGGGTGACCCGGTGACCCCGCCCCCCTCTGAAGCACGGTGACTTGATGGGACTTCCCTGTGACGTCACGGGGAATGCCACAGGGAAGTCCCGTCATGTCCTGTGCATCAGAGGGGGGCGGTGCCCCACCCCCCGTTATTTACGAACCGTCAGAAGAGGAGACGCGTCACACAGCGGGTGCCTCCCTCCATGCCAGTGGCCCGGAGAAGAAGATGAAGAAGAGAAGAAGAGAAGAAGAGAAGAAGATGAAGAGAAGAGCGGGAGCCTCCCCCCATGCCATGGGTGTGGAGCGGCCCAAAGAGAAGAAGATAGAAGACGCCGTGGAGGAGATGCTGGACGAGAACACCAGAGGAAGAACCAGAAGAGCCAGAAGAACCAGAAGAAGAAGAAGATGAAGGAAGATAGAAGAAAGAAGAAGCATTTAAATAAACGAATTGTCAAAAACTGTCTCTTGTCATTTTTAAAATTTTTGACAGTTTTTTAGTGAAATGGTAGGGGTACTTTTGTACCCCCTTACCATTTCACACGGGGGGGCCGGGATCTGGGGGTTCCCTTGTTAAAGGGGCTGTTAAAGCACCCTCCCAATGTTGAGGGCATATGGCCTGGTACGGTTCAGGAGGGGGGGCGCTCTCTCATCCCCCCCTCTTTTCCTGCGGCCTGCCAGGTTGCGTGCTTGGATAAGGGTCTGGTATGGATTCTTGGGAGGACCCCACGCCTTTTTTTTTATTTTGGCGTGGGGTTCCCCTTAAAATTCATACCAGACCTGAAGGGCCTGGTATGGAATTTAGGGGGACCCCCACGTCATTTTTTTTTTTTTAATTTTGGTTCGGGGTTCCTCTGTGGGGAATTCCCATGCCGTTTTTATCAATTAACTTTTATGTGTATTGTCGGACCGGCAATTATTATTATTATTAAGCATTATTAAAATCACTGCTCCTGAAAAAACGGCCAATTTTAGAACTTTTTTTGCATTGATCCATGTCCCCTGGGGCAGGACCCAGGTCCCCAAACACTTTTTATGACAATAACTTGCATATAAGCCTTTAAAATTAGCACTTTTGATTATTCATGTTCATGTCCCATAGACTTTAATGGTGTTCGCGTGTTTGAACAAACTTTTTTCCTGTTTGCATGTTCCGGTGCGAACCGAACAGGGGGGTGTTCGGCTCATCCCTACTCTTGACGTATTTCCAGTTACTGTACTGTGTACCCTGCACAGTTGCACCTACAGTATAACTACCTGAAGCCAGGTGCTTGTGTAGGCTTTTGACGTATTTCCAGTTACTGTACTGTGTACCCTGCACAGTTGCACCTACAGTATAACTGCCTGAAGCCAGGTGCTTGTGTAGGCTCTTGACATATTTCCAGTTACTGTACCATGTACCCTGCACAGTTGCACCTACAGTATAGCTACCTGAAGCCAGATGCTTGTGTGGGCTCTTGACGTATTTCCAGTTACTGTGGGGGAAGATGGTGTACAGGTGTACAGCCTGTGTTGCAAATGACCCGCAGGTGTAGACGTTCCGTGTTTACAGGCAGTGACAATGATGAACATGCCAAGCGAAATATAAAAAATAAAAAGTATACAGCATGTAAAATAACTCTGCAACGACCACAGTGGAGGGGGGGCAAGACACACACAGGGGGAGGTTGCACTCACTTTCATGAAGTGAGTGTGGGATAACCTCTGAAGAAGTCACGTGACGTGACAATATGCATTACGATTGGAGCACGGGACGCTGCCACAGACAAACAACAGGAGAAATGCTGTATACTTTTTATTTTTTATATTTCGCTTGGCATGTTCATCATTGTCACTGCCTGTAAACACGGAACGTCTACACCTGCGGGTCATTTGCAACACAGGCTGTACACCTTACAGCTGTAAGGTAAGCGGCTTGCAAACACGGAGGTGTCCTCACTGAAGATTCCCCCTCCCTTCACGATTGGACTTGTTTTGTGTTTCTCATCACGTGTTTTTGTTTTTTGGACTGGATGATAGAACTAACATTCATGTTTGTCCTAGGGATTTGTCACTTGTAGTTCACCAGGATCTGGCACGTTATTGCTAATGGGGCACTAGCCCACATATTTTTCTTGCATTATATATATATATTTTTTTTTTTGCATTGTGTCATTATTCATCCTATTTGTGTTAGTATATGCATTTTTGTTTTGCTATATTCAAGCAGTCACTGTTTCACGATTACCTTTATACATTAGGCTTTGTCTGCCCGCAACATGTCATGTTGATTAGCTACGTTGCACTGCACTGCATCCCCACCATGTTCTTTTAGCATGTAGGATCTATTCATGCATTGGCCCGTTTCTGCTTTTTTAGTTCACTTTGCCACTTCAGTCATCTTTGTAGCTTCCCCCCCCCCCCTTCATCAC
Source organism: Aquarana catesbeiana (assembly GCF_042186555.1). Taxonomy (NCBI): domain Eukaryota; kingdom Metazoa; phylum Chordata; class Amphibia; order Anura; family Ranidae; genus Aquarana; species Aquarana catesbeiana. Next base: position 851,160,695 of record NC_133324.1, read on the forward strand.
AGCGCAACTACCATCTTCCCCCACTTTTGTCCCATTTGTCCTGCCTTGGATCAGTACTTAGGTGTTGCAGCAGTGTCCTTTTAGCATAGCCCCCCCCCCGACAGAGCAGGAGTTTCCACTTTCACATTGTTTTTCTTTTATCCAGTTACTGTACTGTGTACCCTGCACAGTTGCACCTACAGTATAGCTACCTGAAGACAAGTGCAGGTGTTCTCATACTAATAATACTACAGGCAGGCAGTTGATTCTTCTAGCTGCAGTATAGTCGGTATATATATACATCCCTGTTTTGTGCAGCTACATCTCACTGCAGGCCAATAGTATGTCTGGAAGGCTAACAAGGAGAGGCAGACAGTCACAAGCCAATAAAAGAGGGCAAGCAGGCTCTGTATCTAGAGGTAACAGTGCTGTTCATGGACACAGTGCATTCTCATCAACACGTGACCGTGGGACATGCTTGGCCTTTTTTTCGGCAGCTGGCTGTCTTGAGCCGCAACATGCGGAAGACTTGGTCGAGTGGATGACCAAGCTGTCCTAATCCTCCCCATCTTCTCTCACTCCGGCTCAGGGTACTTTGTCTGGCAAAGCAGCTGCCAACGCAGCCTATTCCCTTGGCTCAATGGCATCAGTGACTCCTTCCCTAGCCCCACCATGTCCTCCTGAGGAGTCCCCCAAATTGTTTGACCACAGTGTTGGGTACATGCTCCAGGAGGATGATGGTACTCATCTAGAGGAAGGCAGTAACGTGAGCCTAGACAGAGGGGGTGCCCAAGAAGGACAGAAATCTGGCAGTCATGTTCCCCCTGCTGCAGCATACTGCCAGGTTTGGTCCAGTGATGAGGAGGGAGGGGATGATGAGGTCACTGACTCCACGTGGGTGCCTAATAGGAAGGAGGAGGAGGAGGCACATCACCAACGAGGCAGGATGCCCTCCAGGGGTTAGTCTAAGGGCAGCACACTGACTGCATCACACCGCAGAGCTCCGCATGTGCAGGGCGCTGCTGCCTCTGTGCGTTATTCCAAAAGGTCTTTGGTGTGGACCTTTATTGAGCCAAGTGCATCATATCCCACAGCTGCTATTTGCAACATATGTCTCAAGCGTATCTCGCGTGGCCAAAACATCTCCCGCTTGGGCACCACATGCTTGGCCAGACATATGTTGACCTGCCATGCAGTTCGTTGGCAGGTGTACCTAAAAGACCCACACCAAAGAACAAAGAGAACCTCTCCTTGCCCTAAATCAGCTGGGATCATCAACCCCACTATACCTTCAGTCCTCTCTGAGACATGCACTGAGAGGAATGAAGGTGTAGAATTAGGTGTGTCACAGCCAAGTACTTGCGGGCAATCTGCTATTGGTACACCGACGTCAGATTGTACCAGACAAATTTCCCTGCCCCAGCTGCTGCACCGCCAAAAGAAGTTCACTCCCAGCCATCCACATGCCCAGAGGTTGAATGCTAGCTTGGCTAAATTGCTAGCACTTCAACTGCTGCCTTCTCAGTTGGTAGACTCTGCCCCCTGAGTTTGTGGAATGTGTGGTTCCTAAGTGGCAGGTTCCCAAACGCCACTTTTTCTCACGGAAGGCAATTCCGGCTCTCTACCGGCATGTGGAAGGCAATGTCTTTGCCTCGCTGGACATGGTGGTCAGCAGTAAGGTGCATATTACTGCTGACTCATGGTCCAGCAGGCATGGACAGGGACATTACCTAAGTTTCACGGCACATTGGGTGACTCTGCTGGCAGCTGGGAAGGATGCAGGACAAGGTTCAGTAGTGTTGGAGGTTGTTCCACTACCACGCCTCCAAAATGCCACTACTGGTGATTCTGACACACCTCTCTCCTCCACCCCTCCTCTTCTTCCTCCATGGCCTCTTCCTGTGCTTTGTCCTCGTAACCAGCAGTGCTCCGTAGGCGTTCAAGGGGCTACGCAAGCACGCAGGCCAAAAGATGCCATGCGGTGCTTGAGCTGGTGTGCTTTGGGGAAAGGAACCACACTGGGGCAGAGATTCTGTCAGCTCTGCAGGGGCAGGTTCAGAGGTGGTTGATGCCATGCCAACTTAAGGCAGGAATGGTGGTTTGTGACAATGGCACCAACCCCCTCTCCGCCCTCCGACAGGGACAACTGACCCATGTGCCCTGTTTGGCTCACGTCCTTAACTTGGTGGTTCAGCGGTTCTTGGCAGGTACAAGGAGCTTACAGGATGTCCTGAGGCAGGCCAGGAAAGTCTGTGTGCATATCTGCCGTCATATAATGCCAATGCTCAGCTAGCAGACCTCCAAAATGAATTTAACCTGCCCAGCTGCTGCACACGCAGCAGAGGGCCATCAATGAGTACCTGTGTGACTATGGCACCAGGACAGGGTAAGAGGAGCTTGTTTTTTTTCCCCACGCCAGTGGGCTATAATCAGGGATGCATGCACTGTCCTATCACCATTTGAGGAGGCCACGAGGATGGTGAGCAGTGACAGTGCATGCATCAGTGACACTGTCCCCCTTGTCCACCTGTTGGAGCACACGCTGCATGGAATAATGGACAGGGCACTTGAGGCAGAACAGAGGCAGGAAGAGGAGGACTTCCTTAGCTCTCAAGGCCCCCTTTATCCAGACAATGTTCCTGCGTGCCCGCCGATCACACACGAAGAGGATGAGGACGTGGATGAGGAGGAGGAGGATTGTGTCAGCATGGAGGTGGAGCCTGGCACTCAGCATCAGCAGCAGTCTTTAAGGGATCATTTACAGTCCCAAGAAACCCATGGACTTGTACGTGGCTGGGAGGAGGTGGCTGCGGATCATGTCATCCTTAGTGCCTCAGCAAACCTATGCTGCATGGCCTCCCTGATCCTGCAAAGCCTGCGGAGTAAGGATGCAGACCTTATCTTGCCAACGCAGAGGGAGCAGAGGATGAAACATCTTCGGGAGGCCCTGCAGAAAGATCGGTGCAATGCATTCCCAGAGACTGGGAGGTTACAAACTCCTGTTCCTGGACAATGTGTTGCCGAGGCTTCGGTCAGTCAAAGAAGGAGCGGTGGAGAAGGTGGCCATCTGACCGATGCATTCAGACAATTTTAGTCCGCAGCCCCAAGGTATGATCGGTTCCAGCAACCATCGCCAGCGTCTGTTTTACATTGTGCAAGAATACCTAGGGGCAAGATCTGACTTGGACGCCTTTCCCACCAAAAATGCTCTGGGTTACTGGGTCTTGAAGATGGATCACTGGCCCGAGCTTGCACAGTATGCAACTAAGCTACTGGCCTGTCCTGCATCCAGCGTTCTTTCGGAACGCACATTAAGTGCTGCTGGAGGGTGTGCCTGTCCACCAACTCGGTTGATCGACTGACCTTCATAAAAATGAATCAGTCTTGGATCATCACCAGATACCAAGCACCTGATGCTGATGTTACATAGTTACATAGTTACATAGTAGGTGAGGTTGAAAAAAGACACAAGTCCATCAAGTCCAACCTATGTGTGTGATTATGTGTCAGTATTACATTACATATCCCTGTATATTGCGGTCATTCAGGTGATTATCTAATAGTTTCTTGAAGCTATCAATGCTCCCCGCTGAGACCACCGCCTGTGGAAGGGAATTCCACATCCTTGCCGCTCTTACAGTAAAGAACCCTCTACGTAGTTTAAGGTTAAACCTCTTTTCTTCTAGTTGTAATGAGTGGCCACGAGTCTTATTAAACTCTCTTCTGTGAAAAAGTTTTATCCCTATTGTGGGGTCACCAGTACAGTATTTGTAAATTGAAATCATATCCCCTCTCAAGCGTCTCTTCTCCAGAGAGAATAAGTTCAGTGCTCGCAACCTTTCCTCATAACTAAGATCCTCCAGACCCTTTATTAGCTTTGTTGCCCTTCTTTGTACTCGCTCCATTTCCAGTACGTCCCTCCTGAGGACTGGTGCCCAGAACTGGACAGCATACTCCAGGTGCGGCCGGACCAGAGTCTTGTAGAGCGGGAGAATTATCGTTTTATCTCTGCAGTTGATCCCCCTTTTAATGCATGCCAATATTCTGTTTGCTTTATTAGCAGCAGCTTGGCATTGCATGCCATTGCTGAGCCTATCATCCACTAGGACCCCCAGGTCCTTTTCCATCCTAGATTCCCCCAGAGGTTCTCCCCCCCAGTGTATAGATTGCATTCATATTTTTGCCACCCAAATGCATTATTTTACATTTTTCTACATTGAACCTCATTTGCCATGTAGTCGCCCACCCCATTAATTTGTTCAGGTCTTTTTGCAAGATTTCCACATCCTGCTGAGAAGTTATTGCCCTGCTTAGCTTAGTAAAAACCGAATACATTTTTTTTTGAAATGTCAGATCCCTTCAAGACTGCCTATGCTGATGCTAAGTGACTATACTCTTCCTCCTCAATGATCATGCTGATAGCTTGTAAGAATATTTTTGTTTCTGGGCGCCGCCACCAGTGGCTAAGGCCCAATTTTTCAGCCCCTGTTTAACAGGGGTGTGTAATTACAATTTTTGATGCAATTCTTTGCAGCAAGGCTCGTTCCTGCGCTCCAACTAGAGTATCTGTGAGGGGTTGCAGTGTTGTGGCACCAGCGCCTAAGGCCCAATTTTTCTGTCCCTGTTCAACAGGAACATGTAATTACAATTCTTGATCTAATATTTCACAGCAGGTCCCGTTCCAGCACCCACCAAGAGTAACTGTGTGAACTTACAGTATTGTGGCACCAGCAAAACCACCACCATCACCAAAGGCCAAATTTTTCTGCCCCTGTTCAACAGGGGCATGTAATTACAATTCTTGAGCTAATATTTCACAGCAGGGCCCTGTGAGGGCTTACAGTGTTGTGGCAACACCAACACCTAAGGCCACAATTTCTGCAGAATATATAGGGCAGGCCCCTACTTTCAAACATCCAACTTACAAACGACTCCTACTTGCAAACGGAAGGAGACAACAGGAAGTGAGATAAAATCTACCCCTAGGAAGGGAAATTCTCTCCTGTAAGAGTTAATATGGGAAAAACGTTTCTCCTTTCCACTGATGCTTTATCACCAATCGTTGTTTCACTAAAAAACCCAAATTTTGTAAAAACATTTGGCATTGTGACAGAAAGTGAAGTGAAAGTGAAGTGAAATCTTCTGAAGAGGAGCACAGACAGCAAAACAAATGTCACAGGGATGATAACCCTTCCCTATGTTTTCCAAAAAATAAAAATAAAGCTACACTTTAAAAATGTACCAGTTCAAAATTACAAACAGATTCTACTTAACAACAAACCTACCGTCCCTGTCTTGTTTGCACTGCTTGTATACTGCTGTTCAGAGTATATAGGGCCTGGGGTCCCCATGCCTTTGCTTTTTTTAATTTGGGCTCGGGGTTCCCCTTACTATCCATACAAGACCCAAAGGGCCTGGTAATGGACTGGGGGGGTACCCATGCTGTTTGTCTCACTGATTTTCATCCATATTGTCGGGACCCAACATTACATTAAAGCCGTAAGCAGTTTTGAATGACTTTTATTCCTTCAAAAATGTCATTTTGTGCAGGGACTGTTCTAAGCACGGGAAACGTGCGCCACTTTACAGGCATACTATAGACACCCCCAGGTACAATATTTAAAGGAATATTTCACTTTTTTTCACTTTAAGCATCATTAAAATCACTGCTCCCAAAAAAACGGCCGTTTTTAAAACTTTTTTTTGCATTGATACATGTCCCCTGGGGCAGGACCCGGGTCCCCAAACCCTTTTTAGGACAATACCATGCAAATTAGCCTTTAAAATTAGCACTTTTGATTTTGAACGTTTGAGTCCCATAGACTTCAATGGGGTTCTAACGTTCTTGCAAAGTTTCGGTCCATTCGCAGGTTCTGGTGCGAACCGAACCGGGGGGTGTTCAGCTCATCCCTACGAGTAAGCTGTTATCAGGTAAATATATATGGCGTGGCAAAATAAAATCCAAAAAGTCAAAGGGAATTTGTGGGTACTGTGCTAGCACGCAAAAACACCTCCAGTGTCCCTCCACCTTTACTCATATGAGCTCACCTCCGCTCTGGACCTAATGCAGGTCACCATGTGCCTTCCTCTTTAAGGGGTATATAAATCCTCAGGAGGATGGCTAAATCCTCTGTTCGTGCTTTCGATAATCTCTGGCAGTAATGGATCCTGACAGGTGCTTGCAGTATTCTTGCAGTATATCTTATGATAATCCTGAGCAATAGTGCTTAGAAAGGAATGGAAAGAACTAACATAGTGCTGAATCTTTTAAGAAACTTTAATAAAAAAAATAAAATATATAAAACTCACATTTGATGGTGCCCTGAATCTGGTGCACTCAGAACAAAGACATAGCATATTCAGGGTGTACAGCCCCCCTAAGGATCGCTTGGCTGTTTCTTCCTACAGTATGTTTCAGGCTTTATATAAACAGTACTCTGTCCCATGCTGCATTTTAACTATGTTTTTCTTTTTTAATGCTTTCCTTTTCCACTATGTAGCTGACCAATGTGCTGCAACTGTGTCAACAAAAACCAGACAACAGCCTCCTTCCTGGCATTATACACCAGTAAAGCTTTACGCACTGTACCCGTCCTACTCGCCCCTATTTTGGAGAGAATGTGTGGTCTTGCTTAACATAGTAACATTTGGTGGGATTGCCCACTCATTCACCCATATTGGCAGGAAGTGGTTACATTGATGCTCTAATACAAGGGGATAACTTCCAGTTTGATCCCTGGATAGTTTAATTTCACTGTACAACAGTATCAATCGTTCGATATAAAAAGGTCATATCCCCCCATCTGCTGCATTCAGAAAAAGTGCCTTCTTCCCACTGTGGCAACAGAGTTTTGTTCTTTTATTGGCCCATTGGTTCTGCAAGGGTGATGACTTGTTTTATGGAAGCGTACACACATATAGCTAGGGGGTCAATTACTTGGCACTCCAAAATATGGGCCTGTTGGTTCAAGTTTAAGACTTCAGCTTTGTATGTTGTTATTATTTAAGGTTGATAATCACTCATTACACAATGCTACTCAGCATTTATCTCACGCTATATGTTTTTTTTTTTTTTCTTTACATCAGATCCCTCCTCTCTCCTCCCTCTTTTCTCCTCCTCCTTTTACTCATTTACTTCCCCTGTCACCCTTTCTTCTGTTACTGCTTTTAATCTTGGTTTCATCTCTTTTAAAATGTCTAAGTGACTTCAACAATGTCTGTAGTTGTCTACGGATGCTAGTGGGTTCCTCTTGAAGTATGTTTCCACAATACTCGTTCTTTATATCTATCTTGTCTATATTTAGTATTATACCCGCTGTATTTGTGAGTACTTACTAAGTTTGAGAGAAATTTTTATGCTCTGTATTTTTTGAAAACTTGCAATAAAAAGTTATTAAACAAACAGCCCCCTTTCGACCATGCCTTTGCTTTCAAATGTTCATGCCCATTCTTCCAGTAAAATTGTGCTTGGCACCCTTTTATTTGGGTAAAAACATTCTAATGCTGGGTTTCTTCTTTTTTTTATAATTGTAATTTTTATTAAATTTTTCATAAGAAAAAACAAAACATTGTTACAGAAAGTACACAGAAATAAGCTAAAGTATTGTATATGCAGGTACAAATAGGAGTGTCCATATATACAGAGCACAGAAGTGTCCTGTATATCATATCAAAACTTAAAGACAGCTCATAGTTATTATCTAAACAACAGAAAGGATAATAAAAGCAAGCATATAACATAAAAAGAGGAGGGTGTCAAACCCTATAAAGGGAATACATCATAAAGAAGCCGCCTACAGTGTACAGGATGCGAGAGGCATACCATATTACGAGCTATCCCAGGGGTCCCATATTTTTTTAAATTGAGTAGTTCTATCATGCACAAATACCGTTAAGCACTCCATCCTCCGAATCTCAGCCACTAATTGAAGAAATCTAGGCCACGGAGGGGGAGTGCTCGACAACCAACATAATGGGATAAGCCTTTTGGCAGCAAGAAGAATGTATGAAATAAGTCTGTTACCCTTTTTGGTTACACCAGAAAAAGGGAGGCCCTAAAGGTAATGTAGAGGATCTAGCGGAAGGGATACATCTACCACTCTCTGTATCAACTGCATCACTTCATGCCAAAAGGGCTGAATCATAGAACATTGCCAGAAAATGTGGAATTGAGATCCAACACCTGTCCCACAATGCCAACAATGTGCCGGGATTGAGGGATCATATTTATGAATAATTTCAGGTGTTTTATACCAAAGCATAAGAATCTTTATGGACGTTTCTCTGTGAAGTACACATTTAGAAGACCCAAAGAGTCTGTCTCTGCATATACAGGTGAGATGTCTCAGTGAGAGGGGTTGACTCATGGATGATGTGATGGATAGATGATATTAAATGTAGCTGTTGAGGACTTTGAGCACATAGATATTCAAAGGGTGTGGGTTTATGTAGGGTCAGGGCTGGGGAGTGGGAATAAAAGAAGTGTCTGACCTGTAAATAGAAGTGGAATAAATGTTTTGGGATATTAAACTTCTCGCGCAGACTATCAAATGGATACAATCTGTGCAAGATAGGATGGACTAGATTTCTAAGTTGAAATAGGGAGGCATTTATCCATGGAAACATTCTACCCAGAGACAGTCTGTCCGGGATCATTGGATTGAAGAGAATACTTGTAAGTGGGGAACATGGTGAACTAAGATGGAAAATTTTGAGACACTTACGCCATATAGTTAGGGTGAAATTAATTGGACCAGTGCATTGGCATTTATAAATGGGATCCATGGGAGGGAGTCCATATTAAAGAGCATGGATGTACCGGATACAACACACCTTTCTCAGTGAGGGACCGAAGATTCAGTGCCTGCAAAGAGGACCAAGACACAATGACCCTTAGATTGGAGGCATAGTAATATTTAACAACATCTGGTGCTCCCAGACCCCACATAGATCTTTTGGCAAAAACCACTGAGCTCGCTATGCGATGAGCCCTGTCTCTCCAAATAAATTTTAAAAAGTTTCTCTGAATTGTTTTAAGTTGAGATGTGGGAATGACAAAGGTAATGTTTCAAAATGATATAAAAGCCTAGGTAAAATAGACATTTTAAGAACGTTTATCCTGCCTAGGAGGGACAGGGGAAGTTTCGTCCAGCTTTGCAAGGATTTATTGATGTCCAAAAGTAAAAGGGGATAATTTGCAGAGTAAACAGAGGAGTAAGAGGGGGTAAGAAGGATACCCATATACTTTAGGGAGGTGGTGCACCACTTTTAGGGATAAGCAGTTTTGAGCTGGGACAACAAAGAAGATGGGATGTGTATTGGAAGAACTTCAGTTTTGGATGTGTTAACCTTAGAACGCGAGATGGCACCAAAGGCGGAGATAAATTGTGTAGTGAAGGGAGGGATAGTAACGGCTTGGTAATAGTCAGCAGTATATCATCTGCAAAGAGCAATAATTTATACTCCCCCTGTCGCATCACCACCCCACGAATATCCGAATGTATACAAATAGACTCAGCCAGGGGTTCTAGGCACAAGATAAAAAGCAATGGCGAAATAGGACAGCCCTGCCGAGTTCCATTCGTCATGGGGAAGCTAGGCGACAGGAAAGAGGACATCTGAACTTGGGCCGTAACCCCAGAGTACAGAGCTTCCAGTGCTTTTAAAAAAGGTCCCTCGAAACCATAAGCACGCAGGGTAGAGAACATATAAGGCCAACTCAGCCTGTCAAATGCTTTTTGTGCATCCGAACTCAGGACAAGAGCTTGGGATGAGGATCTATCAAGTAGGTCAATCAAATCTATGGTTCGGCGGGTGTTATCCCCAGCATGCCTGCCAGGAACAAAGCCCACCTGGTCTCTATTGATCAACCTACGGATGAGTCTAGACAGCCTGGAAGCAAGAATTTTTGTAAATATCTTATAATCTGAATTTGGAAGAGCTATGGGCCTATAATTATCTGGGAGAGAAGGGTCCTTCCCAGGTTTTGGGATAACAGAAATATAAGAATAAGAGAATTGGGAATGTGGGGAATGTCCCTTGAGTATAGATTCATAGAGAGTCAACATGTGGGGAGATAGTATGTCAAAGAAGGTTTTATAATAGAAATTGGGCAATCCATCTGGGCCAGGAGATTTGTGTAGAGGTAGGTCTTTAATAATAGAAAGAAGTTCCTCTGTAGTTATATCTGAATTCAAGCTAGCTAGATCAGAGGAGGACAGTTGTCGGAGCTTTATGTTAGAGAAAAATTCCCCAAAATTACTCTGAGTAAAAATGAAATTATTGTCAGGAGTCAGGCAATTATACAATTTGTGGTAAAAGTTACCAAAGATTTTGGACATCTCTTGGGGGGCAGTAAGTTTTGGCACCGTCAGCTCGAAAGAGAAAGTCCGGAAATTAGTTAAATGGATGCGGACGTAATTTATTGACTAATATCCTATGGGGCTTATTAGAATACTCATAGAATTTTTGTTTTGTCCAGAGTAATGATCTGGTTGCCTTACCGAGTTGTACTTATTTGATTTATTCTCTAAGGAGAGTGACCTTACGTAGTTTCGACACTGTGGGATTGCACAACAGCCGTCGCTCAGCGGACATCAGATCAGCCGATAAAGACTGTAGATGTTTATATCTGTCTTTTTTCAAACGGGAGCTTTCTGCTATACACTCCCCACGAAAGACAGCCTTGTGGGCCTCCCACAGTGTAGAGGGATCAGGCACAGATCCTTCGTTGAGCTGGAAATATTCCTTTAAACTTTTGGCCAATTTACTACAGGAGATCTCACGTTGTAAAAGGTGATCGTTAAGCCTCCAATGGCATGACCTGGTAAACGTCCGGGAGAAAGCAAGATCTAATATAATGGGAGCATGGTCAGACCATGTCATGGATGAAATGTCAGACTCAGTTACATAAGGAAGTAGAGGGGCATAAATAAAGAAATGATCAAGGCGGGAATACATTTTATGGGCTGCCGAATAAAATGTAAATTGATTAGCAGAGGGAAGTTTAATTCTCCATGAGTCAAAGAGTTGTTGTGATCTAATACATTTACAAAATGAAGTAGCTTGGAATAGTGTTTTCCTTGAAGGAATATCTTTAAACAAGGTTTGTCTGTCTTTAGTAGGAGACATTACCAGATTGAAGTCTCCTCCCACAATCATGAAAGGTTGAGAATGATAATGAGGGGAGTCAAAAACTTTGGTGAGGAAATTAATCTGGCCCGTATTGGGAGCATATACATTGACTAAAGTGAAGGAAGTATTTACATAGTCACAATCAAGGATGAGAAATCTCCCATGGGGATCTACATGAGCCTTCTTAACCCTAATAGGGCAAGAATTCTGAATTAGAATTGCTACTCTTGCCTTACCTGTAGAATCAGAGTGCTTAGAATTGCCTGTGTAGCTGAGCGGGGGTCTCGGAGGTCCGACAGAGCCCGGAGCTCACTCAAGAGGCTTCCTCCATGTTAGAATCTGCGCATGCGCCCCCTCTGGGTTTCTTCTTAAAGTGGAACTTTAGTCAGAAAATTAAGTCCTGGTAGATCACTTCAGGCTGGCCCCTTTTGCAAGTGTAACTATGTAAACATTAAAAATAAGTGCCTGTACTGTTTAAAATCCAGTAATACTGTCTCAAACTGCTCTGCACATGCTCAGTTTCTCTCTATTTGTAGGCACTGCCTAATTTGTAGAAGCCAATCTGCTAACAGACTTAAACTAAACCCTCCTATCCTGTACAGCCAAAGAAGCTGTTATCGTAGCCTCTGTTTGATCTGCGGTTGCCATGGTGCTGCAATTGATCAGTTATGACGCCAGCCATTTTATGGTTTGATGGTTTGATGGTTTGGTTGAGAACACAAGCACATGTGACAGTTAGCAATGCTTTTTGAAACTGTTAAATCGATTGGGTTTAGTCCAGCTTTATGATTTATTGCTGCTCAAGGGCTCTGGGCTTCAGCAAAATGGCAACCTCCAACAAGAACAAACAGGAGCAATGCTGGAGGCAATTTACAGCACACACTAATTTTGGTAGCATAATTATTAATGTGGAATGTATGTTCCTTGCTAAAGAACATTATTTTTTTATTTTATTTATTGTTATGGGTAAAGTTCCACTTTAATGTGAGCCAGGATCTCCATTCATTATAAGAATTTTTCACATATAACTATGGTCACCAGTGATGGTATAATCTAGGGTTTTGGTAGAAGAACTACTTGTGTTATGGAGTGAAGCATTTTCTTCCTATACTCTATGCAATATGGCTGCAAATTTGCCAGTTCTAGGGCCTATTCTTATATCAGTTGAATGCTTTATTGAAGTAATGCCCAAACTTGCTGTATTTTACCTGTAAAATACATAGCTGGTGTGGTGTCACAGATCCTAGCAGGTACACATACCTGATATAAACACATGCATCAGCATCTGCTAATAACTCTGGAAAGTGTGACTTTTAAATAAATCAAAAGTGTTCATTTTAAAGGCTTATATGCAAGTTATTGTCATAAAAAGTGTTTGGGGTCCAGGGTCCTGCCCCAGGGGACATGTATCAATGCAAAAAAAGTTTTAAAAACATCTGTTTTTCGGGAGCAGTGATTTTAATAATGCTTAAAGTGAAACAATAAAAGTGAAATATTCCTTTGAATTTAGTACCTGGGGGGTGTCTATAGTATGCCTGTAAAGTGGCACATTTTTCCCTGTACAAAATGACATTTCTAAAGGAAAAAAGTCATTTAAAAGAAATAGTGGCTATAGTGAATTGTCGGGTCTCTGCAATACAGATAAAAATCATTGGAAAAAATGGCATGGGATCCCCCAGTACATTACCAGGCCCTTTGGGTCTGATATGAATATTAAAGGGAACCCCGAACCAAAATTGAAAAAAAAAATAGCGTGGGGGTCCCCCCAAATTCCATACCAGAAAGGGCCTGATGTGGATATTAAGGGGAACCCATCACCAATTTTTTTTTAAAAATGGCGTAGGGGTCCCCTCAAAATCCATACCAGACCCTTCAGATCTGGTATGGGTTTTAAGGGGAACCCTGCACTAGAATTTTAAAAAATGGCGTGGAGGACCCCCCAAATTCCATACCAGGCCCTTCAGGTCTGGTACGGATATTAAGGGGAACCCTGCACCAAATTTTTTTTTTAATGGCGTAGGGCTCCCCCTCAAAATCCATACCAGACCCTTCCATACCATGGGAAGCACCCGCTGTATGATGTGTCCTCGCAGGTGACAGTTCTTTTATAATTGAGGGCAGGGCCACATGGTGACGTACCCAGGTGACCCCACCCCCCTCTGACGCATGGGGACTTCCCAATGGCTTTCCCGCTGCATCAGAGTGGCAGGGCCTCAGTTATAAAAGAACTGTCACCTGCGAGGATGCATCATATGGCGGGTGCCTCCCATGGAGGCAGATCGGTGGTGGCCTGAGGGGTTTTTTTTCGATCTGTCGGCGGAGCGAGAGAAGTAGATGAATGGACTTCGTGGGACATTTTTTAAATTTTTTTTAATAAAGGACTTGCCCAAAAGTGTGTCTTGTGTTTTTTTTTTAAATTGACACTTTTTTGTGAAATGGTACGGGTACAACGTTATCATCTCAAATGGGGGGGAGCAGATCTGGGGGTCACCTTGTTAAATGTTGAAAATGTCATTTTGTGCAGGGACTGTTCTAAACATGGAAAAAATGCGCCACTTTACAGGCATACTATAGACACCCCCCCAGGTACGAAATTTAAAGGAACATTTTACTTTTATTGTTTCACTGTAAGCATTATTAAAATCACTGCTCTCTAAAAAATGACCGCTTTTAAAACTTTTTTTTTCATTGATACATGTCCCCTGGGGCAGGACCCGGGTCCCCAAACACTTTTTATGACAATAACTTGCATATTAACCCTTAAAATTAGCACTTTTGATTTTTCACGTTCGCGTCCCATAGACTTTAACGGTGTTCGGTGTTTGCCTGTTCGCATGTTCTGCTGCGAACTGAACTGGGGGGTGTTCGGCCCATCCCTACTTACTACTATTCACTGAACAAATACCCAGAGCTTTCTTCCATGCAAACAGGGTTCAACCTTTCTTTCCACGTCTTCTTTTAGCCTAAATATCTGGCTGTCACCAGGCTGAAGCCAAACAAAGCACACAGTGATTTGATTAGAGGCAGCCAATAGGAACAGAAACGTTATGTTGGGGTAATGATCAATGTCAGACCTCTGTCAAGTCACTTAAGTGCCTACAATGACAAAGCTTGATGTCTTACACTAACTCCGCTTGATTCACATCTAGTATACCCCTAAGGGCATTTATACAGCTGCATAAATGATATGTCTGCTCCATCTACTGACAACAGAAAAGTAGGGAGAACCTACATTTCCAATCCAACATGTTTTGCTAACCCCTCCAAACTAACTATGAAGAAATTTTGCAAGTGACAATTCCTTGCCCTCAATCATCATTGCTATTATGTACATTTACAGTCATGCAGCATGGTTCCATAATTTGTTCTGACAGTGTTTAGGCAAGCCATGGCAAAATTGCTCTAGAACTATGACTAATGACAATGCATTTTACTAATGAAAATGCTCCAGAACAGGGGATTCCAAACTTTCTAAACAAATGGCCAGTTTACTGTCCTTAAGACTTTTGGGGACCGGACTGTGGCTATTGGGAGTAGAAAAGGTCTCAACGTCAGTGGGAAAAAAATCCTCCATTGCTGGTGTCATTGGCAGGAACTGTGCCCTCTTGTTGGGATCATTGGCAGGAACTGTGCCCTCTTGTTGGGGTCATTGGCAGGAACTGTGCCCCACTGTTGGGGTCATTGGCAGGAACTGCGCCCCACTGTTGGGGTCATTGGCAGGAACTGCGCCCCACTGTTGGGGTCATTGGCAGGGACTGCCCCCCACTGTTGGGGTCATTGGCAGGAACTGCACCCCACTGTTGGGGTCATTGGCAGGCATTGTGTCCCATTGTTGGGGTCATTTACAGGAACTGTCCCTTATTGTTGGGGTCATTGGCAGAAATTGTGCACCATCGTTGGTATCAGTGGATGAAATAGTGCCCCAAGGGCCAGATAAAAGCAAGCAAAGGGCCACATCTGGCTAATGACAATGCATTTTACTGCAGAGCATGGAAAGATGATTGGTGATCACCTGACATCTGATGGTTAGTGATCACCCAGTTAAAGAATCACTTTCTTAGGTCCAGGTTTGCATGGCAAACTGGGATTAAAGAAATCTAAATCCATGGCAAATGCAAATCCTAGAGAAATACGTGAATGCATTTCCTTTGGCAACTTTACATTTCAGTAGTCATTCTTCAAAAGTAGCTTAAAATAAAGCAAACATCCTTTTTTGCTCAATAAAATGCCAAAAAATATTTTCACTACTTCAAATAATGTAACTACTGTTGTACCCTTATATCTGTATTTTTTCTCTGACCTAAGGTCACAGGGTCACAGACAATCCTGCTGTGGTCCTGCTGATTTAAAACATCCTTCGTTTTATAACTCTTTTTTTTTTCATCTATTCTTATTTTTAAGACAAAAAAGTAATGCTAAAGGCACTAAGAAAAGGAAAACACTATTCTTAAAATAGGAGAAGTACAGACAAATGGCCTCATACATTTTTAATAAATCTAGTAAATGACAAATGGGAGATGGACAAGGTTTTTGTCTTCACCTGATAGTAATTTAAAGGTGTCAGTACATAAAGATAGTCACTGAAGTCTAATATTACAGCTTTTTAAACAATGTCTTACAATGTCAATCCAACATCAGTCATATCTTCCAGCAGTATAGATCCATCAATCACAATGAACAATGGCTCAAAGAGCCAGCATCATGACAAGCCATGCCAAGAAGATCCTCTCTCATTGAAGACTAGCTTGTCATGTTGGTGGGTCATTTGGATGTAAGTCATCATATAATTGGATCCCTGGATGACATAATTCATTTACAGAGGGAATTGACATTGAATTTACCCCTTATTCATTCATGCGAGGGGGGGGGGGTGGATATTTGAGAGCCACCTTGCTCCAGATGTGGGGATGAGATCCTTGTATCCATCAACATTGCTGCCTCCCCTCCCCTCTTTTCTTGCCAGCCAAGCTTTTCATGGATTTTTTTCATGCTTTTTTTCTTTTTTGCATAGGGGTCCTTTCAAAATTCATGCCAGACCCTTATGAAGGATTATTTTTTTTCCATACAGTACACAGTCCCTATAAGACTGCCCCTGTACATAGAACAAAAAAGAAATGCATGGGGATCCACCTCAAATCCCTAACAGCTCCTTATCCAGTACATAAGGGTCTGGTTTTAATGCAGAGGGAGTCCCCATGCCATTTTTTACAAATAGAACCAGGATGGTGATTTTTTATTTAGCATAAATAAATAAAGGCTCTGTGGCTTACACATGCATTTGCAAATGTGTGCAGACTAAACCCCTGCTTTTAACGCATACTGTTAGACAGGTTATTTGGTTGTCTGCCTGCTGGTGGTAAGTTAAGCTTGGACTTTTCCGTGGATTTATCCATGGCCCTGTTTGTACTTGTTGTTAGCCCTCCAATGCTTCTTACTGCGATAACCAGCTATAGATGTGAGCAAGTGGCGTCTTTTTGTATCAGTTGTGTTTTTTGGTCAGGCAATGCACTGACACCTTTGCTGCCATTGTGCTACATGCTGGGTGTTCAGTGTGCCCCTGCACTTTTAAGATGGGGTGGCTCCCCTTCAGTCCACCTGCTCTCACCTATCCATCAGAATGCATGTGCCTCCATTGTGGGGACACTCATAAGTTAGTGTTAGGTACCACAGATACCGGGGTGCCTTGACGAGGCACTGTGGTTTATGCATGCATTTGCAAATGTGTGCAGACTAAACCCCTGCTTTTAACGTATACTGTTAGACAGGTTATTTGGTTGTCTGCGGGCTGGTGATAAGTTAAGCTTGTTTTTTTCCATGGCTCTGTTTGTACTTGTAGCATATGTATACAAAAGATACGCTGCGCTAAGGTGAGAATATCAATCTGGAGATTATTAATGCATATAAGGTATACTGAAAATACCGCATAAGCGGCTTATCCAGCCACAGCAAGGCACAAAAGATATATATAAAAAAAACAATTGTTTATAAAGTGCAATATGTAAATAATATACTAGATGTATACCATTGGAATGAGAGTAGCAATTACTGAACTACTGCCTGTGTAAATAACGGATGAAAAAAATCATTTATATA
Source organism: Aquarana catesbeiana (assembly GCF_042186555.1). Taxonomy (NCBI): domain Eukaryota; kingdom Metazoa; phylum Chordata; class Amphibia; order Anura; family Ranidae; genus Aquarana; species Aquarana catesbeiana. The sequence goes on from NC_133324.1 coordinate 851,177,900, forward strand.
GCCTGAAAAATACCGTGTGAAGAAATATATCACAGTGATAAGTGCAAAATACAATAAAGTGCCACACAATGAGTGTAAATATCAAATCCAGGATGTAGTATGTGATTATTAAAGTCCAATATATGAAAGAAATGCACATAAAGTCCATAAAAACAGTTAATAAGAAATCCAACATGCGTGCATTAATCTTAGTGCTTAGTGCTCAGAATTCCATGCTCAAGTGCCATTCAGTCACCCCCCACCCCACCTCAGAGTGTGCGACTCAGCTGATGAAGACATGTGAAATCCCCCTGATGAAGACATGTGACCCTGTGTCAATCACGCGTAGGGGAGGGGCCAGGATGGAGCATGGAGCCATTCACTCCACTGAGATGCGATGCACAGCTTATCCCTCCTGACAGGCAAACTTTGAGGCAAACTTTGGAGACTGTTATCAGATTGGTGCATTCACGCACCTTGCAAATTTGCTGCTGAAAATTGTGTATCTGGATTCCATCACTGAGCCGTGGGATTGTTCATAAGCATGTTTAGACTCAGTCTCACAGCTGAGTCGCATGCTCTGAGGTGAGCGGCTGTCCCCGGGGGGGGGTCACTGGATGGCACTTGAGCATGGAATTCTGAGCACTAAGCACCAAGATTAATGCACGCACGTTGAATTTCTTATGAACTGTTTTTATGGACTTTATGTGCATTTCTTTCATATATTGGACTTTAATAATCACATACTACATCCTGGATTTGATATTTACACTCATTGTGTGGCACTTGGCACTTTATTGTATTTTGCTCTTATCACTGTGATATATTTCTTCACACGGTATTTTTCAGGCTATATAAATGATTTTTTTCATCCATTATTTATACAGGCAGTAGTTCAGTAATTGCTACTCTCATTCCAATGGTATACATCTTTTGTGCCTTGCTGTGGCTGGATAAGCCGCTTATGCGGTATTTTCAGTATACCTTATATGCATTTATAAACTCCAGATTGATATTTTCACCTTAGCGCAGCGTATCTTTTGTATACATTGTATTGCACGGCATATGAAACGTGTTCTGCGCGAGCAGCTAGGTGATTTCCACATTTGAGGCAATATACCATCGTGGCTCGCAAAATCCTCTTTTATTTACTTGTGTAGCATATATTTTTTTAATTCTCACTTTTGCACAAGTAAATTGTACAGCTGTACCAACATCTTGCAATTGGCCTTAAAAAAGGGCAGATAGAAATAACAAAGCTTAACTCCCATAGACTTAATTGGAGTTAAGGCTCTACGTTTAGTGTCTGCAGATCAGACTAGAGTTGAAGATCCTCCTATAAACTGAACCCAGATCATTTTCCCTCCGCTAGTTATAACATTTGGTCTAGTTTTAAATGATGTCTGTGTGCCCACTGAGAATATTTCCCTTCACTTCCTGTTCTGTTGGACAGTCATTAGTGGGGCAATTCTCCCTAATGGGGGTGAAAACAGCAATAGAAAAACCTACAGAGTTTTTGACCATTCTACACTCTACAGGAAAAATTGTGTTGCTCTCTTCCCCTCCCCTTTTCCTTTGCTTTAGGACAACTCTTGTTTGTTTGAACATTTTTTTTTTTCTGCACTTTAAATTTAAAATATGACTTTACTTCCAGTTAGTTCTGCATTAATCCCTACATCCCCTTTATTGACATTGGATTTTTGTACCTCCCTAATGCCACTGCATGGCGGTGAGAACATAATTTTTGGTATCATTTATCGTTATCTAAAGTGTTGAATAGCAGTTTAAGAAATCTCCAGTTCTGTTGAGAAAACTGTAATCCCATCCAGGTGAACTTGCAAGAATATTAACTTTTTTTTTTAAATTCATACTTTTCTCTGCTTCAAAGAAAACAGGATTGTGAAATTACCTGTAGAAAACCTTTTTCTTCAAATACATTGCAGGATATAGTACTTTCTAATCATTACTGTTGGTATGGCTATATACTGCCACCTTCATGGAAATGGGCACTGACACTCAATGTGAAAGGGAGGCTTGCCTTATCCCAGGTATTTAACTCCTCCCATTTCAGCAGGCTCTCATAGTGGCGAGTAATGGGAGAACAAACACTGTCTCCAGGGATGTACATAAAAAGGATTTTACAGATACTGTAAGTCAAACATTTGTTTTATTTTTTTTGCACATCCTAGGACACGGTGCATTATAATCATTACCAATGATAAAAGCCACTTTACAGACCCAAGAAGCTCATAAAGTGCTCATAATAAAGGAAAAGGTTGCTCAGTGGTATAAAAACAAACTTCAGCTAAGTGTTTCACCCCTCTATGCTCATTATGCCCTTATATACGTTGACCCACAAACAAGGGAAAGAGGAAAACAGTAAAAGAGAAACCCAAAAGCACTGAAGTTGGGCTTATCTATTTATGTATGGACATGGATATTATACTGGAAATGTGTGCTTTTTAAAACTAAATGAATTCTAAATTATTTCAATAATCGATGTGAACACAGTACATGTCCATTTCTATAAAAAGTGGATATTAGAAAGTTGTATTGAAACAAAGAAATACGATTTTATGCTTCAATTTAATTTGCACTTATTTTCCAGAATGCAGGGTAATTTGATTTGTATATACTGTAGATGTATATGCACAGCAGTGCTGCAATGTGTTTAAAGAAATTTAGTAGAATCTCAATGCACTCAATTTAATGAGATTCTATCTTTGATGTGGAAACACATGTCAGTGATGTTTAGCCCGTGAATAGGGATGAGCTTCGAGTTCGAGTCGAACACATGTTCGACTCGAACATTGCTGTTCGCAAGTTCGCCGAACAGCGAACAATTTGGGGTGTTCGCAGCAAATTCGAATGCCGCGGAACACCCTTTAAAAGTCTATGGGAGAAATCAAAAGTGCTAATTTTAAAGGCTTATATGCAAGTTATTGTCATAAAAAGTGTTTGGGGACCTGGGTCCTGCCCCAGGGGACATGGATCAATGCAAAAAAAAGTTTTAAAAACGGACGTTTTTTCAGGAGCAGTGATTTTAATAATGCTTAAAGTCAAACAATAAAAGTGTAATATCCCTTTAAATTTCGTAGCTGGGGGGGTGTCTATAGTATGCCTGTAAAGGGGCGCATGTTTCCCGTGTTTAGAACAGTCTGACAGAAAAATGACATTTGAAAGGAAAAAAGCCATTTAAAACTACTCGCGGCTATTGCATTGCCGGTCCGACAATACACTTAGAAGTTCATTGATAAAAACGGCATGGGAATTCCCCACGGGGGAACCCCGAACCATAATTTAAAAAAAAAATGACGTGGGGGTCCCCCTAAATTCCATACCAGGCCCTTCAGGTCTGGTATGGATATTAAGGGGAACCCCGGCCAAAATTTAAAAAAAAATGACGTGGGGGTCCCCCTAAATTCTATACCAGACCCTTCAGGTCTGGTATGGATTTTAAGGGGAACCCCGCGCTAAAAAAAAAAAACGGTGTGGGGTCCCCCCAAAAATCCATACCAGACCCTTATCCGAGCAGGCAACCTGGCAGGCCGCAGGAAAAAAAGGGGGGGACAAGAGTGCGCCCCCCCCTCCTGAACCGTACAAGGCCACATGCCCTCAACATTGGGAGGGTGCCACCCTGGCGTTGGCCAATTATGGCTCTCTGTACAGACGGCACTGTGATTGGCCAAGCATGTGGGTCATAGTGCATGCTTGGCCAATCATCAGCCAGCAATGCACTGCGATGCTGCAGTGAATTATGGGCCGTAACACGCCACTCGAATTTGGCGCGAGCGACCCATATCGTTCGTAATTAGATGAACATACGATGTTCAAGTCGAACATCTCACACACACACACATACACACACACATACACACACACACACACGTTTGGCAGTGCCTTCTTATAGCATATATTAGGTATGTTTTTTGTTACAGTAGAGCGAACATGTTGTTCAGTCTGTGTTGCATTTATTACTGTTCTTGAACACACATGCTAAATGTTCATCTGCCTGTGAAGAGGCAAATATAAACAATATTATAAGAACTAATACCATTTTCTAAAGTTCAAAGATAATCATTTCTGCAACACACCCATAATAAACAAATCAAATAATAAATGATTGCTGAACATAAAAAAATCTGATGAATACAAAACAAATTATTTTGAAAATTCATAATACAGGTAGTGTTTCTGAAAGATTTATATTAAAAACAATGTCACTAAGCTAGCAAATGTCTGCCTATGGATTTATTTTGTGCCACAAGACATACACAGATTGTTGTATGAATATGATTAAGATGACATGTACAGTAAATCATTTATGATTACAAGTTGCTGATGATGAAAGAGACGATGGATGTGTTCTTGTTTAAAGACCCTTCAGAAGATAATAACTAAGGCTGGATTCACACTAGTGGAAATTGGATGTGGGTTTTCCGCATCCAATTCGCACAGCGGGAGATTGCGACCGGCTCTCTATGGAGCTGGTTCACATATCTCTGCACCAACAAAGTCTGGGAAATGCCCAGGAAAAAGCCAAAGTCTACTTACCACCAGCTTGCAGACAACCAAATTGACCTATCTAACAGTAAGCGTTAAAAAAGGGGTTTAGTCCGCACAGAGCCACGGCACAGCATCCTTGCATCTGTGGTCCTAACACTAAACTATGAGTGTCCCCACAGTGGAGGCACATGCATTTTAATGGATAAATGAGAGCAGGTGGACTGGAGGGGAGCCCACCCCTCCTTAAAGGTACAGGAGCACACCAAACACCCAGCAATAGCACAATGGCTGCAAAGGTATTGGTGCGCGGCTGGACCAATACAAACACTCACGTGATAACAAAAGATTGCCACCACTCTCATTTATAGCTGGCTATCGCAGTAAGCAGCATTGGGAGCACATATCTCTGCATCCTATGCATCTTTTGGTCCACTTCAGGTCTGAATTGAGCCAAAAATTTGGGCTAAAATCATACCTGAAACAGTGTACGAGGACGCACCGGACTCCTGCTGTGAGCTGCTGCATGTTCATATGTGAACCCAGCCTAAAAGCTTAAAAAGTTTAAATTAGTTTGAAATCCTCAGCATTTTGTAGCTTCACAAATTGAGCACAGTAAAACAAACATTCCCTAGTATATAATTTAATAAAATTCTTCTCCCAGCACTTACAGTTTACAATTTTCATTGCTGCTGGCTCCTGCTCTCTCAGTGTTACATCCCTTAACTTCTGGTCTTCTCAGGAAAGAGGTAACAGTGGACAGTGCAGTCTTCAGCCAGTTTGTTAGCTTGGAAAAGGCACAAGGAAAAGGAGGGAGGAATAGGGGAGTGCCTTTCCAATCTAGGCTATGGAGCTGTGTGTTTCTGTTGATGAACACAACGTAGAGAAACACAACTTTACCCCTGTCATACAAGGGTTACTCCTTATGACGTTGCAGGAGAAAGTAACCACCTTGAAACAAGAAACCCAGGGCATTGCTCAATGCACCAGCTTGAAAAGTAATATCGGCAAGACTTTAAAGTAACTGTATGCTCAGCACATGCTCACTATTGCCTGATCCCTACTCAGGAATTGCCATATTTGCTGACCTTTTGCAGCATACTATACTGGCACAGAAACTAGTATCTATTACCCAAATTGTACGTAACAAGCTGATCTACAAGTGGGGTACCCTGAAAAAATTGATTATTACAATAGATGTGCAACCCACACAGTTTCTACAGTGGATGAAAGCCTCTGCCTAGGCCCCAGATTGGGGCTAATCCCTTCTGAGTCTACAGAGGCCTCTCCCAGAGGATCACTAGCGCAATCTTCCCCTCTGTGGGGAATCAAAGCAGGATGACCGATCTAAGGGCTTCCCTAAGTGCCTGTTCTGGATGAACTCCCTCTAAGAAACTATCTACCCTGTTTACCCTTCGTAATGTTATGCTACGCTGTGAGATGTCTATGTTTTTTATTTGAAGCCAATCTTTACCTGCACATGTATTGATACACTTCACATCATCTGTTTTTTTGGGAGGTGAGAAAAGAACTTTTTTAATTTTGAATTTACTTGCACCTTGTGGTGATTGCACTTATTGAACGTTGGACATTATTTGAACATTTTAAAGTAATCATTCATTTTATTTTATTGATTCTGGGTCGCATTGTCACTTTATTTCAATTTGAAGATTCCATAATAATTGTTTACACTTTTTTGCACATGTTGAGCTTTGTTCAGTGTGGTCTTTATTAAATTTATATTTTTTGTTTGACTGTTTGTGTTCCTTTTTGAGGCCCGGTTCACACTAGATGCAGTGTGAATTCACATCGAATTTGCTGCAAATCCGCACCACATCAAAATCGCAACCTGTACATGCGAAACCAATTGTGGAGTGTATGTTAAGTTAACACCATTCCGAAATCAGTTTGCAAAACTTAGTGCGATTTGCAGAATCCAGTTCTGGTACGGACAACCAAAAGGGTCCTGCATGAGACTGGTGCGAATGCAGTGCGATTTGAGCCATACAAATCCAAACCCAGAGACACTGCATGTAATTTGCACAGCAAAGCAGTGTGAACCTGGCCTCAATGTTAAAGTTCTTCACTTTGTGCCGCTTATTCACAGGATACCACTGGTCACACTATTAGGACATTAAGCCTCTCTATATGGAAACTTCATTTGTCTGATTTAGAGTTGGTCAAACGGTTTGGGCCGAGCAAAAGTTTGGCCCGAACATCGCCTGTTTTCTCTTTAGGTGAATGGCCTGCAATTCACTGCACGCTGCAAAGTGCATTCTAAGCCCTGATTGGCCAAAGCTTTGCCCAATCAGGGCACAGTGAATCACTGGTTGTTAAGGAACAATGCTGGTAAACCGGCCGTGGCGTCCTTAGCAACCAATGAGTCATCAGCTGTCAATGGACTTCCCTACTGACAGCTGAAATAAAAAAATAAAAAAAACATTGCTGGCAATAAAGAAGTGAAAAACAAATAGCATGGGAGTCCCCTCAATCCATACCAGGCCCCTTGGGTCTGGTATCGATTTTAAGGGGAATCTCATGCCAAAATTTAAAGAAAAAAGGATGTGGAGTCCCCCCAAAATCCTTACCTGAGCATGCAGGAAAGAGGGGGGTAGTGAGATTCTGAACCAGCATGGGGGGAGCATTAGGGCAGCATGGCTCCCCCCCCACCACCACCACAAAACACGTAGGTTTTTTTTTGTATAAAGAAGGTTATAACAATACAAATGAAGTAAAGAAAGGAGAGATAAGGTCGTTAGTACATTTTGTGATATACGTTACATAATGACAAAGGAACTACTAGGTGTTGAGCAAGGCAAAAGTACAGAACAATAATCAGGGGGATACATTCTAACCCATGGATTCTATGACTTAATACATTTGTGGTAAGAGTTGGATCTGAGAGCCAGATTCTGTTCATACAGAAATCTCAGGTTAATGTGGTCAGCTAGTTCAGATATATTAGGAGCTTGGTCCAATCTCCAAAGTCTGGTTAGGATAGTCTTTGCAACTAAAACAATAATGACAGTAACTGTGTGAAATTCTATGGGGATATGCTCAATTCCTAGGTACAGTAATGCCCTGTACACACGGCTGGACTTTCCAACGGAAAATGTGCGATCGGAGCTTGTTGTCAGAAATTCCGACACACAAAGTTTGAGAGCAGGCTATAAAATTTTCCGATAAAGTGAAAAAGTCTTGCTAATCAATGAAATTCACAAAAAATGAAAAGCAAACATATATTAAGTGAATATCACACAACCCATATCGTGAACACATATATAAATATGACATCTGCCAATAACAATAAGTATATCTAGCAGCCCATCACGTGATTAAACATCGAATGTGCAAGTGAAAAAAAGTAAGTAAACATGGAATAATGATTGAAATCCAAAATCCATAAGAATCAGTCCATCAAAGACCACAGTTTGTATGGGTGAACATCAAAAATTCAGATATTGAAGGTGAGTCCACAGTGATGAATGGTGAAGGTTCACACCAAAGTGACTAGTGAAATATTAGAATCTCCTCCACCACTAAAAAGTACTGCCGCTTACCGAAAAGTGTTGGTCCCTTATTACAGGGGACCACACAGGGCGAATGGCTGCAACCCCAGCCCGGGATCCCACTGGCAAGCCCTGATCTCCACAGTGTCAGCAAAAGTGGTCAGCAGACAGGATCGACAGATACTGGTGTTATACCAAAAAAATATAAGAGAAACTCCACATAGTGTAAACCTGTTATATTTATTCAAGGTAAAAAACAGATGGCAACTTACATAAAAGCAGAGTAAAAGCACATGGAAAAGATGAGCCGGCCGGCTTACATGAAGCCCGTATGCTTCCGGGACTCGGTGGTGATGTCAGGGCGTAGCTCCTCCTCCCTACGTCGTTTCGTCACAAGCGGACGTGGTCACGGGATACGGGCGGCATCCTGACGCACGCTTATATAGCAATGTTATCAACCATTTTGCCTAGCAGCCTAGTAACCCCGCCCCGCTCTGAGTCACAGGATACGAATCACAGGGCGCCATCCTCCTCAAGGGAAAAGACTATGGGCAAACTTAACAAAATAACTGAAACAGTGAGCGATAAATCCCCCATGGAAATAAGTCTAACTATTAAATGCAAAAAACAACCAGATATATAATAAACATCAAAATATATAGCGAACCAAATAATTAATACAAATAAGAATATTGAAAAAATAATGAAAACATAACAGTGTGTAGCATGAACAATATTCCTATACATAAAATCAGATTTACCTGGTGGTAACATACCTCAGCTGATAAATTAAACATTAAAGGCTGCAACCACCAGACCAGACCAAAACAAGCCACACACAAGTGGTAACTCTGGCAAAAATGTACCGAGAGACCCACAAAATACGTAGAGAGATGAATAAAATACAAAAATTAGAACAAAAAATATTGGGACTGTAGAGTGACAGAAATAAAAACCAGAATAGTATTTCTATTGCTAGGAAAGCGCCCTGCCATTCTCCGTAGACCCCTCACAATATGAAATAAATATACACCATGTGTGAAAATGATATCATACAGAAATTATATGAAAAATTACTTTCACATAGACATATGATTCACTGTTACCAAATGTAAAACCATGAACTAAATGAAGTAAAATGAGAAAATAAATTGAGAAAATAAAAATAAACATAAAAATAAAAATAAAAAATATAATATAAAAAATAAAAAATACAGAATGTCTCAATAAAAACTGGCATAAAGTGCCTACCTCAAGGGCCAACTAGCACCCCAAAGAATAAAGAGTATCCCACCAACCCAAATCTAAGAATTGTCAATGAAAGAATTGACATCAACTTCAATGTTAAGACCGAAAGGGGTGTAACATTTCATCTTATGGACCCAGGCCATTTCCAATCTCGAGATACTTCTGACCAACCCACTACCTCTCCAGTGAGGTCTGAATTTGTCAATCCCCAAAAAGATAGTACCAGTAGGGTCTCTATTGTGGGTAGTCAAGTAGTGTTTGGAGACAGAGTGTTTAGTGAACCCTCTACGTATATTATTAATATGTTTGTTTAGCCTTACTTGCAAGGGTCTCTTAGTCCTGTCCACATACTGCAGGCCACAAGGGCACTGCAGCATGTAGACGACCCTGGAAGTGGCACAAGTGATGAAAGGCTCTATAGTGAATGATTTGGAGGTACAAGTAGAGATAAAATTGACAGTTCTTCTAGTCCTACATCCATTAATTGAGCAGACCTGACATTTCCTGCATTGATAGTACCCTGTTAATTCGGAGAAGAAACCCGATCTCGGAATCGGGGGATTTAGAATGTTAGGTGCCAGTTTGTCTCTGAGTGATGGTGCACCTCTAAAAACAACCTGCGGCTTATCCGGAAGGATAGACCTCAAAAACCTATCATTCTTAAGGATATGCCAGTGCCTGTTAATGATGTGTTTTACTCTAGCGTATTGACAGGAAAAATTAGTGATGAAGGGGCAGCGGTAAGAGGCTGAACTGAACCCTCAGCCCGTGTAACAAGTAGACCTTTACGATCCACATTCTCAACCTGATTTAAAGTGCTAGCCACAGAATCGGGAGCATAACCCTTGGCCACAAACCTCTGGGTTAAAAACTGAGCCTGAGTTCGAAACTTAGTCAAGTCTGTACAGTTCCTTTTTAGACTAAGGAACTGACTTTTAGGTACGGAAGAGTGATGGCAACTGTCGTTGAGAATAAATGCATTTCTATCGGTAGGTTTAAAGTATGTGGACGTTACAAATTCATTGTTACGTATAGAGAGATCGTGAGATCCAAAAAAAGAATCTGCTCCGAACTAGCCTCATAATTGAGACGGATGCCCCTGTCGTTATTATTAAGAAAACCCATGTAATCCGATAGGTCGGAGTCGCTACCATCCCATAGGAGGAGGATGTCGTCTATGTATCGAACCCACAAGGTCACCTGGGGCCTTGGCTGGGCATAGACGACATCCTCCTCCCACTTGGCCATGAACAGGTTAGCCAAACTGGGGGCATATTTTGCCCCCATGGCCACCCCCCTATCTTGATGGTAGTAATGGCCATCAAACCAAAAAAAGTTATGAGTAGCCGCATACTCCAACAAAACCATAATAAAGTAAATTTTCTCACGAGGAAGGTTATAAAATTTTCCGACAACAAAATCCAATTGCGTCAATTCCGACCGTGTGTGGCCAATTCCGACGCACAAAGTGCCACGCATGCTCAGAAGAAATTCCGAGACGGAATAGCTTGGTCTGGTAAAATTAGTGTTCGGAATGGATAGAGCACTTTCATCAGGTTGCATTGTTTAAAATAGTTTAATACAGCGCTCTTCTTTATAATGTGAGAAGAATGAAGTAGTTTTGTTGCTCATATTCACACAGACTTCTCACAAACTTCTTTCTTTATTATTTATCATGATTCCCTCAATATATTTTGATTTGTCACATCTGACAAAAAATATATATATTATTATTTTTTTGTTTTGTATTTTTTTCAAGGCTGATCTTTTTTTGTTTTTATTTTTTTTTTACTCCAGAATATTTTTATGTGTGTTTTGTGTGTCATGTTACCACAACACCATTATTATCTGATATTATTTAATCTCAAGGAGATTGTTTGGTGTTGGTGTCTCTTGTTAACTTCACATTGTAGTTTACAAATGTACCTGCCTCCTCACAAACAAACTGTCCTTTTTGAAGGAAAACACACATAGGCGAGTATAATTCCTTTATTAAGGGCTCAGAACAAAACAAAGAGGGAGGCAATGCTGGATAAACATCATAAATTGGCGAAGCCTTTGACCCCCAGGGCAGACATCAATTATTTTACAGCAAAATTGGTGGCCTGAGGAGTCCATATGTAAGGAAGTGCAGTCTGGTCCAGAAGTCCAAGAGATCCTGAAAGCAGCAGATAACATGTATGTCCCCAGGCTGTGGTACTACAAGAGGCTGCGTATTTTGCCAGACCAGACTGAACCCAGGTCATCAATCTCTGGTCTTTCTTAGACGCTTCCTTCCACGCTGTGGCTCTGGTGTTGGAGGTGTGTCAGGAGGAGGAGTATGACCTGGAGGAGGAGGAGGAGGAGGAGGACTATGGGTGAGCTGAAAATGTGGGTTGCACATGTGATTTGGCCCCTAAATCCCTTATTTAGAGCTTCCAAAATTAAAAACTCACATAGGAGTCATTGGCCCTCCTCCATCTGCATCATTTTGCAAGCAGTTATGGCAGCAAAGTCCTCCTCCACACTGTGGGGTGTTCTGAGGGCCTCAGTAGCCTTCCAAAATAGGCCTATGGCAACCTCCTCCAGGTTACTCCTCTTCCTGCCACTTTGTCTTTGAAGACGGAGGGGAGGGACCTGGGTATTGGGCAGCCTACTTGGCCTGGCCACCTCCTGGCTGAGACTTCCCTGTGTATTAAAAAGGGACATGATTTTAGTTTTTGCTTCATCAATCACAATCATAAATTAGTACTCCAAACTAACATATATTTAACATCATTAATTTGACAACCAGAAATATTTAGAAGAATGCTATACCTGGCTCAAGCTGGGCTCCTCCACATGTTGCTGCCTGGAAGGCCCAGGTTGGGCGTCCGAAGCTGGGGAGGAAGGAAGCGTGGAAGGAAGACTGGAGAGTGCTGGCCTGGGTTCAGTCTGGTCTGACAGAAAATGCAGCCTGTCATAGTACCACAGCCTGGGGACATAAATGTCATCTGCAGCTCCCGATCTCTGGGAATCCTGGACCTTCTTGTGCTCCCTTAGATAAGTGCTCCTCGTGCCACCAATTAGGATCTTCAAATAGGTGATGTCTGCCGTGGGGATCACCGGCTTCACAAATTCCAGCAATTTATCCAGCGCTGCCTTCCTCTTTGTTTGGTTCTTATAATCAGGGTGGTTTACCTACTACAGACAGGGCAGCTCCCTGAACATATCTATGAAGATTGGCATAAAGTCCTGATCATTGACTAGATCCATTTTCACTGCAAGACACAACACAAGACAAACCCTAATATCAGCCTAAAGTCTTCTAAACTTGTCCAAATACAGGCCTCAATCTAGAAGCGGTGAAGGCCCAATTTTAAATCTTACCTTCGTTATCATGATCGGCGCCTCCGATACTCCTTCCTCCGCTCACAGATCGTACGTACTACGCACGCATGTTACGCTTTATAGACACTGCGCATGCGTGAAACTCCACCCGCCCCTGACATTCTTTCTAGTCTATTTCCCGCCCCTTCTCATTCGTCGCAGTGGGGAAGAGCACATGGCGGAGACAGAGCAGGTGTCTGATAATTAAACCAATGAGGAGGAGGAGGAAAGCCCGGAGCCTAAAACGTCCCGATCCAGAAGGAGACGATTTAAGGCATCAAATATGTCTTTTGTGGAGATGGTGGAGATGGCAGAAATCCTGAAGAAGGCCGACTATGACGGGAAGTATGGACCTTACCCCAACCCCAATGTCCAAAAGGCCAAGATCATGGCGAAAGTGGTCAAGAGTCTGCAGCGGAATTTTGGGGTACGACGATCCAAGGATCAGCCCAGGAAATGGTGGTCAGACCTCAAATTAAGGGAGCATGAGCAGTACAGAAGGATCAGGAGAGTGCTGCAAAAAAATAAGTAGTTGTGCTGTGTTCCTATTCTTTATTTTTATTACGTTTGTGCTGCTCCATGTGCTTTTCTTTACTGTTGTACAGTTTAAAATGGCAACTTTCATGTTCATGGGCACATTGTTCATTCGTATGTAACATTGTTCTTTCGGCCTAGAAAAAACCATTGTTTTGGCCATATGCATTTGAATACATTTTTTATGGCCTACTTCTCTTAAAATAATTTAGGCATCTAGATGGGTTTGTAACTAGAATGTAATGCAAACTAGATTCTGGGTAAGGAGAGGACACTCAGCAGCAGTTTTTACATCTGGATGCTGGAGCACTAGTGTGGGACACAAGAAAACCCTTTTTATTTGGAGGTCCTACACAGGTGCTCCAGTGTATACTATAGGGGTGACTCCATCTGTGAAGCTTGTACAAAACAGGTAAGTATTCAAGCTTGACAAAGGACCAAAATTTTTCTTCATCTTTGAACTCTGAGAAAAGACTCGGAGGACACCCCTCATCCGAGGAGACCACAGACCCCCACCTCAGGAAGAAGTGGAGACCCACCAAAGACAACAGGAGGAGGAGGAAGGAGATGTGGTGGAAATTGTCACCACAACAGGTGAGTGACCACAGGCTCAGGTAAGAGATGGATGCCGGCATATTTATAATACATGGTGTGTTTTTGTTTCTATCTTTTTAGATGATTGTGATGTTGTGGATCCAGGGCATTTCACCAGTGAAAGTGCACAGATCCTGATTGGGGAGATCATGGGGTGTAATAGGGACTTGGAAAACATGAAAAACATCAATGATGTTCAAAAAAAAAATGAAGAACATCATTGATGTTTTAGGGTGAGTTTGAAACACCTCCAAATCCCTTCCCTCTTTGGTGCTTTTTGTAATCTCAAAATGTATCTGCTTTTTTGACAGATTTGAGAAAAGCTAAATTTTGAAGATGCACACAGTGTGTCAACATGTGCTATCTGCCATCATGGGAGATCAATGTATGCGTTTTTGGGGTGCAACCCCTTCCTCAATAATAAAGTAGCTGGGAGGAAGGGGTTGCACCCCCAAAACACGTCCCTTGATCCCCTGTGATGGCAGCTAGCACATGTTGATATTCGGCAATTTGTGTGCATCTTCAAAATTTGGCTTTTCCAGGGGTGACTGCCATCCCATCTGAACGCATTATCAAACACAGTTTATAAATACTCATGTCTGATATTGCCTTCAATTTCTACAAAAGTTGAACTTTGTAAGTTCCAGATTTGTGTCTTTCTTGTTTGTTTGAAACATGCCTGTTTTACCTTAAATGGACATTTCTACTTTTAGTAATGTGACCCAAAAAATTGTTATACAACAAACATGTTGGTTTGTTTTAAAAACCTTTTCTGAGGCTCCATTCACACTAGCGCGTTTTTTTATGCATTTTGCATTTTGCAGAAATGCATGGGAATTTTTTAACATGGGTTCCTATGGAACATGTTCACATCAATGCCTTTTTGTACCTCTGCATTTTTGGAAAGGGTCAGGGACTTTTTTCATGCAAAATGCAGCGTTTTGCATGTAATAGAATTCAATGGACCAGCATCAAAAGCGCAAGTGCAGCGTTTTTGCAGCGTTTTTACAGTGTTTTTGCAGCGTTTTTGCAGCGTTTTTACAGCATTTTTGGCTTTTTTTTTTTTTTTAGACTGTATGCAGTCTAAAAAAACTGTAAAAAAAACCTGTAAAAAAAAAACGCAAAACGTGGCAAAAACGCGGCAAAAACGCTGTAAAAACGCTGCAAAAATGCTGCTCAAAAACGTGGCAAGCATCACAAAAAACACTGCAGAAACGCTCAAAAGCAACATGCATAGGTGTGAATCGAGCCTAAATGCACATGTGATTGTGCTGGTATTAAAAAGATTGATAATCAAGAATGTGTGGATTATTGTCTCAACGCTCCAAAACTTTTGTTGTGCTTAAATTGGTGTTTTCTGTGACAATGGGGGTTATTTCCTAAGGGAAAATCCACTTTGCACTACAAGTGCAGTTTCAAGTGCAGTTTCAAGTGCACTCGTAGTGCAAAGTGTCTTTACCTTTAGTAAATAACACCCAACAGTGCTTTGTAATATTACACAATCACGCCATTTTCAGGACTCACCACATTTCTGTCAGGGTCAGTTAAAAGAAACACAAGCAGTAAATGTCACCAAAGATTTTAGTAGTTAAAATGATTTTTTTATTTTAAAAATGTTTCAGACGTTGTCTGGCATATTGTTGGCCCCCCTACCCGCAAAGTAATCAAGGTATCTAAGACGGACCTCACGGGCACTCAGGGGGGGCAAGCCAGGACGGCCACTTTCAAGCACCATCAGTGTTGGTTCATTATGAATTCCGGTCTCAGGCCCAACTGAGGCAACATAGTTGGCAGAACTTTGCCTTAAAAAGTTGTGTAGAACACAGCACGCCAGGATGATATGATTCAGTTTGTACTCCGCCATGTGTATGGGTGTAAGAAATAGGCTGAACCAGCTGGCCATGATTCCAAATGTGTTCTCCACCTCTCTTCTGTCTCTGGCCAGCTGGTAATTAAAAACCCTCTGGTCCGGGATGAGGGTCCTCATAGGGAATGGCTGCATAAGATGGTCCCCAGCGCAAACGCTTCATCACTTCATCAGCAATGAAGACAAAAGGGAGTCCTTCCACATTGTCTTCTGAAGGTGGCAAGTCCAAGCTGCCATTCTGGAGACACCTGTAGAACTCTGTCTGGGCGATGACTCCACCATCGGACATCCGGCCATTCTTCCCCACGTCCACATACAGGAACTTATAAGTAGCCGACACCACCGCCAACATCACAATACTATTGAACCCCTTATAGTTGTAATAGTATGACCCCGAGTTGGGTGGTGGGACGATGTGGACGTGTTTCCCATCAATTGCCCCTCCACAGTTAGGAAAGTCCCACCGCTGCGCAAAGTGTGAGGCCACAGTCTGCCATTCCTGTGGCATGGAAGGAAACTGTGGATTCAAACCAGAAAAGAAAATTAATCATTTTGCACCTAAACAGGGAAAGCAGATTAGACACAAACATTCTTGGCCAACATCAGTATAACATTTATTTTAGGGAGTTTTGAAAGACCAAGGTATAAGGTCCATCTATCAGATCCCCCCCTCTCATGGGCCATTTCTAACATTTTAGGGGGGGAGATGTTTTGGACAGGTAACCCTCCTCACTTCATTGAGAGATGAATGCCTAAATAATGTGTATTACTTTGGCCAGCCCCTCCTTACTTACACTATTGACAGCCCACTGGACAGGTAAGAAGTGTCATACTACAAAGATATAAATACACATTGTGCACATTTTAGCACATTTGGACATTCTGCTATTACCTATCAAGATAATAATAGTATACAAAAACTTTAAACAGTACCATTTGAAAGTATACAGGCAGGCCCTTGCACTACATGCTTTGGGGAATTCATGCATACATCTGACCACAAAAGAGATGGGTATAGTGTCTATGGGTTTGGCAAAGTCAGCAGATAGATGATTGAGGATAGATAGAGAATTGGTATCAGCTGACTTAGCAGTTGGGGGTAGGGAGGGTTGCAAATGATTTGGGGACCCAAAAAAAAAAGCCTCTGGCTCGCTTCCTGAATTTAAAGCATAAATCACATTTTTAAACATTTTAGGGGTTTTTTAGGGTAAAGCACTACTATGGAGCTGACAAAATACATTGTTAAGTGACTACATGAGGTGAATATAGGGCCAGGAGACCATGCTGGGGAGGTAAGTGAAGGCAAATATGCATGAAGGACAAAAAAAATAATTCTCTAAAAATCCAGCATGCATGAGAACAAAGGGGACATTCACAGCATATTACAATCATGGTAATTAGGGAATGAGGAAAGAAATACAATATATTATCAAACATTAAATACAATAAAATTTGATATTAAAGGATAAATCTTACCTTAAAATAATCCTTCTGCAGGACCTGAATGATGGCAGAACAGGTCTCTGGGATAATGATCCCCAGAGCCTGGGGGGAGATGCCTGTCGAGAACTTGAGGTCCTGCAGGCTTCTCCCTGTCGCCAAGTACCGCAGGGTAGCGACGAGCCTCTGCTCCGGAGCGATGGCTTGCCTCATGCAGGTATCCTGCCTGCTAATATAAGGGGTCAGCAAAGCCAACAAATGGTGAAATACAGGGTCCGTCATCCGGAGAAAGTTCTTGAAATCATCAGGATTATTCTCACGGATCTCACAGAGCAAAGGAATGTGACAGAACTGGTCACGCTGAAGCAACCAATTCTTGGTTCATGAACTCCTCCCCACTCTGTTCATGGACTGGACTTGTGTCAAGGTAAGGACCCCAACACCAAGCCCCCACACAGCACGAACTCTACGAGGAGTACGTATACGCAACATGGCTAGAAAACAGTCTGCTGCTCAGAATGAAGTAACAGAACGCACTGAAGAACAGCAAGGCCTGTGAAGAGTGACCTGAAAACCAGCAACGAGCAGACAAGAACTCACTGAATAATCCAATACGAACTGACTGCACGCACTGAAGAGCAGATACAAACACACAAGCACAAACTGAACAGCAGAAAAGGATCTGAAAACCACTAGTCTGAAAAATGTAAGAATGTTAGAGTGCTGCTTTAAGATATGTTATACAAGAAGAAATGTATTTTGCTTTCTTATGCAGAAAATTAGAAGTGCAAAGATTATTTGTGAGTTATGTACTTGAACAGGATGTACGTGTGGTTAGCCTGACATTTTAATATAGACAATGAATAACAAAGTTATAACATGTTAGAAGTTGGGTGTCTGGAACATTGGCAGATTGACTAGCATATGTGGTCACATATATATAAACTTATATTTAGATATAGCCTGAGGGATATATCTAGGCAGAATATGCAATTTATGACGTTTTATGCTTATTTTTTCATAAAGTCTATGCTTCAATCTCATTGGCTGATAATAAGAGGGAGCTTTTTCTCTCTCTCTGTAAGTGTATAAGATATATGCAAACCCAGTAAACCATTGTAATATTGATTCACCATCCCATGTGTGTGTCTTGATTACCCGATCGATCAGAGAGTTCTATCCATACACCCATAGGTCCAACCCAGGTTCAAAGGAGAAATAGGGATGGCTTAACACACGAGATTAGCAAAAGGAGCCAAAGGGTGCCACGCTTGGTTTAGAACTGCCCTTTTCTAGTCTTGTCATACGTGGTGTACGTCACCGCATTCTTGGCGATTGGAAATTCCGACAACTTTGTGCGACCGTGTGTATGCAAAACAAGTTTGAGCCAACATCCATGGATTTTGTTGTCGGAATGTCCGATCAATGTCCGATCGTGTGTACGGGGCATAAGGCAAGAGCTGTGTCAGGTTTAACGAATATTTTGGTTGTGAGGTAAGCTGAAACACTTTGTTCCAATAACTTGTTAAGTTCTTACAGGACCATAGCGTGTGTGGTAGAGTGAGCCGAACTGCCCGCAACCTCTCCAGCAGAGAAGGGAGTTATGAGGTGAGAATTTTGCTAGGCGGTTTGGGGGGTCAAGTACCAATGCAATAGTACCTTTTTGGATAGTTCCCAATGATTGATACAGTGAGTGACACTGTGAGAGTATCGGATAGCTGTTACCCACTGCTCCTCCGTATAGGTTTTGGGTAAGTCAGATACCCACTGTGTCATTGGGGGGGTTTAGTAAATATGCTATTGTTGTGCAGAAGAGAATAGAAAACTGAAATACCCCTAGGAGTGGGTTTGGGGTTCAAAAAGAATTGCCAGGCTATAGGATGTATATGCATAGAGGGTTACTTATGACATTTTAGGAAGTTCGATATGCGTGCGTAAGTGAAGAAATCTTTATCAGGGATATCATAGGAATTTTGTAGGTCAGTCAAGGATTTAAGTTGTGATTTTGTAAGGGCTTACCTTGGTTGGAGTCCATAGTGCAGAGATGTATGCTCACCCTTGAAAATACACATAGCCCACGGTAACAAGGTAAAAAGCTACCTGGGCTTTGAATCTGTGCATGGGGGCTTGACAGGGAATATATCAAAGGATTGTCAAGATGAAGCTGTAGTCAGGGATTCCAGAAGTCAGCATTAACGATGAACAGAGCCAGTGTCAGAAGCTGGGGTCAGTCTTGGAACACTGTAACTTGAAACCAGGAACACAGGAACCTTTGGCAATACAAGAGACAATGAAAACTGCCTCAGCTGAACCAGGAGTGACAGGTACTAATTGCAAAGCAAGATCCAGAGTATAGCCCTCAGTGCAACATGCAAGACAAAACATAGCTGGAACCCGGGCTGAATAACGAACTGAGGTGTGGCTCAGAGGCAAAGTAACAGGAGCAGTAAACAGAAAGTCATGGGTTCAATACCTCCTTGAGCCACTTGATGCGTTGTGATTTTTGTATGTCTCCAGTTTAGCCAGGGATCTCTAAGCCAGGAATGCTGCTTTAACTGTGTCAGGAAAAGGGACTATGTCAATCTTTTTCCACTTGTCAGCTATAGTGTGGCCCTAACGTCCGAAGTGCTTAATAGTGTATATTTTATATTGAGACATAGATTATCTGGAGAGGGAATGAACCACTGTTTTAATTGAGCAAGTTGTGTAGTTGTCCAATAATCTTGGATGTTTATGAAGCTAACTCTTCCTACCTTTTTGTGTTTGATGAGGTGAGTATAGGGGCATCTGGCTTTTTTGTTTTGCTTTGGATTCGAGGGAACGTAAATACTGTAAATGAACCAGGATGGGTAGGGTCCTGAATAACTAGAGTATTTGTGGCAGGAGCATCATTTTGAATGCAGCCATTCTACCCATCCAGGATATTTCACAGTGTGAATAGTGCTGTATGTCAGTAGTCACTTTGCTGAGAAAGGGTTTGTAGTTGGCTTCGTTCAGTTTTATTGAGGGGTATGTTACCATTATCTCTAAATATGGGAGTCCTTTATCTGTCCAGGAGTAAGGGAGGTCCTTAGAGAGTTTCTGGCTGACATCTGTATGGAGGCCTAGGTCCAGAATAAGTGACTTTGAAAAATTTAGTTTGTAATTTGATAAAGGATAAAAGTGTTTGGTGGGTGAACCAGGGAAGTGGAAGGGTTGGACAGCATTAAAATGATGTATTCTGTGAACGAGTTTACTACATGTGAACAAGAATGGAAACATAAGCCTAGGGGTTCTATGAATAAATTAAATATGGATGGGGATAAGGGGCACTGTTGCATCCCGTTAGTTATTGCAATTGGTTTGGATAGTAGGCTGGATGACTACACTCTCACAGAGGGAGTGGAGCATAATGCCATGATGGCAGATAGTATCATGCCACAAAATCTAAATTTTAGCAGTACATGGTTCATGTACCCCCCAGTGAACTCGGTCAAATGCCTTCTCTGCATCTATGGACAAGAGCAGAGAAGGTGTTTGTGTTTTTTTCTGCATATTGGTAGATGTTAATAATGCTTCATGTTGATCAGGTTGTATTAAGGAAGGAAGGATGTCGTGGAGTTGTTAAGCGATTAGCTTAGCATAAATTTTGACATCTGCATTTAATAAAGAAATAGATCAGAAGTTGGCTGGTGTGTCTGGAGTTTTGCCTGGTTTAGGCAGAGTAATGATATGGGCCAACAACATCTCCTCTGGAAGTTATGTTCTGGATGCCGCTTCTGTAAATACCTCCACAAAATATGGAGAAAATTTATCAGAAAAAGATAAAAAGATTTAAAATACTCATTTGAGAATCCATCCAGGCCAGGAGACTTCCCTGTAAGGATAGATTTGATAGTACGTGCAATTTCGTGATTGGTGAAGTTTGGTGATTGGTTCAGAGCCTCCAGTTGTAAAAGGGATAAAGACGGGGGTATGTGCTTCCACTGAGGAGCCTTTTACAAGTTAGAGGTAAGGTCTACAGATCAAAAGCGGCTTTGCCGAGGCCCATATCTTACGCAAGTATTTGCAAATTTGTGAAACTAAACCCCTGTTTTAAACGCATACTGTTAGACAGGTTAATCTGGTTGGTCACAGGCTGGTTGGTAAGTATCGCTTGGAGTTTTTCTAAGGACTTTTCCTTGGCTTTTGTTTGATATCCGTTGCCTTTCAATGCACCTTGCTGCAAAGGCCAGTTATAGGTGAGGGCAGTGGCACATATTTTGTATAAAGACGGGAGGCTTAAATTACACAGGAAATCATTGGTCAGATCTGCGGTTGGTTGAGGAGTAGACATGTCCTCTTTTAAGTTGTAAAGAACATTGTAGTAATCATAGAAGGCATTGGAAATGTCCTGGGGGTTAGTGAGCTTTTGCTTAGTGAAGGGGGGTGTATAATAAAAGCTATTCTGACTTTAGCACTACGTGTTTTAAGTTCATGCGCCAAAAGTTTGCCTGCTCTGTTATCATGGGTGTAGTGATGAAGTTTAGGTGTCTCAAATATTAGTCATGTTGGGTGCATAGTAAGGCACGTAGTTTATATCTCGGTTTAGCCAAGCTAGCCAAAATGGATTACGTAGGGGTAAGCTTGTTTTTAGATTCAAGGCTATGGATGAAGCCGAGTAAATCTGTAAGTTTACTATTAAAGTGTCCTTTGGCCAGAGCCGACATCTGTATAATAAGCCCTCGCATGTATGCCTTATGGGCATTCCATAGCGATAATATGTTGGAGGTAGTAGAGGCATTCATACAAAAGAATTCTTCCAAGTGTTTGGAGAGTTTTTGCCAGTTGTCAAGATTTTGTATAATCACGTTGTTGCAACGCCAGACAAACACTTTGGGACAGGCACCCTTCTCCTCAATATCAATGGATATAGCAGCGTATTCTGACCATGTTATATCATGAATTGAGGAGGAGGAGGTCTGTTGTAATACCCATTTATCTACTAAGAAGAAGTATATTCAAAAATAAGACATATGTCTAGAAGAGAAGAACAAATAGCCTCTTTCATTGCTATGGTGACATCTCCACATGTCATAGACAGCTGATGCATGTAGAAGGTCACCAAGATGTGGGTGCAGTCTTTTACATGACAAAGAGGTGTCGAAGATGGGGTCATTCACTGCATTGAAATCTCCGCCCATGATAGGGCTGCAACTTCTTGAACAACCTCTTGAGGAACCTGATTTGATGAACACTGGGGACATACACATTCACAAGGGTATATGGATTGGAGTTAATATGGCATAGGAGGATTATGTACCAAAATACCGGTTCTAGTATACATTCTTTGAGATTGAAGGATACCGAGCAGAACTCCTCTCTTCTTTGCAGAGGTAGAAGCAAGGAAGATGTGGGGATACAATTTGTAGGATCAATGGGGCAGTAGAATTAGCAGCAAAGTGAATTTCTTGGATGTACAATACATCAGTGTTGTGCTTTTGAGCTTCTTTCCACATGGAATTCATTTTAGCAGGTTGGTTTAGGCCGTTGACATTTAGTGATAGGACCTTGAGACCCATGGTTTTCTATGAGAAGGTGAAGATGAGTAGTGATTGATCTGTCTTTTATGGTGGCCAATGAAATACAGGTCTAGCATAAGGGAGGTGTCTCCAACCGTAGGAGAAAGGACTTGAGGTGTTGTCAAGATGTGGAATAAGTTCCGTATCTGTGATTCTCCTGAGAGAACAGGGACCCTGAGTGGACCAAGTTCCAACTGAGAACTTGAGAAGAAGGTTACAAAAACTAAAAAATTAAACAAAAGTAACCATAAAAAATAACGTCCTCTTGTGCATGAAGAGGGGTAAAGGGAGCTTGTGCTGCCACAAATATGCGGGTTAAGGAGTGCAATGGATTACACACCTTCAGTCACCGGGAGCTGATAAACTTTGTAAAAGTCGGAGTGGCTTGTGAGCCCTCAGGTAGGTTCTTCAGGTGTTGTGCTTGTGTTGGGTAGGTTGTCAGTCAGGAGCCTGTTTGGAAGGAATATGAGGTCGCTGATGGGCAGGAGATGGTTTGGGAATAATATCCCATTTGTGGAGGTTGGAAAGGCCTTCTTCCATAGAGCGGATATGGGAGGTCGATCCTTGGTGTGTGATTTGTAGTGTAGCAGGATAACGCCATTTTTAGGGCACATTATGGTTCCTAAGTGCCTTTGTGATTGTTAGTAAATGTTTTCAGTGTTTCAGGGTGTATTTAGAGACATCAGGGAGCAAGTGAAGATGTTGTGCTTGATCTGGAAGTTGTAATGCATGACGGAACGCTTCTAGTAGCTGTTCTTTGACCTGACAGAAATGGATCGGCAGGATAACATCTCTAGGTATTTCTGCTGGTAGGAATGCTGAGTTCATCAGTCGTTGGATCTGGTCAATTGTCAGATCTGCCAAGGAGAGGTTAGGAACAACTGCCAGAAACAGATCTCTCACATAATTGGGGAGTTGCGAGGATAGGATATTTTTAGGTATGCCTCTAATTTTCAAGTTGTTCCTGCAGGACCTATCCTCAAGATCCACAAGTTTTGCTTTAAATCATGCAATGTCTTCCCCTTTTGTGGAGTAGGCATCACCTAGTGTGGTATCATTTTCAGTGAAGTCCCAGAGAACAGTCTTTATATGGTCCACCTGATCTCCTAAATCTTGTAGCTTTTTGTTGATTCAAATATTTTAACAAATCAGATTGCAGAGAAGCCCTGAGAGACAATAGCATGTCCTTGAGCATTGTATCAAACACTGGTTGCTGCTGTAAGGTCTGCCTGTGGTGTATGGGCAGATGTAAAATTATTAATGTCAAGGCCTACCTCCTCAGGCATTTCCTCAAAACATGGTGGTGATGGGTCCCTGTGTGGCTTTGACTTTGCTGAGCTGGCAAATGTAGGTGTGGATGTGCCAGAGCCTTCCACCGCTGTGGATGCAGTATGGTTCGTGGAGGCAGAGAGAGTAAGCAGTGTGGCGGATGATAGAGGTCCGGCTGGGGGCCACGGCTGTAGGGTTTCACTGCCATTTTGCCAGAATCAGCAGGCTACAGGCGAAAAAAAGCCTAAGAGTTTTCTCTTTTGCCAAGGCATGCTGCAGATCAAAACCTGATGGTGGTGAGGGTAGTCAGAAAGCACTGAGGGCTCACTTAGAATTGAAAACTCCCAGCAATCGTGAGGAGCTCCCAGCTCACGCGGTTATCTTGCTGGGCAGTCGCCACACCCCACCCCGCCAGTACCTAGGTTTTTAGTGTTTGTTCACTCTGTTCAGGGAAAAGGTTGCCACCATACCTATTCTCATTATTTTGTTTCTTGAAACCCTCTATGGGATTTTCAAAAACATTAGCCTATAATGAAATTGGTTACACAGGGTAGAAGGGAGGTACTATCATCCAAAATATTGAAGTGAAATTGAAAAAGGGGACCAAAAGAGCTATGGACTATCTTGGTACCAGTTTAAACAGTATATACATACAAGTTTATAAAAAATTCTATTTATATTTATAAAAAACAGAACTGAAATAATATCCCAATACACCATAACAAATTCAACAAGATTATACCAAGATATTAATAAAATACAGAAATCACTTAGTATACCCCACTAAGGAGAACCAAGGTATAGTGGGTCCTCACAAATCATGTATTCCTCAACATCTTTCGCGGAACTCTACCGCTTCATCAGGTGAATAATATCTGAAATGAATTGATAAAGTATGCATAGCCATCAAGGCAAATATGTAAAAGTGTAGTATACAAGAATTGTTGCCACTTTCAGAGAGATCCACACACACCTGAGGTCAAAGCACCACCAATGTTCCCCTACGGTGAATGTGGGGGACTTATACATGTGGAAGGATTTAATAGCTAAAGTAAAAAGAGATAAAACCAGTAAGCGTGAGCTCATAAGTCAATACAAAGGCAGGGAGGGGGGAAGGGGAGCAGGGGGGAGAGGGAGGGAGGGCAGGGGGTTAGGAAAGAAGGGGAAGGAAAGGGAAGGGAGGGGGGAGGGGGAAAGGGGAGTAAAGGGGGGAGTGGAGAAAGAGAAAACCACAGACAGGAAGGGGAAGGGGAGGAGGAAGGGGAAGGGGAAACAGGGAAAAATCCTAAATGCCTAGTTGACTGACCTTACTTATCCAAAAAGTTAAGCATATGTCCGGGGGGGTGGGGAAGAGAAAAGGACAAAGAACACAGTTGGCCCTTCAGGCATATGTCGATAGGGACAAGGGCCTCTTCCCTACAACTCTGATCGGTGGTTGTAGGGGTCTGCGGGCAGGGGACCTTAACAAGGGGGCCCCCAGATGCCAGCCCCTTTCCCTATGTTAATGAGTACGTTCACAAAAAAAGTGTAAAAATAAATAACAGAAGGCAGTTTTTGACAATTCTTTTATTAAAAATAAAAAACAAGTCCTCCGATGTAGATCCATCATCAATCACGACTCCGCCACCGCCCGACCCAAAAAACAGAAAAAAATAAACCACTCCACCGTCAACTAAAGCAAATCACCAAATGCCTGGCTTTCTGTTTGACAGTTCATATGTGGGTAAGGGTGGGGCCCACTGGCGACCCAAAATGCACTGGTAGATGATGTCACAAGGGGCAGTGCCACCAAGTGACATCGCCAGGTGGCTCTGCCCCCCCGTATGTATGGGGTACACCCGAAGGGCCTGGTATGGATTGGGGTGGACCCATGTCGTATTGTATTGTATTGCTGGCAATTTAAATGTCATTTCATAATTTTTTCTCTAGAAATGTCAGTTTTGCTGCAGTAGGTTCTATCCACGGCACAGGTGCACCACTTTACAGGCAGAAATAGGTGACCCTCCAGGCACTATATTTAAAGGAACTGACAAATTTTGTAAAGAAGGTAGTACATGGATGCCTGTATTTAGCTATAAGGGTCTTCGGAGTGCTGGGCACCCCTCCTGAAAGGTGATCCTCCAGCCAGTGAGTACCGTATGTGTTCCAGCTTTTTAGTGAGATATCTGGAATAAGATGCTCTGGTGTAATGAGCGGTATTTTAACATCAGGGTAGTGTATAGACTGAGGCAAGGAGTTTCTGATCATCCTCCAAGGGTGACAGGATGCTTTAGTGGTAAGTGGGAGTGAGGATAGGTCTGATGGTTTTCTTTTTTATAAATTCTTTATTTAGGAAAGAAGAACATGCAGAAATACAGAGACCACAATGGTCTATATAAAAAAAAGTAATCGTTCCCAAGAACGTAGTCAATAGTCCATACATCACAATGTAATAACAAATGAGTCCTCCATACCCCGCATGACCAGAACACCTCATACAAACAAAAATAACATGTAGTAAAATGAAAAGGTCAAGAAATATGTAACCTTAGAGGTATTGTAGAACTGTAGTCAACTGAGTGTGCTTAGCACACTATTCAGTGGTAGACATGTGATTGTAACCAAAGAGGAGGAGCAGTAAAATAGCTAGAACTAAGTACACTTGTACAGCCAACATACTTTCACTTACCATTACTAGGAGGGAGAGACACACACTGAATCATTTCAGTCAGTGAATCTTAGCTGGTCTGTTTGTTAACAGAAAACCTGAATTATTAAGCAATTAAGTAAAAGCACAGCAGCAGAACAGATAGTGAAGCAAGCTATAGTTGAACTTAACTTTTTCCTTTCATCTGCTACTAATCTGCTATTGTGTTAGTGTTGTGTTGAACTTGATACTGATACTAGTGTTGTTAGTGTTGTGATAACCTCAGAGGCTGTCTGTGTTGTGCAGGGGATTTATTATTTATTATAGATTCTATATTATAGATTCTATATAGATTTTATATACCCTTATTTGTTACCTGCGTATAGGTAGTTTTGCCAACTCTGGCATATTTGTTGTTTTTGTTCTATTTCTTGTATCTATTTTTCATTTGATTTTACATCAATACCTGCTTGCAGGTCTGATCACTATCACCAGTCCATTTTTTGTTTGAACTAAATATACATCAATGTACCGTTCTAACGGAAACGTGAAGGCAGATAGAGGTCATAGTTGTGGTCGTGGTGGACGCCTTGCTAAAAAAAGGACTCCCCACACATCGCCTAAAACAAGATGTCGGCACCCGGTGAAAATATACCCTGGAAATGCTTGAACGCATTTTGAAGCAAAAGGCGGCCATCCACAATCTATCATCCCGCCACAGCATTAGGATTGATTCCACACTAGGACATGATGACTGGTATATAATTGGACAGCTTGTTTCTGTCTTAAAACTCTTTTGGGATGTGATGGAAAACTTGAGTCAGAGCAATGCCAGCCTTGGACAGGTCATACCCTTGTTCAACTATCTCATGGAGAAGATGGGATCGTTCCTAGAAAACAGGGAGCCTCTTTATGGCAGCCCACTTCATGTCGATGTAGCCTCTTTCATCAGAAAGCTACAAGACAACTTAAAAGTGTCCGTAAAAGCCCTGAACTCATGCTGGCTTCCCTTTGAGATCCCAGGTCAAAGGTAAACTGGCACTCAGAGACAACAGCCTCTCCTACTGGAAAGAAAAATTGATTGAAAGAGTCTGTAATTTGCAGCAACAGCGACATATGCCAGATGATGCTGGTTTCGAAGATTCACCTGCCATGTCTGCTGTTCCGGGTGTAGCATGTGCATGTTGGGTGGAGGCACTTGACAATCTGGTGGGTGCAAGTCAAGCAGCAGGTAATCGAGAGGAGAGCAGTGCCTCTGAAATGGTCAGGGCCTACCTATGTTAAGCACCTTTGCCTCCTACAGTGGACCCTTTGACCTATTGGGATGGTAAGAAAAGTGTGCGGCCTGCTCTAAGCCTGGTTGCCCAGCAGCTACTATCCTGTCCTTCAACCACCATGCAAAGTGAGAGAGTTTTCTCTATTACTGGGAACATCCTGAATCCACACTGTGCACAACTAACACCCATTTGATGGAACAAATAACTTTCCTCAAATTTAACCTCCCCAAGCTGGGTTACCCTACCCTTAACTTGTGAGACCTGAATCGTTGTCACCATGTGAAGATAGATGGGACTCGTAGGAACCATCTAAATGTTGAGGAAAATCTCATTTTCAAATTTTCTTACCACTTGACAATTGTAGTTGTCTTTGCAGTGACCCCAAGATTTAAATTGAATTATACTGTTTTAAGCAATCCAAATGATACACAATATACAATGGGATTACACTTTACACATTGAAATATTGTAAAGAGAAATCTCTTAGATTTTCTCAGTTCAGCCTGATGGTTAAATGTAGAAAATCTACAATTGTAAGGCCTCTAGTAAGTTAGTAACAATAAATGGACTAGTACATTTAGATAAACATCACATAATGAACCTAACAAGGAAAACAAAACTCAAGAAAACAATTAGTTCTGAACAAAAACATTTTAATTTTGAACATAAATAAAAACAAATAATAATAATTAGGAGAGCTGATTATACCCCATCCTGGTAAGCAGTAGCTGTAGGCACCTATTGATCCCAGCCATCTGGTCACCAAGGTAGGACCTACAAGTCTCCAGTTGCCTCCCAAGGCTACGTTGCAACCTCTCCAAAACCACATTGTGACGGTGCTGTCGGCGATTGTGGAGGACCAAAGAAATAGCCTCCCTGTTACAGCATATTGTCACTCTTGGACCTCCACAATGTGCCGCAGATACACAGTCATATTTGGCTCTGGAGGGGGGATGTGCACTGGAGCGGGTGAAGAATCCTCACCAGGACTCACTGGGGAGAAGGCACCAATGGGTGGGACTAGGTGGGGGGATAGTGGAGGGTGGAGGAGAACCTGCGCCGGAGAAACCGCTGAGGAGGAAAGATAGTGAGCTGAACCAGACGTGGACAGGTCCAGGGCTTCGGCCAATGGGAAGAGGTGAAGGATGAAGACTTCAACTGTGAAAAAAAGAAAATACATTAGATAATACAATACACATAGCTGCTTCACCTTAAAGTTATATAAAGGCAATTATCTCCCAGCCCTTGTAGACAATCATGTAATATCTTGAGATGTTTTCACTTCTACATACCAGTTTTCCATTTTTGATATTCAGTGGGATGCACCTAATCAATTTGTGTGTAGTGGATAGTGGTGTCTGTGTCAATTCGCTGCATCATCCCAAGTTTGCAGAGCTGCTCAAGAAGGTGTAGTACTTTACTGTACTTTGACCGGGTGGAGCTAAGTGTCCACCCCGGCCAGAGTACAAAGGGATTCCCCTCTATACATGGAGCAGTGTAAAGAGGAATCTCCCAAAGACTTTATTGACTCGGTCCCACGGGCGGCAGGAGAAAATCTTAAGGTGTAATGGACACCTTAGTGCTGACCACTAACTAATCTACCTCATCCAGACTGACTGACTGACAGAAATCTGGAAGATCAGTTGCACTTGCAAGTAGAAACATATCAGCTATACCAGCTATTAACATTACACTCACCAAAGAGAAGCCATTCAAGCCATCGTATTAGGGGTGACTTAATAAAAAGTTGTTTAATATAATATAGCAGGCTACTTTTTAGAGTTGATAATTTTGTATGCCCATTGAACAAACCCCACTCCTGTTCTAGGCTAGGTAGGTTACTCACTCCTGGTCTAGGCTAGGTGGTATAACAAATAATTTACAATTACTGATCCTCTAATCTCCCGGCAGCCGTGGCCTCATCTGCTCCCCTCTGCTACTGCAGTGGTCGCTCCCTGAGACTTCAAGACCTATGCAGGTCTTAATAACTTCAGAAGCCTAGACCAATTAAGTGGAGGAGAGAGAGGGTGTAGGGAAATGTGTCCAACCACTGGGGGATCCAAGGATCAGTATGTCTAAAACTTCTAAAATGAAAAACACTAGACAAAAAGGAGCAGTCAAAGAAGAACTCAAGGATACATGTAAAATATATCAGTAAATAGCCTTGCCAATGTGCAACACAACACACTCTGGAGTCTGAACTATAGCCTAAAGAATCAAGTTTTTGTAGATCTTTGCCTGCAAAGATCTACGAGGTCACAAGGTCATTTAGATTTTTTGCTTTAAATGATGCCCAGCAGGAGGCACCAGACATCATGAGGAAAGTGTTAATGCATGCAGCAGGAGCATGCCAGAGATTGAACATATCCAGGGACTGCCAGCCAATAGCTGGAGATTCTTGTCTGACACACCCCCTCCAGCCTGTTGTGTTGTTCACGATGATTAACAGTGATTGGCTCAGACTGGGAATCTGAACTCCAGCAAGAAGGTGGCGTGACCTGGGAAGTGACATTGAGGAAATAACAAGCACAGGTCACGCTAACAGGAAGACAGAGGCAGGAGACTGGAATCAGCTGCAGAGGGGGACTAATAATTCCAGCTAAACCGGAGCCTTGCAGAATAAATCACAACCATTTCTAGACAAGGTATGCCATCAGCATTTCATATTTAAAACACAATATTTGCCTGGAAAATACACAAAAAGTTGTACTTGCTCCCTGGATCTGCCGCATCTGGCTGTTGTTCACCATCTTCCACATCCCCAGCAGCCTCTACAGGGCAGGTCTCCTTCACCTCCTGCTCAGCCTGAGCAGCTGTTGATTAATATAGAAAAGAACATTACAATCTGCAGTGTACAACAAACTCACACATTAGTACAAGAACACAAGCAAGATTATACTAACTTACAAGTGGGAGTTGCCACCCCAGCCGCCTCCTCCTGAGTATCCCCCTCTGACTGGATCACACCTATTTAATACAAAGGAGAAATTATGAACGTTACAATGTTCAAGCTTCAAATTACTATAAATAAATACCGTATATAGATAAAATTAATTATCCATTAGCATGGCAATACAGGGCAGGTCACTAACATTTATCTACAAGGCAGGGACGTGCATTCAGTAGAGGCAGGTGAGGCAGAGCCTCGCCTGCCATTTAGAAAGAAAAAAAAAATCAGTAAAAAAAAATAGGAAGAATGAGAGGTGGCCTGAAGCTGTATGGCATAAGGAGTGCAGAGTGAGAACTCCGGCTGCACATCATCCTAAATCCTGATCCTTTGGGACCTATTCATCCCTCAAAGCTGTACAGATTACCGGCATCACCTAGAGCAGCTGCTGCGCTAATGTCGCCACCAAAGAAAGCATAGGGAGCGATCGCTAAACTTGGCAAGTACCATAACGACGGACAGGACATGGTGGTGGAAGATGGCTCCGCTTCCAGTTCGGGGGAGGAGGGCCCGACTTCTGTAGATACCGCTTGTATCCTCGATGCTGTCTCCCTTTGCCAATTGACCCTCAACTCCAGGATTGAGGAAGTTAAAGTCGACATCTCTATTATTCACCAGGACATGCACAAATTAAGGGACAGGGTAACTCAGACGAAACGCAGGGTCGGACAGATGGAGTACGACATCCCCCCTCTACAGATCTCCACAGAACGGATCCAACACCAGCTTAACATGGTCCTAGTAAGCAGAACGAAATGGAAAATCGTCTTCACCGCTGCAATCTTAGGTTTGTTGGAACCGATCCCCCCTCATTCCTGGAAAACTTGCCGATCACCAACTTTGGCAGGGGGGCCTTTTCTTCCACTTTCGTGGTGGAGCGCGCACATAGGCTGGCTTCCAGGCCTTCACCATTCGGAGCTCCCCTGTGCACTTTCATCGCGAAGATGCTCAATTACCGGGACCAAGATGCCGTCCTGCGCCTTACTCGGGAGAAGGGTAACATCCCATTCGGCAACTCGCACATTGGGGTGTTTCCGGATTTTTCCGCCGAGGTCCAGAAAAAAAAAGCATGATTCTCTGAAGCCAAGCGCCAGCTCCGCAACCACCATCTGGCCTATGCTATGCTATTCCCGGCACGCCTTTGTGTTATCCATGATGGCAGAGCTCATTTCTTTGAAGACCCCTCTGCAGTTATGCCATGGTTGGAGAGGGGGGACGAGGCTGCCCTCGGATGTCCCTCACTGGATTGAGTCTCAGAATCCTCGCTGCTCTCATCATAAACAGTGAGTAACCTAAGGCTGGTTTCCCCCTTCTCTCCCCTTTCTGCATTCACGGCAACCCCGGAGGTACTCACACTTTACCCTACTTCTCTACCTTAGCCTGCAACAATGGTGCTGTACAGTTGTTTTCATTGCATCATTCAAAACTTACTGTCCCTCATATCAGCACGCAGTTCCAGCCACTCTCGGACATTTTATCTGCACCCCCGCACCTGGATTCTAGACTGTCCAACACTGCTGTGCACTTCTGTTTACTTTTGTTCACCCCCTTTGATGGCTGAGAGTGCACCTGATCACCCATCCCTAATACAGCCTGTCGTTCTCTTACTTCTCCCTGCTTGGAGACAATGGTGCATCTCGCTGTCATTTCAAGACTTGTTTCCCTGGTCAGCCTCAGCCCCCACGGATTATTCTGCCACGCTGGTCCAGAGTTGGCAAGGTTTTTACAAAAAAAGGCTTTTGCAGTTCCCTTTTTTTTCTTTTTCTTTTTTTCTTCTCTCTTTTTTCATATGTACAGTATCCGATGTGTGTTGTATTGCAATGTATATGCCAATGTGTACCATGGATATTACCCGATTGCCAGGCTGTCTGTGTGGCCCCCTGCAGGCATGCCAATTATGCTTTATTATTTTCTCTGACATACATGTAGGGTTCCATTGTGATGTGGAAAATGATGTCGCTGCTCTAACAGGTATATGTTTGTATGTTCTTGCACCATTTATAGATGTGGATTTGTGCTACCCCCTGTTGATCCGACGGCGTGGTCAAATTGCACGCTCAATAAGATGGCAACTCTTAAACTAGTCACACGGAATGTGAGAGGATTGAGGGCTAAGCCCAAAAGGCTTGTTGTCTCTTCCTACCTGAAACAAATGAGAGCAGATATATCTGTCATAGTAGAGACCCATATTACGGGCCAAATGCAGATGGCACTAAAAAAGCCCTGGGTGGGTTGGGTTTACCAGGCCAATTCCTTTCGGAATTTGGGTTTACCAGGCAGATTCCTTTCGGAATTTGCTATGACTGGTTCAAACACCCCACAACGCGTGCTTAATCCTGCTACACCCCATCTCAGGCCACTATGTCGCACATAGATATGATTCTACTATCCTCCACACTAGCCCGCACCTCTTCTCAGTGGGATTTTGGGCCAGGGTTTTATGGGACCATTCGCCCTACTGGGCTACTCTCTCCATTTACCCTCTGACCCGCGTGTGGAGGCTGAACCCATTCTGGCTAATGGTCCTCCCTGATTTAAAAATTATTCAGAGTGAGTGGGTCCACTACTTCCACGCAAATGCGGACTCGGCCTCGACTGGGCTGGTGTGGGAGGCGTTTAAGTTACATGCTCGCATGATTCTTTCAGCACGTATAAACAGACACAAGGCCTCGTCCAAACTTATCTTACAACAAGCCGAGAAAAAACTGAGCTCCCTTGAGCAAGTGTTCCTTGCTGACCCGACAGCTTCAATCTCCGCTCAACTACACTTACATTCCAGACTTACAGATCACTTACATTTTGACAAGGCTTAAAAGGGCATTTTTTTCAGCAAACAAAAAACCTACGAGCTGGCGGGAAAACGTCTTGCGTACATGGCTTATTTGGACAACAGTCCCCCTGCTCTTTCGATATATACAGGTTAGACATGCCCTTTAATCCCAATTTCATACCTCCATCCCCCAGTTGGAGTCAATGAACTTGGCAGGGGTGATCTTGGGTGGGGATCCTAAGAAATTAATATCTGCTTTGTACAATCTCCTTCTTACACCCAGGGCCACCGCCCACGCGTACCAGATGAAAACTAGGTGGGAGGCTGTTGTGGGAGAGATAGAAGACGAGCAGTGGGGGGGAAATATTAGCTGTCTCAGAACATGTTTCGCCTAAATTGTCTGACCGCCTCACTCACCTCTATATCCTCCATATGTCTTATATCACTCCCCACCGGCTGTCCAGATACAAACCAGGCACTGACCCGACATTCCCCAGATGTGGCAACGCTGACAATATCTTCTACCATATTATCTGGTCCTGTCCACCCATCCTGCAATATTGGTTATTACATTTCTTCATGACCGCATGGGCTCTCCCCTAACACTGTGCCCACGTCAGTGTCTTCTTGGGCTCATTCCTGTGTCTGAGAACTAAAAGTACCTGACTATATTCCTGCAAGAAAAACTATTTACTGCAATGCCCCGTACACACGGTCGGACTTTGTTCGGACATTCCGACAACAAAATCCTAGGATTTTTTCCGACGGATGTTGGCTCAAACTTGTCTTGCATACACACAGTCACACAAAGTTGTCGGAAAATCCGATCGTTCTAAACGCGGTGACGTAAAACACGTACGTCGGGACTATAAACGGGGCAGTGGCCAATAGCTTTCATCTCTTTATTTATTCTGAGCATGCGTGGCACTTTGTCCGTCGGATTTGTGTACACACGATCGGAATTTCCGACAACGGATTTTGTTGTCGGAAAATTTTATCTCCTGCTCTCCAACTTTGTGTGTCGGAAAATCCGATGGAAAATGTCCGATGGAGCCCACACACGGTCGGAATTTCCGACAACACGCTCCGATCGGACATTTTCCATCGGAAAATCCGACCGTGTGTACGGGGCACTAGAATGCAAATTGCTCAACTTTGTCTCAGGCATGTCTCCTCTACACTTCAGCAGTGGAAGAGGGCCGTAAATCTCACATTTCCCTACAAGAGAGTCCTTTACTCTCACTGAGGATGCCCTGGTAAATTTAATAAAATTTGGGACAGATGGGTGGACGACTTCTCCACCTGCACTGATTCATGTCAACTTTTTTATTTTTTCATTATCTGGTGATAAGGCCGTTCGGTGTGCATTCTTGTTTTCTATACTGGCTCGAACAACATAAATTTAGGACATGAGTGTATATATTTTTGTTGGTACCTTTCCCATTTAATAGTGTGATTGTCAGACAACTGTATGTATCCTGTTGTACTCTTGTGGTGCCTGCTGCACCTTATACCTTATATCTTGTATGTAATATCCTGTATGGATTTCTATATTCAATAAACTTTTGATTAAAAAAAAAAAAAAAGAAAGAACGAGGCACTTACCTGCCCTGATTCCAGCGGCGCGTCTAGGACTCATAGTTACATAGTTACATAGTAGGTGAGGTTGAAAAAAGACACAAGTCCATCAAGTCCAACCTATGCGTGTGATTATGTGTCAGTATTGCATTATATATCCCTGTATGTTGCGGTCATTCAGGTGCTTATCTAATAGTTTCTTGAAGCTATCAATGCTCCCCGGTGAGACCACCGCCTGTGGAAGGGAATTCCACATCCTTGCCGCTCTTACAGTAAAGAACCCTCTACGTAGTTTAAGGTTGTAAATTGAAATCATATCCCCTCTCAAGCGTCTCTTCTCCAGAGAGAATAAGTTCAGTGCTCGCAACCTTTCCTCATAACTAAGATCCTCCAGACCCTTTATTAGCTTTGTTGCCCTTCTTTGTACTCGCTCCATTTCCAGTACATCCTTCCTGAGGACTGGTGCCCAGAACTGGACAGCATACTCCAGGTGCGGCCGGACCAAAGCCTTGTAGAGTGGGAGAATTATCGTTTTATCTCTGGAGTTGATCCACCTTTTAATGCATGCCAATATTCTGTTTGTTTTGTTAGCAGCAGCTTGGCATTGCATGCCATTGCTGAGCCTATCATCTACTAGGACACCCAGGTCCTTTTCCATCCTAGATTCCCCCAGAGGTTCTCCCCCCAGTGTGTAGATTGCATTCATATTTTTGCCACCCAAATGCATTACTTTACATTTTTCTACATTGAACCTCATTTGCCATGTAGTCGCCCACCCCATTAATTTGTTCAGTTCTTTTTGCAAGGTTTCCACATCCACACAGGAAAGTTATTGCCCTGCTTAGCTTAGTATCGTCTGCAAATACAGAGATAGAACTGTTTATCCCATCCTCCAGATCGTTTCTGAACAAATTAAATAGGATTGGTCCCAGCACAGAACCCTGGAGAACCCCACTACCCACCCCTGACCATTCTGAGTACTCCCCATTTATCACCACCCTCTGAACTCGCCCTTGTAGCCAGTTTTCAATCCATGTACTCACCCTATGGTCCATGCCAAGGGACCTTATTTTGTACAGTAAACGTTTATGGGGAACTGTGTCAAATGCTTTTGCAAAATCCAGATACACCATGTCTACGGGCCTTCCTTTATCTAGATGGCAACTCACCTCCTCATAGAAGGTTAACAGATTGGTTTGGCAAGAACGATTCTTCATGAATCCATGCTGATTACTGCTAATGATACCGTTCTTATTACTAAAATCTTAAAAAAATTAGGAACAACGGTCTGGCAATTACTTGACTGAGTTCCCTAAGTACCCTCGGGTGCAAGCCATCTGGTCCCGGTGATTTATTAATGTTAAGTTTCTCAAGTCAAATTTTAATTCTGTCCTCTGTTAACCATGGAGGTGCTTCCTGTGTTGTGTCATGAGGATAAACACTGCAGTTTTGGTTACTGAAGCCCCCCGATTCACTCGTGAAGACTGAAGAGAAGAATAAATTCAATACCTTCGCCATCTCCCCATCCTTTGTAACCAGATGTCCTTCCTCGTTCTTTATGGGGCCAATATGGTCTGTCCTCCCTTTTTTACTGTTTACATACTTAAAGAATTTCTTGGGATTTTTTTTGCTCTCCTCCGCTATGTGTCTTTCATGTTCTATCTTAGCTGTCCTAATTGCACCCTTACATTTCTTGTTGCATTCTTTATAAAGTCTGAATGCTGAGGATGATCCCTCAACCTTGCATTTTTTGAAGGCCTTCTCCTTTGCTTTTATATGCATTTTTACATTGGAGTTAAGCCATCCAGGACTTTTGTTCGCTCTTTTAAATTTATTACCCAATGAGATACATTGGCTAATGTCCTTATTTAATATGCTCTTAAAGCAAACCCATCTCTCCTCCGTATTCTTTGTTCCTAATATTTTATCCCAATTTATGCCTTTTAGCAAGGTTTGTAGTTTAGGGAAGTTGGCTCTTTTGAAATTCAGTGTCTTTGTATTCCCTTTATGTTTCCTATTTGTGTGATTTATACTGAAACTAATTGACCTGTGATCGCTGTTACCTAAATTGCCCCTGACTCGGTTGAATTGATGATAGGCAACTCCTATCCTCATATTGATTAGTGGTTCCAAATTAATAATAACTACTGCAGTAGGGAACAGACACAAAAGATACGCTCAGCATCTTTCCAAATTACTGTTCTGCTTTATTATGACGCAATTGAAGGTTTTTATGCACATGATTACGTAGGTATCACATTAATATTACAATTGTAGGTTTATGGTAACAAGGGGCGTTACATAGGCAAGCTTATTCTAATCAGGACTCAAAAGAATGTAAACATTTACTGAAAACATTATTAGTGCTGTGTGCACAGTGAGGGCAGTGTGCAATACATACAAAATAGAATACAATTATATACAGAACTTACAAATTTCCATTACAGTCTCCCCTCTTTTGATCAATATTTTGATCACTAACCATACCTGCTATCACCTTTAACCTGGAACCTCCACACGCTTAGGTGGAGGTAGTCCTGGCCAAAGAGGCAAAAAAAACTCCATTGTGGAGAAAATAATAGCTGAGCAACTTTTTCATTACAAAATGACTTTTCATTGTGAAAAACAAATGATTGATAAGACATAATTACAGAGTACTGGCTGTACACTCCTGTGGCCAGAATGGCCTTCTAGCTGAATTGTGGGCATGCTGACTTATCAGCACATGTAAACACAGACAATTCTACATAAAATGGAAGACGTACAAAAGACAAATATGACTTCAACATGGCTAAACTATTTTTCAAATATATATATATCCCTTACAATTAAAGTAACTGAATCAAAAAGTACCCTAGACTGTGATCACAAGAGGGAAACAAATCAAACAGAGATTTCTTTAATTTAGTCATTTTTGCAGTGTCTGGTGTGGATCCAGGTGACTTTTCCTTCAAGTTTTGCAAAAACTGTACATGAAATAGATGCTGTATTGAGTCTCCAAACATTTCCTTATATATAAATGTCTCTTAACAATCCAAAAGTCACCTGGCTTTAGTTTTAGATCCTTCCAAACTTTTAGGATCTGGAATTAGGGAGAAAACACATAAATGAGTTTGTAAAAAACCTTAAAAGATCATCAACATTCTCCGTGAGATCCGAATGGAGGACTTCGGCTGCTGAGACAAAATATAAGCAAGTGAGTAACACACTCCCAAACCAAATCCCATAGGGAGAGAGTCCAACATCCCCCTTAGAGGCTTCATAAAATATAAGAAAACATTCAGGCAAAAGTTTTCTAGTTTCTTACTCTACTTTGTCCGCTACATTGTAGACAGTAGGGGGTGTAAAAATAAAACCTCAAAACTTCTAGTAAGGACTCTCCTATAAAAATTATTTCTTTTGTTACTCTCTGTACTTTCTGCACTATGTACTTACAAACTACTTCTGATAACACTTTTTACTGTGGCCTTTGCAGTAGCATTTGCCACTAGACATCCAAAAAACATGTCCATACAGACAAAATGCATACTCGTAAGATCCTAACTTGGGCATCTGGATATATCTTTTTTTTTAATCTCTGGAAGGGATGTTCAGCTTTTGGTAACACCTTTGGTAACAGGTAAAACAAGAAGTGGTATGTTAGTAAAACAACTGTGGAGAACCCTGGCTCTATCCCACGCTCATTTACTAAAGCAGCCATAACTTCTTGTGACTGATGACACGGTCCATGTGTCAAGCTGGAGGGAAAAGAGTGGCTGGCAGACATAAATGATCACCTTTTCCAAAGTCCTGTTTCATAAGAAGTTGCCCCCTGTGGACCACTTGTTCTTCTCGTTCTGGGGTCCTTAAAGTTGAATTATTAATCCCAGCTATACTGGGCCAGAACTAGGGTGGAATCTGTGAGTTGCACAGACCCATCAAGTGTCCGGGGCTGTAAATGCAGCATCCTTAGTCACCTGGTCTGCTTCCATGTGTGAAAGTTAATATGGCTACCTCAGCAAGAACCTGGAAGGCTGAAAACAGCCGATCAAATTAACTTGGCATGCTTTATTGGTTTACCTGCCGAAGTAAAAACAAACTTCTGGCCCTTCAAATGGAACCAAAAGCTCTCTATATCTCGACTATCTATATAAATATACACTCTTTTTATAGCTCACAGGCTTTGCTAAAACATGGAGCTCTGCTTCTTGAGCTGGGCAAAAAGGATCCAATGACTTTGAATACAGAGTATCCTTCTGGGTGATAAACTGCATACTCAAATCTACAAAAAATTAAATATCTGGGTCTTCAGGGAGTGTGTCCCGCACTGGGCTCACAGCAGCTGATTCCTACACCATCAATTTAACACACGTGTCTTTTCCTTTCTTTTGAATAAATGTACGCATTTTTCATTGTTAGATTTGTACATAAACAAACTCATATTTTAAACCTTTCATTAAACAAACATTTAGTTAGCTGTATATTTGCTGCACAGAATGTCGGACCATTAAAAATTAAATGTTTGACCAAAACAATATCTAACTTTGTCTAATAGCACCTTTGCATAAAAGCTGCAGCTCTGATATATCGGGATGAACCCTTCATTACTGGGTCCAGCTTGCATAAATATATTACAATGGCTTGTTTTCTATCACGCTGTTTGTGTAAGAACTCCAGTTTCATGTTTCAAAAGACAACTTCTTCCTGGCAATATTATAATAAATGATAACAGGGTGTGTGGACTTGATGTGATGGATCTGTTATATTTACATTTTATTTAATATTACTCTTACATCATGGACCGCACATCAAGTTATTATCAAAAACCTTAAAATTTCATTTTTGTAGAAAAACTTCTTATGTATTCCATCCATCTTGGCTTTGTTAAATATTATGGCAGCTGTATTCCAAATAACAACCTCATCTTAATCTTTTTTTCTCTCAATAAGGGCTTATTGAATAAATGTAAAATTACAAAATTGTTATCTTAATCTAAACTAATCTCATTCATTACAAATTTCCCCATTAACCTCGACTTCATTTCCAACCAAAGGTTGTCTAAACCAGTTTCAATATATCTATATTATTAATAAAATTGTTAAACTCATATTAGAAATTAATACTCATTATTACTTAATTTTACTTAATTTCCCTTTTTTAAATGCACTGTTTCCACTATCAAAGGATATTCAATTTGTGTAATACACGGTTAAATGTAACCTTCATTTTACCATGTTTGGAAAACAGATTCAAAATAATTGTGATCACATTGTTTACCATTAGATTCGTTAACCCGGCACATTTTGTTATAAATGTTTTGTCTAAAAAACAGAAATTGGCATGATGTCCTTCCAGCTTATCACTGACCACATTCTTTCAGGAGAGCACAAAGGAGGGGGTCACATCTGCGTACATGACACACACAAGCAATAGAACTAAAGGTCCCAGCATTCGCACACACATACACCAATATCTCTCTAAAATCGCTTACATTTTTCCCATTTGTACACAACACATGCATATCATTCTCTCAATTTCTTTTAACTCTCATTAATATTTTCCTGTCTAAATTCTACTTTCTTTATTTTGTTCAGATATCTTTTATATCTAGCTTCTATGATCAGACGGTCAGCCAGAGTACTCATCCCATCTTCTCTCTCTGACAACATATAAAGTATTCTGTTTTACCTCTCATTTCTCTGTTTCTGACTTTTACTAGTTGTAGTGCCTGACCCCAAATTCATCCCACAACTTAACATGAAAATGTCCCTTTCTGTCTAGTTCTAATGTCACCCTTGATCCATCCTGCTCACATAGATAACTGTTTCTTTAACTATTTACTCTGCACGATTCTTAGTCCCTGTGGACTTTTGTGGTAACCCAGTTACCCAATGTGGATCCCTGTCCACTCTAACCATTAATCTAGGGGCTCAGTATAGGCGGAACCGCACCTTTGGTTCATATATAGCGCTCCTCTTGCGCTGGGCATTTTTGAGGGTCTCTTACCCTTCATTCCCTTACTTAATTCAATGCCCATAATGACTGGCCAGTCTTCTCTCTTCTCTACATGTGCCTATACCCTCTTGCCTCTAAACTA
This sequence comes from Aquarana catesbeiana, assembly GCF_042186555.1. Lineage (NCBI taxonomy): Eukaryota > Metazoa > Chordata > Amphibia > Anura > Ranidae > Aquarana > Aquarana catesbeiana. Next base: position 851,219,005 of record NC_133324.1, read on the forward strand.
CTTTATCTAGCAGATGTACTACATATACCTGTGAACAGCACTATTCTTCCCTTTCTTATCTATAACACTCCGATGGACAATAGACAGGGACAACATAACATATAACCACCAATCAATACAGTTCGATTAAGGGGAGTAAAATAGGTACCCTTTGTCCCGAAAATGCCTTACCGATCAAGGAAGTCTGATAACTCAAATGTAAGCAAAAGGCTTACCTCAGCCGGCTGATTATCAGAAATTCCCGGATCGTCTCAAGCTCCTTGTTTCGGATACTCAGGGTCACCTGGAATTGGAATCCCCTCCTGGCTGGCTCGCCATGCTGACTCGGTTGAATTGATGATAGGCAACTCCTATCCTCATATTGATTAGTGGTTCCAAATTAATAATAACTACTGCAGTAGGGAACAGACACAAAAGATACGCTCAGCATCTTTCCAAATTACTGTTCTGCTTTATTATGACGCAATTGAAGGTTTTTATGCACATGATTACGTAGGTATCACATTAATATTACAATTGTAGGTTTATGGTAACAAGGGGCGTTACATAGGCAAGCTTATTCTAATCAGGACTCAAAAGAATGTAAACATTTACTGAAAACATTATTAGTGCTGTGTGCACAGTGAGGGCAGTGTGCAATACATACAAAATAGAATACAATTATATACAGAACTTACAAATTTCCATTACACCCCGTATTTCCACATCTGTGATCAGGTCTGTATTGTTGGTAATCAGTAGATCCAGTAATGTTTTATTTCTAGTTGGTGCGTCTACCATCTGACCCATAAAATTGTCCTGCAAGGCATTAAGGAACTGGCGAGCCTTAAATGAATGCGCGGTTCCCTCCGCCCAGTCTATGTCTGGATAATTAAAATCCCCCATTATGATAACACTTCCCATCCTTGCTGCTAATCCAAATTGTGATAGGAGATCTGTCTTCACTTCCTCCCTCAGGTTAGGGGGCCTATAGCATACTCCCAGTATTATTTTCCCCTTAGCTTCATCCCTTTGGAGCTCTACCCATAAGGATTCCACCTCCTCTCTAGCTCCCTCAGTGATGTCATCTCTCACATTCACTTGTACATTATTCTTGATATATAGGCATACCCCTCCCCCTTTTTTACCCTCTCTATCCTTGCGGTATAGGGTATACCCTTGAATGTTTGCCAGTCAATCATGAGAGCTGTTGAACCAGGTCTCTGAAATTCCCACAAAATCCAAATCCTCCTCATACAACAGTATCTCTAGTTCACCCATCTTGTCCGCCATGTTCCTGGCATTGGTGAATATGCCACATAGTTTAGACCGGTCACATATTGTCCTCGTATTGGGTGTTTCGAGATTGCAACTAGGACTTGCTACTATACTCACCTTGTGTTTTTGTGCTTTGGTTAACCTACCACTAATGCCCCCAATACTACCCTCTGGCTATCTCTGCCTCTGGACCCCCCCCATCGCCTAGTTTAAAAACCCCTCTAACTTTTTGGCCATCTTCATTCCCAGCAGATCTGCACCCTCCTCTATTAGGTGCAGTCCGTCCCTTCTATAGTACCGGTTACCGACTGAGAAGTCGGCCCAGTCCTCCAGGAACCCAAACCCCTCCTTACTACACCAGCTCTTCAGCCACTTGTTTATTTCACTAATCTCCCTCTGCCTTTCTGGTGTCGCTCAATGTACCATTAGTATTCCTGAGAATACTACCTTGGAGGTCCTTTTCCTCAATTTAGCTCCTAAGTCCCTAAAATCGTTCTTTAGGACACTCCATCTGCCTCTGACTTTGTCATTGGTGCCAACGTGCACCATGACAGCCGGGTCTTCCCCAGCCCCTCCCAGTAATCTGTCCACCAGATCCGTGATGTGCCGATCCGGCATCTCAGTTTAGATAGAGCAGCGCGTTCTGTCAGATTATGCAAGTTATACAAGTGCTTGCGTTACCTGCCAGAACGTTACCGATGCTCTATCTGTCACTGCTTCAGTGAGAAGCAGTGACGTTAGAATTGACAATGGAAGGCTGGACAAATGCAAAAGGACCCACTATATTATGTTACTACTACAGTACTTACTGCATGATGATGAAGTGGAGGACTCCACCTCCGGCAATGCTGGGCCTGGATACAATCTTTAAATAAAATCACAACACAACATGGTAAATTACATGCTTGACAAAAAAAAAAAATGTCCTGCACAATCCAATGCTGACACCAACCTTGATGGGCCAGGAGCTGGGTGATCTCATCCTCCCCTACACCCGCTAGGAGCTCCGCCTCATGGGGGAGGAGAGGCACCTGCTTCCCTCTGCACCCCTTACATGCTATGGTGCGCCAAAACAAAAAGAGAAGAGAAACGGGTTCCATAATTAAACTGCAATTGTAATCTGAAAATTACATCAACACATGAAACAAATGTAAAATGGAATTTTTGGATTAGGCACATTTTTTCATGTAGCACAAGATTTGCACATTTTTTTATTAATCCAATTTATTTTGGAAAAACAAAAACCGCATGCTTTTTGGTGCACAATAAAATATAAAAGAGAGGATTGTGTCGAGTAAATAGATGTCCAGTCCACCTTTCTAATTATGCTCTTGTGTGAAATCAGTGAGACAAACTGCATGGGTACCCCCCAGTCCATTACCAGGCCCTTAAGGGGAACCCCGCACCCACGTTAAAAAAGATGTGGTGTAAATTTCCTTTCTTTTTTCCTTTGCATTAACCACTTGCGGATGCGGACCCGCCCATAGTAAACATATGGCGAGTCTGCAAGCTGGTTAAGTCCAGCCGCCTTAACACAACAATTTTTTTATTTTTTTAAAGTATTTAACTCTTTTTTTTGTTTCAATAACAAAAAAATGTAAAACCCAGCAGTGATCTAATAACACCAAAAAAGCTCTATATGTGGAGGGAAAATGGCATAAATTTCATTTGGGTAGTACATCGCAGGAGCGCACAATTGTCAGTTAAAGCTGCAGCGTGCTAAATAGCAAAATATGGACTGGTCAGAAAAGGGGCGTAACCTACAGGTGGTCAAGTGGAACTTAAAAGCACTTACTGCTCATCAGTAGGGATGAGCCGAACACCCCCCGGTTCGGTTCGCACCAGAACCTGCGAATGGACCGAAAATTTGCACGAATGTTAGAACCCCATTAACGTCTATGGGACTCGAACGTTCAAAATCAAAAGTGCTCATTTTAAAGGCTAATTTGCATGGTATTGTCCTAAAAAGGGTTTTGGGGATTCGGGTCCTGCACCAGGGGACATGTATCAATGCAAAAAAAACTTTTAAAAACGGCAGTTTTTTCGGGAGCAGTGATTTTAATGATGTTTAAAGTAAAAAAAAAAAAAAGTGAAATATTCCTTTAAATATCGTACCTAGGGGGTGTCTATAGTATGCCTGTAAAGTGGTGCGTGTTTCCCATGCTTGGAACAGTCCCTGCACAAAATGTCATTTTTAAAGGAAAAAAAGTCATTTAAAACTGCTTGCGGCTTTAATGTAATGTCGGGTCCTGGCAATATGGATGAAAATCAGTGAGACAAATGGCATGGGTACCCCTCAGTCCATTACCAGGCCCTTTGGGTCTTGTATGGATATTAAGGGGAACCCCGCACCCAAATTAAAAAAGTAAACAGCAGTATACAGGCTCTGTACTCTGAACAGTAGTATACAGGCGGTGCAAACAAGACAGGGACTGTAGGTTTGTTGTTAAGTAGAATCTGTTTGTAATTTTGAACTGGTACATTTTTAACGTGTTTAGCTCCAGCCAAAAAATCTATTTTAAGCTTTTTGGAAAACATAGGGAAGGGTTATCACCCCTGTGACATTTGTTTTGCTGTCTGTGCTCCTCTTCAGAAGATTTCACCTCACTTTTTGTCCCAATGACAAATGTTTTTTGAAAATTGGGGGATTTTTGTGAAACAAGGATTGGTGATAAAGCATCAGTGGAAAGGAGAAATGTTTTTCCCATATTAACTCTTACAGGAGAGAATTTCCCTTCCTAGGGGTAGACTTCATCTCACTTCCTGTTGTCTCCTTCCATTTGCAAGTAGGAGTTGTTTGTAAGTTGGATGTTTGAAAGTAGGGGCCTGCCCTATATATTCAGCAGAAATTTGGGCCTTAGGTGTTGTTGTGGCCACAACACTGTAAGCCCTCACAGGGCCCTGCTGTGAAATATTAGATCAAGAATTGTAATTACATGCCCCTGTTGAACAGGGGCTGAAAAATTGGGCCTCGGGCACTGGTGCTGGTGCCACAACACTGCAACCCCTCACAGATACTCTAGTTGGAATGCAGGAACAAGCCCTGCTGCAAAGTATTGCATCACAAATTGTAATTACACGCCCCTGTTAAACAGGGGCTGAAAAATTGGGCCTTAGGCACTGGTGGCGGTGCCCAGAACCAAAAATGTTCTTACAAGCTATCAGCGTGATCATTGAGGAGGAAGAGGATAATTACTCAGGATAGTCACTCAGCATCAGCATAGGCAGTCTTTGAAGGGAACTGAGATTTCAAAAAAAATTATTCGGTTACATCAGCATCAGGTGCTTGGTAGCTGGCGGTGATCCAAGACTGATTTATTTTTATGAAGGTCAGTCGATCAGCCGAGTCGGTGGACAGACGCACCCTGTGATCAGTTACAAAGCCTCCAGCAGCACTGAATCTGTGTTCCAAAAGAACGCTGGATGCAGGACAGGCCAGTAGCTCAATTGTGAAGAATATTATTAATATCTAATATTCTTGTATCTCAGAGGCGCTTCCGGATGAATAGCATTGATAGCCAAACTGACTTAAAACAAAGTGTGAGTTTATTGTCACACAATTGGCATCATAAATACAATGTAAAAAATATAATAGTTCAGTTCAATGTAGGTAAAAATATATGAAATAGAATAAAAGTTATAAAGCTGTAATAAGCTTATGAAAGCATGTGTGCTTCATGGATGCTGTCTGTCTCCATGCTGTCTTGTGTGTCGTCCAAGAAGAAGCAGGAAATGACGTTCTTAGTCTTCTGGCAGAATTGACAGCTGTCCCAACTTGTCTCAAAGTGTCTTGTGAACATGTCAGTGTCATCTATCCTAGTGACTGTGAGTGTGTGTCTGTGTGTGTGTCTGTCTGTGTGACCTTCAATATGGAAGCATTGGCTTTATATGTTACATGTGAACGTGTGAACGTCATAACCTCACAAAAACTTAGAACCTTGTATGGCATATATTCATTTCTGCTAACTTCAGCAATATGCTATCCAAGAAAAGATTCTAACTCAGAGTCATATATGGCATAGGATTGACAAGCCCACATGTAACACTCCATACTTGAGTAATGGGCTGATCATGTAATGTCATATAACCAAACATCTACATAATATGAACACATTTTACCAACTTTACATTAAGTAACTATATACTAGTACTTATTAATATGACTGGAACTACAAACTAACTTAACTTAACAGTATATAATCCACAATGTATATTCCTTTAGCTACGTGGACACGTGTCTATTTTTGTCTTCTCATGACATTCTATACCAAGAAACCTTAAATGTCATACTCAAATTGGCTACACCAGAAAAATCCAGCAAAGCTCAGCTGTAGATGAAGAATCATGTCAAATCAATTGATCAAGGTCATTCACACATACTCTATTTATTATGATTAATCATAAAACCAAATATGTTTTGCAAGCTTGCCATGAATATAATATAACACCTATACGTGCCGAATTATGAATTTGGAATAATATTCTAACAATTGCATACTGTGCAAGCTCCGGCCAGTGATCCATCCTCAAGACCCAGTAACCCAGAGGATTTTCAGTGGGAAAGGTGTCCAAGTCAGATGTTGCCCCTAGGTATTCCTGCACCATGTAAAACAGACGTTGGCGATGGTTGCTGGAACCGATCATACCTTGGGGCTGCGGACTAAAAAATTGTCTGAACGCATTGGTCAGACGGCCACCTTCTCCACCGCTCCTTCTTTGACTGACCGAAGCCTCAGCAACACGTTGTCCAGAAACAGGAGTTTGTAACCTCCCAGTTTCTGGGAACGCATTGCACATACCTTCCTGCAAGGCCTCCCGAAGATGTTTCATCCTCTGCTCCCTCCAAGGTCCGCAACCTTACCCTTGTAACGTGGATCAAGGAGGGTTGCCAGCCAGTATTGGTTCTTCTCCTTGATACCACGAATACGAGGATCCTTATGCAGGCTTTGCAGGATCAGGGAGGCCATGCAGCGTAGGTTTGCTGAGGCATTCGGTCTGGAGTCCTCTGGGTCACTAAGGATGACATGGTCCGCAGCCACCTCCTCCTAGCCACGTACAAGTCCATGTGTTTCTTGGGACTGATCCCTTAAAGACTGCTGCTGATGCTGAGTGCCAGGCTCCACCTCCATACTGACACAATCCTCGTCCTCCTCATCCTCCTCTCCCTGTGTGATCAGCTGGCACGCAGGAACACTGTCTGGATAAAGGGCGCTTTGAGAGCTAAGGAAGTCCTCCTCTTCCTGCCTCTGTTCTGTTGAAGTGCCCTGTACATTATTCCACGCAGCGTGTGCTCCAACAGGTGGACAAGGGGGACAGTGTCACTGATGCATGCACTGTCACTGCTCACCATCCTCATGGCCTCCTCAAATGGTGACAGGACAGTGCATGCATCCCTGATCATGGCCCACTGGCGTGGGGAAAAAAAAACAAGCTCCCCTGACCCTGTCCTGGTGCCATAATCGCACAGGTACTCATTGATGGCCCTCTGCTGCGTGTGCAGCCGCTGCAGCATGGCCAACGTTGAGTTCCACCTGGTGGGCATGTAACAGATTAGGCGGTTCTTGGGCAGGTTAAACTCCTTTTGGAGGTCTGCCAGCCGAACGCTGGCATTATATGACCTGCGGAAATGCACAAAGACTTTCCTGGCCTGCCTCAGGACAACCTGTATGCCTGGGTACCTGCCCAAGAACCACTGCACCACCAAGTTAAGGACGTGAGCCAAACAGGGCACATGGGTCATTTGTCCCTGTCGGAGGGCAGAGAGGAGGTTGGTGCCATTGTCGCAAACCACCATTCCTGCCTTAAGTTGGCGTGGCGTCAACCACCTCTGAACCTGCCCCTGCAGAGCTGACAGAACCTCTTCCCCAGTGTGGCTCCTGTCCCCCAAGCACACCAGCTAAAGCATCACATGGCATCTTTTGGCCTGCATACTTGCGTAGCCTCTAGAATGGCTACAGAGCACCGCTGGTTCCGAGAACAAAGCACAGGAAGAGGCCATGGAGGAAGAAGAAGAGGAGGGGGTGGAGGAGAGAGGTGTGTCACAATCATTAGTAGTGGCATTTTGGGGATGTGGTGGCGGAACAACCACCAACACTACTGTCCTTGTCCTGCATCCTTCCCAGCTGCCATGGACATTGCCTTCCACATGCCGGTAGAGAGCCGAAATCGCCTTCTGTGAGAAAAAGTGGCGTTTGGGTACCTGCCACTGAATAACCGCACATTCCACAAACTCACAGAAGGGGGCATAATCTACCAACTGAAAAGGCAGCAGTTGAAGTGCTAGCAATTTTGCCAAGCTAGCATTTAAGCGCTGGGCATGTGGATGGTTGGGAGCGAACTTCTTTTGGCGGTGCAGCAGCTGGGGCAGGGAAATTTGCCTGGTACGTCGGTGTACCGAAAGCAGATTGCCCACAAGTACTTGGCTGTGACACACCTAATTCTACTCCTTCATTCCTCTCAGTGCAGGTCTCAGAGAGGACTGAAGGTATAGTGGGGTTGGAGATCTTAGCTGATGAGGAGCAAGGAAAGGTCCTCTTTGTTCTTTGGTGTGGGTCTTTTAGATACGCTTGCCAACGAACTACATGGCAGGTCAACATATGTCTGGTCAAGCATGTGGTGCCCAAGCGGGAGATGTTTTGGCCACGCGAGATACGCTTGAGACATATGTTGCAAATAGCAGTGGTGCGATCTGATGCACTCGTCTCAAAAAAGGCCCACACAAAAGAACTTTTGGAATAACGTGCAGAGACAGCAGCGCCCTGCAAATGTGGAGCTTTGGGGTGTGATGCAGTCAGTGTGCTGCCCTTAGGCTGGCCCCTGGAGGGCATCCTGCCTTGTTGGTGATGTGGCTCCTCCTTCTCCTCTCTCCTATCAGGCACCCACGTTGAGTCAGTGACCTCATCATCCCCTCCCTCCTCATCACTGGAGCAAACCTGGCAGTATGCTGCAGCAGGGGGAGCATGACTGCCAGATTGCTGTCCTTCTTGGGCACCCCCTCTGTCCATGCTCATGTTACTGCCTTCATCTAGCTCAGTATCATCATCCGAGCCTTCTAAATGCTGGGCATCCTCCTGGAGCATATACCCAACACTGTGGTCAAACAGTTCGAGGGCCTCCTCAGGAGGACATGGTGGGACTAAAACATCACCAACCTTCTACAGGTAGCATTAGCTGAACACTGTGCAGAGCTTACAAAAAACTAACTTGTAGCTTATTTAGCTGCCTGCGGTAGTGATAGGATCAGGAAAACAGCACCAACCTTCTACAGGTAGCTATAGCTGAACACTGTGCAGAGCTCGCAAAAAACGAACTTGTAGTTTTAGCTGAACACTGTGAGGAGGACGCACTACACTAACTTGTAGCTTTAGCTGAACACTGTTCCGAGGATGCACTACACTAACTTGTAGTTTTAGCTGAACACTGTGAGGAGGACGCACTACACTAACTTGTAGCTTTAGCTGAACACTGTGCAGAGGTTGCACTACACTAACTTGTAGTTTTAGCTGAACACTGTGAGGAGGAAGCACTACCCTAACTTGTAGCTTTAGCTGAACACTGTGCACTACACTAACTTGTAGTTTTAGCTGAACACTGTGAGGAGGACACACTACACTAACTTGTAGCTTATTTAGCTGCCTGCGGTAGTGATAGGATCAGGAAAACATCACCAACCTTCTACAGGTAGCTTTAGGTGAACACTGTGCAGAGCTTGCAAAAAACTAACTTGTAGCTTATTTAGCTGCCTGCGGTAGTGATAGGATCAGGAAAACACCACCAACCTTCTACAGGTAGCTTTAGGTGAACACTGTGCAGAGCTTGCAAAAAACTAACTTGTAGCTTATTTAGCTGCCTGCGGTAGTGATAGGATCAGGAAAACACCACCAACCTTCTACAGGTAGCTTTAGGTGAACACTGTGCAGAGCTCGCAAAAACCTAACTTCTAGCCTATTTAGCTGCCTGTGGTAGTGATAGGATCAGGAAAACACCACCAATATTCTACAGGTAGCTTCAGGTGAACACTGTGCAGAGCTTGCAAAAAACCAACTTGTAGCTTATTTAGCTGCCTGCGGTAGTGATAGGATCAGGAAAACATCACCAACCTTCTACAGGTAGCTTTAGCTGAACACTGTGCAGAGCTCGCACTACACTAACTTGTAGTTTTAGCTGAACACTGTGAGGAGGACACACTACACTAACTTGTAGCTTTAGCTGAACATTGTTCAGAGGACGCACTTCAGTAACTTGTAGCTTTAGCTGAACACTGTGCAGAGGTCACACTACACTAACTTGTAGTTTTAGCTGAACACTGTGAGGAGGACGCACTACACTAACTTGTAGCTTTAGCTGAACACTGTGCAGAGGTCGCACTACACTAACTTGTAGTTTTAGCTGAACATTGTGAGGAGGATGCACTACACTAATTTGTAGCTTTAGCTGAACACTGTGCAGAGGTCGCACTACACTAACTTGTAGTTTTAGCTGAACACTGTGAGGAGGACACACTACACTAACTTGTAGCTTTAGCTGAACACTGTGCAGAGGTCCCACTACACTAACTTGTAGCTTTAGCTGAACACTGTGCAGAGGTCACACTACACTAACTTGTAGCTTTAGCTGAACACTGTGCAGAGGTCGCACTACACTAACTTGTAGTTTTAGCTGAACACTGTGAGGAGGACGCACTACACTAACTTGTAGCTTTAGCTGAACACTGTGCAGAGGTCGCACTACACTAACTTGTAGTTTTAGCTGAACACTGTGAGGAGGAAGCACTACCCTAACTTGTAGCTTTAGCTGAACACTGTGCACTACACTAACTTGTAGTTTTAGCTGAACACTGTGAGGAGGACACACTACACTAACTTGTAGCTTATTTAGCTGCCTGCGATAGTGATAGGATCAGGAAAACACCACCAATCTTCTACAGGTAGCTTCAGGTGAACACTGTGCAGAGCTTGCAAAAAACCAACTTGTAGCTTATTTAGCTGCCTGCGGTAGTGATAGGATCAGGAAAACACCACCAACCTTCTACAGGTAGTTTAGCTGAACACTGTGCAGAGCTCGCACTACACTAACTTGTAGTTTTAGCTGAACACTGTGAGGAGGACACACTACACTAACTTGTAGCTTTAGCTGAACACTGTTCAGAGGACGCACTTCAGTAACTTGTAGCTTTAGCTGAACACTGTGCAGAGGTCGCACTACACTAACTTGTAGTTTTAGCTGAACACCGTGAGGAGGACGCACTACACTAACTTGTAGCTTTAGCTGAACACTGTGCAGAGGTCACACTACACTAACTTGTAGTTTTAGCTGAACACTGTGAGGAGGATGCACTACACTAATTTGTAGCTTTAGCTGAACACTGTGCAGAGGTCACACTACACTAACTTGTAGTTTTAGCTGAACACTGTGAGGAGGACACACTACACTAACTTGTAGCTTTAGCTGAACACTGTGCAGAGGTCGCACTACACTAACTTGTAGCTTTAGCTGAACACTGTGCAGAGGTCGCACTACACTAACTTGTAGTTTTAGCTGAACACTGTGAGGAGGAAGCACTACCCTAACTTGTAGCTTTAGCTGAACACTGTGCACTACACTAACTTGTAGTTTTAGCTGAACACTGTGAGGAGGACACACTACACTAACTTGTAGCTTATTTAGCTGCCTGCGGTAGAGATAGGATCAGGAAAACACCACCAACCTTCTACAGGTAGCTTTAGGTGAACACTGTGCAGAGCTTGCAAAAAACTAACTTGTAGCTTATTTAGCTGCCTGCGGTAGTGATAGGATCAGGAAAACACCACCAACCTTCTACAGGTAGCTTTAGGTGAACACTGTGCAGAGCTCGCAAAAACCTAACTTCTAGCCTATTTAGCTGCCTGTGGTAGTGATAGGATCAGGAAAACACCACCAATCTTCTACAGGTAGCTTCAGGTGAACACTGTGCAGAGCTTGCAAAAAACCAACTTGTAGCTTATTTAGCTGCCTGCGGTAGTGATAGGATCAGGAAAACATCACCAACCTTCTACAGGTAGCTTTAGCTGAACACTGTGCAGAGCTCGCACTACACTAACTTGTAGTTTTAGCTGAACACTGTGAGGAGGACACACTACACTAACTTGTAGCTTTAGCTGAACACTGTTCAGAGGACGCACTTCAGTAACTTGTAGCTTTAGCTGAACACTGTGCAGAGGTCACACTACACTAACTTGTAGTTTTAGCTGAACACTGTGAGGAGGACGCACTACACTAACTTGTAGCTTTAGCTGAACACTGTGCAGAGGTCGCACTACACTAACTTGTAGTTTTAGCTGAACACTGTGAGGAGGATGCACTACACTAATTTGTAGCTTTAGCTGAACACTGTGCAGAGGTCGCACTACACTAACTTGTAGTTTTAGCTGAACACTGTGAGGAGGACACACTACACTAACTTGTAGCTTTAGCTGAACACTGTGCAGAGGTCGCACTACACTAACTTGTAGCTTTAGCTGAACACTGTGCAGGGGTCGCACTACACTAACTTGTAGCTTTAGCTGAACACTGTGCAGAGGTCGCACTACACTAACTTGTAGTTTTAGCTGAACACTGTGAGGAGGACGCACTACACTAACTTGTAGCTTTAGCTGAACACTGTGCAGAGGTCGCACTACACTAACTTGTAGTTTTAGCTGAACACTGTGAGGAGGAAGCACTACCCTAACTTGTAGCTTTAGCTGAACACTGTGCACTACACTAACTTGTAGTTTTAGCTGAACACTGTGAGGAGGACACACTACACTAACTTGTAGCTTATTTAGCTGCCTGCGATAGTGATAGGATCAGGAAAACACCACCAATCTTCTACAGGTAGCTTCAGGTGAACACTGTGCAGAGCTTGCAAAAAACCAACTTGTAGCTTATTTAGCTGCCTGCGGTAGTGATAGGATCAGGAAAACACCACCAACCTTCTACAGGTAGTTTAGCTGAACACTGTGCAGAGCTCGCACTACACTAACTTGTAGTTTTAGCTGAACACTGTGAGGAGGACACACTACACTAACTTGTAGCTTTAGCTGAACACTGTTCAGAGGACGCACTTCAGTAACTTGTAGCTTTAGCTGAACACTGTGCAGAGGTCGCACTACACTAACTTGTAGTTTTAGCTGAACACCGTGAGGAGGACGCACTACACTAACTTGTAGCTTTAGCTGAACACTGTGCAGAGGTCACACTACACTAACTTGTAGTTTTAGCTGAACACTGTGAGGAGGATGCACTACACTAATTTGTAGCTTTAGCTGAACACTGTGCAGAGGTCACACTACACTAACTTGTAGTTTTAGCTGAACACTGTGAGGAGGACACACTACACTAACTTGTAGCTTTAGCTGAACACTGTGCAGAGGTCGCACTACACTAACTTGTAGCTTTAGCTGAACACTGTGCAGAGGTCGCACTACACTAACTTGTAGTTTTAGCTGAACACTGTGAGGAGGAAGCACTACCCTAACTTGTAGCTTTAGCTGAACACTGTGCACTACACTAACTTGTAGTTTTAGCTGAACACTGTGAGGAGGACACACTACACTAACTTGTAGCTTATTTAGCTGCCTGCGGTAGAGATAGGATCAGGAAAACACCACCAATCTTCTACAGGTAGCTTCAGGTGAACACTGTGCAGAGCTTGCAAAAAACCAACTTGTAGCTTATTTAGCTGCCTGCGGTAGTGATAGGATCAGGAAAACACCACCAACCTTCTACAGGTAGTTTAGCTGAACACTGTGCAGAGCTCGCACTACACTAACTTGTAGTTTTAGCTGAACACTGTGAGGAGGACACACTACACTAACTTGTAGCTTTAGCTGAACACTGTTCAGAGGACGCACTTCAGTAACTTGTAGCTTTAGCTGAACACTGTGCAGAGGTCGCACTACACTAACTTGTAGTTTTAGCTGAACACCGTGAGGAGGACGCACTACACTAACTTGTAGCTTTAGCTGAACACTGTGCAGAGGTCACACTACACTAACTTGTAGTTTTAGCTGAACACTGTGAGGAGGATGCACTACACTAATTTGTAGCTTTAGCTGAACACTGTGCAGAGGTCACACTACACTAACTTGTAGTTTTAGCTGAACACTGTGAGGAGGACACACTACACTAACTTGTAGCTTTAGCTGAACACTGTGCAGAGGTCGCACTACACTAACTTGTAGCTTTAGCTGAACACTGTGCAGAGGTCGCACTACACTAACTTGTAGTTTTAGCTGAACACTGTGAGGAGGAAGCACTACCCTAACTTGTAGCTTTAGCTGAACACTGTGCACTACACTAACTTGTAGTTTTAGCTGAACACTGTGAGGAGGACACACTACACTAACTTGTAGCTTATTTAGCTGCCTGCGGTAGAGATAGGATCAGGAAAACACCACCAACCTTCTACAGGTAGCTTTAGGTGAACACTGTGCAGAGCTTGCAAAAAACTAACTTGTAGCTTATTTAGCTGCCTGCGGTAGTGATAGGATCAGGAAAACACCACCAACCTTCTACAGGTAGCTTTAGGTGAACACTGTGCAGAGCTCGCAAAAACCTAACTTCTAGCCTATTTAGCTGCCTGTGGTAGTGATAGGATCAGGAAAACACCACCAATCTTCTACAGGTAGCTTCAGGTGAACACTGTGCAGAGCTTGCAAAAAACCAACTTGTAGCTTATTTAGCTGCCTGCGGTAGTGATAGGATCAGGAAAACATCACCAACCTTCTACAGGTAGCTTTAGCTGAACACTGTGCAGAGCTCGCACTACACTAACTTGTAGTTTTAGCTGAACACTGTGAGGAGGACACACTACATTAACTTGTAGCTTTAGCTGAACACTGTTCAGAGGACGCACTTCAGTAACTTGTAGCTTTAGCTGAACACTGTGCAGAGGTCGCACTACACTAACTTGTAGTTTTAGCTGAACACTGTGAGGAGGATGCACTACACTAATTTGTAGCTTTAGCTGAACACTGTGCAGAGGTCGCACTACACTAACTTGTAGTTTTAGCTGAACACTGTGAGGAGGACACACTACACTAACTTGTAGCTTTAGCTGAACACTGTGCAGAGGTCGCACTACAGTAACTTGTAGCTTTAGCTGAACACTGTGCAGAGGTCGCACTACACTAACTTGTAGTTTTAGCTGAACACCGTGAGGAGGACGCACTACACTAACTTGTAGCTTTAGCTGAACACTGTGCAGAGGTCGCACTACACTAACTTGTAGTTTTAGCTGAACACTGTGAGGAGGATGCACTACACTAATTTGTAGCTTTAGCTGAACACTGTGCAGAGGTCGCACTACACTAACTTGTAGTTTTAGCTGAACACTGTGAGGAAGACACACTACACTAACTTGTAGCTTTAGCTGAACACTGTGCAGAGGTCGCACTACACTAACTTGTAGCTTTAGCTGAACACTGTGCAGAGATCGCACTACACTAACTTGTAGTTTTAGCTGAACACTGTGAGGAGGACACACTACACTAACTTGTAGCTTTAGCTGAACACTGTGCAGAGGTCGCACTACACTAACTTGTAGCTTTAGCTGAACACTGTGCAGAGGTCGCACTACACTAACTTGTAGCTTTAGCTGAACACTGTGCAGAGGTCGCACTACACTAACTTGTAGTTTTAGCTGAACACTGTGAGGAGGACGCACTACACTAACTTGTAGCTTTAGCTGAACACTGTGCAGAGGTCGCACTACACTAACTTGTAGTTTTAGCTGAACACTGTGAGGAGGAAGCACTACCCTAACTTGTAGCTTTAGCTGAACACTGTGCACTACACTAACTTGTAGTTTTAGCTGAACACTGTGAGGAGGACACACTACACTAACTTGTAGCTTTAGCTGAACACTGTGCAGAGGTCGCACTACACTAACTTGTAGCTTTAGCTGAACACTGTGCAGAGGTCGCACTACACTAACTTGTAGTTTTAGCTGAACACTGTGAGGAGGAAGCACTACCCTAACTTGTAGCTTTAGCTGAACACTGTGCACTACACTAACTTGTAGTTTTAGCTGAACACTGTGAGGAGGACACACTACACTAACTTGTAGCTTATTTAGCTGCCTGCGGTAGAGATAGGATCAGGAAAACACCACCAACCTTCTACAGGTAGCTTTAGGTGAACACTGTGCAGAGCTTGCAAAAAACTAACTTGTAGCTTATTTAGCTGCCTGCGGTAGTGATAGGATCAGGAAAACACCACCAACCTTCTACAGGTAGCTTTAGGTGAACACTGTGCAGAGCTCGCAAAAACCTAACTTCTAGCCTATTTAGCTGCCTGTGGTAGTGATAGGATCAGGAAAACACCACCAATCTTCTACAGGTAGCTTCAGGTGAACACTGTGCAGAGCTTGCAAAAAACCAACTTGTAGCTTATTTAGCTGCCTGCGGTAGTGATAGGATCAGGAAAACATCACCAACCTTCTACAGGTAGCTTTAGCTGAACACTGTGCAGAGCTCGCACTACACTAACTTGTAGTTTTAGCTGAACACTGTGAGGAGGACACACTACATTAACTTGTAGCTTTAGCTGAACACTGTTCAGAGGACGCACTTCAGTAACTTGTAGCTTTAGCTGAACACTGTGCAGAGGTCGCACTACACTAACTTGTAGTTTTAGCTGAACACTGTGAGGAGGATGCACTACACTAATTTGTAGCTTTAGCTGAACACTGTGCAGAGGTCGCACTACACTAACTTGTAGTTTTAGCTGAACACTGTGAGGAGGACACACTACACTAACTTGTAGCTTTAGCTGAACACTGTGCAGAGGTCGCACTACAGTAACTTGTAGCTTTAGCTGAACACTGTGCAGAGGTCGCACTACACTAACTTGTAGTTTTAGCTGAACACCGTGAGGAGGACGCACTACACTAACTTGTAGCTTTAGCTGAACACTGTGCAGAGGTCGCACTACACTAACTTGTAGTTTTAGCTGAACACTGTGAGGAGGATGCACTACACTAATTTGTAGCTTTAGCTGAACACTGTGCAGAGGTCGCACTACACTAACTTGTAGTTTTAGCTGAACACTGTGAGGAAGACACACTACACTAACTTGTAGCTTTAGCTGAACACTGTGCAGAGGTCGCACTACACTAACTTGTAGCTTTAGCTGAACACTGTGCAGAGATCGCACTACACTAACTTGTAGTTTTAGCTGAACACTGTGAGGAGGACACACTACACTAACTTGTAGCTTTAGCTGAACACTGTGCAGAGGTCGCACTACACTAACTTGTAGCTTTAGCTGAACACTGTGCAGAGGTCGCACTACACTAACTTGTAGCTTTAGCTGAACACTGTGCAGAGGTCGCACTACACTAACTTGTAGTTTTAGCTGAACACTGTGAGGAGGACGCACTACACTAACTTGTAGCTTTAGCTGAACACTGTGCAGAGGTCGCACTACACTAACTTGTAGTTTTAGCTGAACACTGTGAGGAGGAAGCACTACCCTAACTTGTAGCTTTAGCTGAACACTGTGCACTACACTAACTTGTAGTTTTAGCTGAACACTGTGAGGAGGACACACTACACTAACTTGTAGCTTATTTAGCTGCCTTCGGTAGTGATAGGATCAGGAAAACATCACCAACCTTCTACAGGTAGCTTTAGGTGAACACTGTGCAGAGCTTGCAAAAAACTAACTTGTAGCTTATTTAGCTGCCTGCGGTAGTGATAGGATCAGGAAAACACCACCAACCTTCTACAGGTAGCTTTAGGTGAACACTGTGCAGAGCTTGCAAAAAACTAACTTGTAGCTTATTTAGTTGCCTGCGGTAGTGATAGGATCAGGAAAACACCACCAACCTTCTACAGGTAGCTTTAGGTGAACACTGTGCAGAGCTCGCAAAAACCTAACTTCTAGCCTATTTAGCTGCCTGTGGTAGTGATAGGATCAGGAAAACACCACCAATCTTCTACAGGTAGCTTCAGGTGAACACTGTGCAGAGCTTGCAAAAAACCAACTTGTAGCTTATTTAGCTGCCTGCGGTAGTGATAGGATCAGGAAAACATCACCAACCTTCTACAGGTAGCTTTAGCTGAACACTGTGCAGAGCTCGCACTACACTAACTTGTAGTTTTAGCTGAACACTGTGAGGAGGACACACTACACTAACTTGTAGCTTTAGCTGAACACTGTTCAGAGGACGCACTTCAGTAACTTGGAGCTTTAGCTGAACACTGTGCAGAGGTCACACTACACTAACTTGTAGTTTTAGCTGAACACTGTGAGGAGGACGCACTACACTAACTTGTAGCTTTAGCTGAACACTGTGCAGAGGTCGCACTACACTAACTTGTAGTTTTAGCTGAACACTGTGAGGAGGATGCACTACACTAATTTGTAGCTTTAGCTGAACACTGTGCAGAGGTCGCACTACACTAACTTGTAGTTTTATCTGAACACTGTGAGGAGGACACACTACACTAACTTGTAGCTTTAGCTGAACACTGTGC
The DNA here is from genome assembly GCF_042186555.1 of Aquarana catesbeiana. NCBI lineage: Eukaryota > Metazoa > Chordata > Amphibia > Anura > Ranidae > Aquarana > Aquarana catesbeiana. The sequence continues at coordinate 851,236,764 of NC_133324.1, forward strand.
AGAGGTCGCACTACACTAACTTGTAGCTTTAGCTGAACACTGTGCAGAGGTCGCACTACACTAACTTGTAGCTTTAGCTGAACACTGTGCAGAGGTTGCACTACACTAACTTGTAGTTTTAGCTGAACACTGTGAGGAGGACGCACTACACTAACTTGTAGCTTTAGCTGAACACTGTGCAGAGGTCGCACTACACTAATTTGTAGTTTTAGCTGAACACTGTGAGGAGGAAGCACTACCCTAACTTGTAGCTTTAGCTGAACACTGTGCACTACACTAACTTGTAGTTTTAGCTGAACACTGTGAGGAGGACACACTACACTAACTTGTAGCTTATTTAGCTGCCTGCGATAGTGATAGGATCAGGAAAACACCACCAATCTTCTACAGGTAGCTTCAGGTGAACACTGTGCAGAGCTTGCAAAAAACCAACTTGTAGCTTATTTAGCTGCCTGCGGTAGTGATAGGATCAGGAAAACACCACCAACCTTCTACAGGTAGTTTAGCTGAACACTGTGCAGAGGTCGCACTACACTAACTTGTAGTTTTAGCTGAACACTGTGAGGAGGACACACTACACTAACTTGTAGCTTTAGCTGAACACTGTTCAGAGGACGCACTTCAGTAACTTGTAGCTTTAGCTGAACACTGTGCAGAGGTCGCACTACACTAACTTGTAGTTTTAGCTGAACACCGTGAGGAGGACGCACTACACTAACTTGTAGCTTTAGCTGAACACTGTGCAGAGGTCACACTACACTAACTTGTAGTTTTAGCTGAACACTGTGAGGAGGATGCACTACACTAATTTGTAGCTTTAGCTGAACACTGTGCAGAGGTCACACTACACTAACTTGTAGTTTTAGCTGAACACTGTGAGGAGGACACACTACACTAACTTGTAGCTTTAGCTGAACACTGTGCAGAGGTCGCACTACACTAACTTGTAGCTTTAGCTGAACACTGTGCAGAGGTCGCACTACACTAACTTGTAGTTTTAGCTGAACACTGTGAGGAGGAAGCACTACCCTAACTTGTAGCTTTAGCTGAACACTGTGCACTACACTAACTTGTAGTTTTAGCTGAACACTGTGAGGAGGACACACTACACTAACTTGTAGCTTATTTAGCTGCCTGCGGTAGAGATAGGATCAGGAAAACACCACCAACCTTCTACAGGTAGCTTTAGGTGAACACTGTGCAGAGCTTGCAAAAAACTAACTTGTAGCTTATTTAGCTGCCTGCGGTAGTGATAGGATCAGGAAAACACCACCAACCTTCTACAGGTAGCTTTAGGTGAACACTGTGCAGAGCTCACAAAAACCTAACTTCTAGCCTATTTAGCTGCCTGTGGTAGTGATAGGATCAGGAAAACACCACCAATCTTCTACAGGTAGCTTCAGGTGAACACTGTGCAGAGCTTGCAAAAAACCAACTTGTAGCTTATTTAGCTGCCTGCGGTAGTGATAGGATCAGGAAAACATCACCAACCTTCTACAGGTAGCTTTAGCTGAACACTGTGCAGAGCTCGCACTACACTAACTTGTAGTTTTAGCTGAACACTGTGAGGAGGACACACTACACTAACTTGTAGCTTTAGCTGAACACTGTGCAGAGGTCGCACTACACTAACTTGTAGTTTTAGCTGAACACTGTGAGGAGGATGCACTACACTAATTTGTAGCTTTAGCTGAACACTGTGCAGAGGTCGCACTACACTAACTTGTAGTTTTAGCTGAACACTGTGAGGAGGACGCACTACACTAACTTGTAGCTTTAGCTGAACACTGTGCAGAGGTCGCACTACACTAACTTGTAGTTTTAGCTGAACACTGTGAGGAGGATGCACTACACTAATTTGTAGCTTTAGCTGAACACTGTGCAGAGGTCGCACTACACTAACTTGTAGTTTTAGCTGAACACTGTGAGGAGGACACACTACACTAACTTGTAGCTTTAGCTGAACACTGTGCAGAGGTCGCACTACAGTAACTTGTAGCTTTAGCTGAACACTGTGCAGAGGTCGCACTACACTAACTTGTAGTTTTAGCTGAACACCGTGAGGAGGACGCACTACACTAACTTGTAGCTTTAGCTGAACACTGTGCAGAGGTCGCACTACACTAACTTGTAGTTTTAGCTGAACACTGTGAGGAGGATGCACTACACTAATTTGTAGCTTTAGCTGAACACTGTGCAGAGGTCGCACTACACTAACTTGTAGTTTTAGCTGAACACTGTGAGGAGGACACACTACACTAACTTGTAGCTTTAGCTGAACACTGTGCAGAGGTCGCACTACACTAACTTGTAGCTTTAGCTGAACACTGTGCAGAGGTCGCACTACACTAACTTGTAGTTTTAGCTGAACACTGTGAGGAGGACACACTACACTAACTTGTAGCTTTAGCTGAACACTGTGCAGAGGTCGCACTACACTAACTTGTAGCTTTAGCTGAACACTGTGCAGAGGTCGCACTACACTAACTTGTAGCTTTAGCTGAACACTGTGCAGAGGTCGCACTACACTAACTTGTAGTTTTAGCTGAACACTGTGAGGAGGACGCACTACACTAACTTGTAGCTTTAGCTGAACACTGTGCAGAGGTCGCACTACACTAACTTGTAGTTTTAGCTGAACACTGTGAGGAGGAAGCACTACCCTAACTTGTAGCTTTAGCTGAACACTGTGCACTACACTAACTTGTAGTTTTAGCTGAACACTGTGAGGAGGACACACTACACTAACTTGTAGCTTATTTAGCTGCCTGCGATAGTGATAGGATCAGGAAAACACCACCAATCTTCTACAGGTAGCTTCAGGTGAACACTGTGCAGAGCTTGCAAAAAACCAACTTGTAGCTTATTTAGCTGCCTGCGGTAGTGATAGGATCAGGAAAACACCACCAACCTTCTACAGGTAGCTTTAGCTGAACACTGTGCAGAGCTCGCACTACACTAACTTGTAGTTTTAGCTGAACACTGTGAGGAGGACACACTACACTAACTTGTAGCTTTAGCTGAACACTGTTCAGAGGACGTACTTCAGTAACTTGTAGCTTTAGCTGAACACTGTGCAGAGGTCGCACTACACTAACTTGTAGTTTTAGCTGAACACTGTGCAGAGGTCGCACTACACTAACTTGTAGTTTTAGCTGAACACTGTGAGGAGGATGCACTACACTAATTTGTAGCTTTAGCTGAACACTGTGCAGAGGTCGCACTACACTAACTTGTAGTTTTAGCTGAACACTGTGAGGAGGACGCACTACACTAACTTGTAGCTTTAGCTGAACACTGTGCAGAGGTCGCACTACACTAACTTGTAGTTTTAGCTGAACACTGTGAGGAGGATGCACTACACTAATTTGTAGCTTTAGCTGAACACTGTGCAGATGTTGCACTACTCTAACTTGTAGTTTTAGCTGAACACTGTGAGGAGGACACACTACACTAACTTGTAGCTTTAGCTGAACAGTGTGCAGAGGTCGCACTACACTAACTTGTAGCTTTAGCTGAACACTGTGCAGAGGTCGCACTACACTAACTTGTAGTTTTAGCTGAACACTGTGAGGAGGAAGCACTACCCTAACTTGTAGCTTTAGCTGAACACTGTGCACTACACTAACTTGTAGTTTTAGCTGAACACTGTGAGGAGGACACACTACACTAACTTGTAGCTTATTTAGCTGCCTGCGGTAGTGATAGGATCAGGAAAACACCACCAACCTTCTACAGGTAGCTTTAGGTGAACACTGTGCAGAGCTTGCAAAAAACTAACTTGTAGCTTATTTAGCTGCCTGCGGTAGTGATAGGATCAGGAAAACACCACCAACCTTCTACAGGTAGCTTTAGGTGATCACTGTGCAGAGCTCGCAAAAACCTAACTTCTAGCCTATTTAGCTGCCTGTGGTAGTGATAGGATTAGGAAAACACCACCAATCTTCTACAGGTAGCTTCAGGTGAACACTGTGCAGAGCTTGCAAAAAACCAACTTGTAGCTTATTTAGCTGCCTGCGGTAGTGATAGGATCAGGAAAACACCACCAACCTTCTACAGGTAGCTTTAGCTGAACACTGTGCAGAGCTCGCACTACACTAACTTGTAGTTTTAGCTGAACACTGTGAGGAGGACGCACTACACTAACTTGTAGCTTTAGCTGAACACTGTTCAGAGGACGCATTACACTAACTTGTAACTTTAGCTGAACACTGTGCAGAGGTCACACTACACTAACTTGTAGTTTTAGCTGAACACTGTGAGGAGGACACACTACACTAACTTGTAGCTTATTTAGCTGCCTGCGGTAGTGATAGGATCAGGAAAACACCACCAACCTTCTACAGGTAGCTTTAGGTGAACACTGTGCAGAGCTTGCAAAAAACTAACTTGTAGCTTATTTAGCTGCCTGCGGTAGTGATAGGATCAGCAAAACACCACCAACCTTCTACAGGTAGCTTTAGGTGAACACTGTGCAGAGCTAGCAAAAACCTAACTTGTAGCTTATTTAGCTGCCTGTGGTAGTGATAGGATCAGAAAAACACCACCAATCTTCTACAGGTAGCTTCAGGTGAACACTGTGCAGAGCTTGCAAAAAACCAACTTGTAGCTTATTTAGCTGCCTGCGGTAGTGATAGGATCAGGAAAACACCACCAACCTTCTACAGGTAGCTTCAGCTGAACACTGTGCAGAGCTCGCACTACACTAACTTGTAGCTTTAGCTGAACACTGTGCAGAGGTCGCACTACACTAACTTGTAGCTTTAGCTGAGCACTGTTCAGAGGACGCACTACACTAACTTGTAGCTTTAGCTGAACACTGTGCAGAGGTCGCACTACATTAACTTGTAGTTTTAGCTGAACACTGTGAGGAGGACGCACTACACTAACTTGTAGCTTTAGCTGAACACTGTGCAGAGGTCACACTACACTAACTTGTAGTTTTAGCTGAACACTGTGAGGAGGATGCACTACACTAATTTGTAGCTTTAGCTGAACAATGTGAGGAGGACGCACTACACTAACTTGTAGTTTTAGCTGAACACTGTGCAGGGGTCACACTAAACTAACTTGTAGCTTTAACTGAACACTGTGAGGAGGACGCACTACACTAACTGTAAATAGTCTAGATGTCTGACTGTGGTACTAATAGGATCAAAAGAACACCAGCAATTTTCTTCAGGTAGCTGTAAATACTGTAAAAACACCTGCCTGCCTGTCAGTAGGAAGATAACAGGAACGGATCTAGCTAAACTGAATACAGTGTATATGTATATACAACACCTAGGATGTATATATATATATACACAATACACTGTAAGTGCAGCTAACTCACTGACTGTCCTGCCTAATCTATCTAACTTAAATCAAATGACACTGTCTCTCTGTCTATCTCTTTCAACGCCGGAACACACACTACACAGCGCCAACCGTGCAGGCGGCCTTTTATAGTGAATTATGGGCCGTGATGCACCACACGAATTTGGTGCAAATGTCCCATATCGTCCGCAATTCGGCGAACGGGCAAACAGACAATGTTCAAGTCGAACATGGGTTCGACTCAAACACGAAGCTCATCCTTACTCATCAGTTTCATGATAAGAACAAATAATGGCCATGGAAATATTCCTCTCACAATGTTCGTGGCGATACTATGTAACATGTGCAAACTATGCTTTCATGTGTAGGCTAGGCACTCCTATGCACAAATTAGGTTTTCACAGGAGGGAGGATGATTTGAAAATATTTTTTTCCTTTAAAAAAATAAAAAAATCACTTAACTTTATGTGATAGCAATAATATACATTTATATGTGCGTGGGGGGGACTTGTTTTTGGGCATAATATGGGATTTTTAAAATGTAAAAAAAATCAATAATCAGACACGTTGCTTACCGTTTTATGTTGCTGATTTTTTACGACAGGTAGACGGATCACGCTGATAGCGCTGCATCGCCTCAACTTTCCGTGGGATCTCTTCCCACTTCTCCTGCTTCCACTCCAAAGTGGTCTCCCTGGAGCGGGTGCCTCACAGCTGCATCCAGCAAGGAAGCGTTTCCCTTACAAGGACCTGGAACTCAATGTTACGCTTCCTGCTGGTTGCAGCTTGTGTCCCCCTCCTGCACTTTTTTGATGGTGGGGGTGGTGCTGCTGCTGCCTCCCTAGAATGGCCAGGAACCTCCATGGGGTTAAACTGCTTGGAGCCACCATCGGATGGTGCCATCACACTTGAACCAGAACTGTTAGGAGCTTGAATTTTGATACAACACAATTCCATTGGCTGACTGTTGGGGTAGCCCGTTTAACACGAACAGAAACAAGTATTGTATCATTCGATACGATCAAAAATATGTATAGAACCATTTGACATGAAGATTCGATGAATAGGATCGGCGTGAGTGGACATTTACGGTCAAATGCTCCACCCATAGGCTATAGAAAAATTCTAATGTTGTTTAGTAATAATAATAATTAATAATTATAATATTACTAGTCAAACAACATTAGAATTCTACTATAGCTTGTGGGCAGAGCATTCGACCAGAAATGTATGATCATAGCATTGTACAGCTTACTTTAGCTGCTTCGTTGAATCTCCCTAGAATATCTGACAGTCACCATAAGCCTCCAATTGACAGATTTGACCTTAATTAATTTGGGATTTCAGACAAATGCATTTTTGAACGAAACAAAATAAATAAAAACGAATTTTGTAAGTAACTAAATAAATGTATTTTTTGGATGAAACCGAAATTCCGAAACAAAATATTTCAGTATGCACATGTCTATTCAGTGGGGGGTAAAGTGGTAATCGAACAGTTCCAGTATCCAGGCAGGATAATTCCACGCTGGGGACAAGTAACGTTGTGATGCTGGCTATCCATTGTCCGCCTGTTTCGGATGAGGGTTTGGAGGCGATGAATAATTGTGATGGTTGCGTGATGACTGGGAAGCAGCCGAGATGGGTAGCAAGCCCCAGTTGGTAAGCTTTTTGTAGCCATCTTTAGGGGATAATATTGGGATGATTTTTTGTTGGTAAGTTACCAATAATTTGGTGGGGTATCCCCAGTGGTAAGTTACTTTGTGTTCCTTCAGGATTGACGTGACCGGAGCAAATGCTCTGCGCATCTCGATTGTGGTAGGTGATAAATCCGCAAAAAGGGATATTTTGGAGTAGGGGCCTGAAGAGGTCTGAGTGCTCTGGCAGTGTATAAAATTTGCTCTTTTATGTGGAAGAAATGCACTCTGGCCAATACATCTCTAGGAGTGTCTGCAGTTAGGTGGTCTGGTTTTGCGATTCGATGTACTCAGTCAAGGAGTGTGTCACGGGAAGAAAGATTAGGGATTATTGTGGAGAAAAGCTTTTGTAGGTATTTTTTCAGTTCGTTAGGAGGTACTGATTTTGGAATGCCTCTAAATGTTATGTTATTTCATCTCAACCTTTCTTCTAGATCTGCAAGTTTCAATGTGATTCTTTGGATTTCCTCTGAGTGGTGGTCATGTGTGTCCAGGAGTTCATTGTGAGCTTTGCCCATTTCAGTTATGATACAGATCTTTCTTCCAGGCAATAAAGCCTGTCAGGTACTTGTGAGAGAGTTAACTGTAGCTCCCTATGTACATATCTTTGCATTGTAAGCAGCATGGCTTTTAGCAAGCTTTCTGATACTGGGTTGTCTGTAACTGACATGGCAGCTAGTGCAGACATCTGAGGAGAGGTCAGAGATGCAGCGTCTGAGGGGGCCCAATGGTGTTTTTTGGCCTGCGGGATTTTGCTGGGGGAGTTGAATGGAGATGAGGTAATCCTCTTACCTCTATCAGTTTGCATGTCTGCAGGGTCAGGATTTTGGGGAGGTAGGCTGTCCATCTCTTCTCCCCTCACCAGGAGCTCCAATTGTACTGGCTACTGTAATGGCCATTCAGTGCTGTGGCTGAGGGAGATGTGCAGCCGAAGCCATTTTGGCCGGAATGCGGCTCCATGGGGCTGAAGTAATGTGTCAGACATCACGGAGGTGGAGGAGAATTTCGCCTCCTAGACATGCCAGTGTGTCCCCTGTACTCTCCCCTCTCAGGATGAGGGAGAGGGGAAGAGATTTTTGCCGCTAGTTATTATTATTATTATACAGGATTTATATAGCGCCAACAGTTTATGCAGTGCTTTACATGCCCTGTATCGCTGCTGTTCGCAGCTCGACTTACAATACCAAATACGTGGAAGCAAGACTCCGCCTCTAATCTATCAGAAGTTCACAGACAGTGCTCATATGAATACTTTTCACTCTCTAATAATAGAGGTACTCAATTCAGAAAAGAGTGGGAACCCTGGTTGAATAATCATAGTTTAGGAAAGATTTTCACGAGTAGGCTGGAAATGCTTATCATCCAACTTGTACTTTCTCTAAGAACAATGTAGATAAGATGTTTGTTATTTTTATATTCCTATATTCAGTTTCCTTTTTTTTTTTCTTTAGCTTATGGCTGCGTGTACAATTTTTGATGTGATTCAACCTGATTGATGTGATATAGCCCATCTGGGCTGACAGTTCAACTATAAATATTTGGGTACCATTTGTAATATTTGTTGGCATTTCATATGCTGTCCCTGTTGTGGTACTTCAGTCTTCTTTGTGTTCTTTTAAAATGTAATGAAATCATTGAAATGAAAGCTAACACACCTATATGGATAGCCTGCTCCTTTAGTAAAGTTGTGTTTGCTTGTGTGTTAACGAGCGCTAAAGGCAATTCTTAATGAGTTTTACATGCATTATGAAAATGCTAATTAATTTGGTTTCAAATTAGAAATACTGTTTATATTTACAAGCACTATCCCAGCCTTGGCATATAGATAGAACAGGATATTAGCAGTAAAACTACACAGTTGCTTGCCTTTGCTTACCCTGCACATATTAAAGTATGCCTAGCTATACAGTTGCCAGTTTTACTGGCAAGGGAGCTGCCTGTTTTCTGTATGGTACGCTGACTGATTACGGCATTCCTGCATTCTCTGACCTTGGCTTGTACATAGGCTCTGATCTTTGCTGCCTGGATTCTTACTTCAGCATGTTACATGAGCTCTGTCGTTTGCTTCACTTGAAATACAATCCAAATGGCCCAGCAATGCTTTTGATTGGTAAGTTGGTTGCTTTAAAATAATAAACAATCAGATGAGAAGTATTATGTGTCTAATAAAATAATACTTAGGAAAGGGTTTTTTTTTTGGTGGAGCATAATCATTTTTAAGTGTCTTGGGGGATATTGTTATTATTTAGTAAAGTAATATAATAACTATTTGCTGTTTGACTTTATATTATAATTTAACAGAAAACAATAACTAACTACAGCCTGGGGAGGTATAATTTAATGATGTAACTTAATTTGTTGCTTCTTGGGGAATACATTAAAATGGGGGAATATAATAACTCTCTGCTGTCATTCATTGCTATCTTGATTGGGAAATGTTATGCAGTATACAGTATTTTACAAACACCCCTCACATTTTTGTAAATATTTTGTTATATCTTTTCATGTGATAACACTGAAGAAATGACACTTCGCTACAATGTAGTGGGTGTACGGCTTGTATAACAGTGTAAAATGTGCCATCACCTCAAAATAACTCAACACACAACCATTAATGTCTAAACCACTGGCAACGAAAGTAAGTTCACCCCTAAGTGAAAATGTCCAAATTGGGCCCAAAGTGTCAATATTTTATGTATCCATTATTATTTTCCAGCACTGCCTTAACCCTCTTGGGCATGAAGTTTACCAGCACTTCACAGGTTGCCACTGGAGTCCTCTTCCACTCCTCCATGAAGACGTTATGGAGCTGGTGGATGTTAAAGACCTTGCGCTCCTCTACCTTCCATTTCAGGATGCCCCACAGATGCTCAATAGGGTTTGAACTGGAGACATGCTTGGCCAGTCCATCACCTTTACTCTCAGCTTCTTTAGCAAGGCAGTGGTCATCTTGAGGTGTGTTTGGGGCCATTATCATGTCGGAATACTGCCCTGGGCCCAGTCTCTGAAGGGAGGGGATTATGCTCTGCTTCAGTATGTCACAGTACATGTTGACATTCATGATTCCCTCAATGAACGGTAGCTCCCCAGTGCTCATGCAGCCCGAGACCATGACACTCCCACCACCATGCTTGACTGTAGGCAAGCCACACTTGTCTATGTACTCCACACCTGGTTGCCACCACACACGCTTGACACCATCTGAACCAAATACATTTATCTTGGTCTCATCAGATCACAGTAATCCATGTCCTTAGCCTGCTTGTCTTCAGCAAACTGCTTGCGGGCTTTCTTGTGCATCATCTTTAGAAGAGGCTTCCTTCTGGGACAACAGCCATGCAGACCAATTTGATGCAGTGTGCGGCATATGGTCTGAGCACTGACAGGTTGACCCCCCACCCCTTCAGCCACTGCATAAATGCTGGTAGCACTCATATGTCAATTTCCCAAACACAACCTCTGGATATGATGCTTAGCACGTGCACTCAACTTCTTTGGTCAACCATGGTGAGGCCTGTTCCTGAGTGGAACCTGTCCTGTTAAACTGGTGTATGGTCTTGTCCACCATGCTGCAGTTCAGGGTCTTGGCAATCTTCTTATAGCCTAGGCCAACTTCATATGGAGCAACAATTCTTTTTTAAGATCCTCAGAGAGTTCTTTGCCATGAGGTGCCATGTTGAATTCCAGTGACCAGTATGAGAGTGTGAGACCGATAACACCAAATTTAATACACCTGCTCCCCACTCATACCGGAGACCTTGTAACACTAACGAGTCACATGACACCGGGGAGGGAAAATTACTAATTGGGCCCAATTTGGAAATTTTCACTTAGGGGTGTACTCATTTTTGTTGACAGCGGTTTAGACATTAATGACTGTGTTTAGTTATTTTGAGGAGACAGCAAATTTACACTGTTATACAAGCTGTACACTCACTACTTTACATTGTAGCAAAGTGTTATTTCTTCAGTGTTGTCACATGAAAAGATATAATAAAATATTTACAAAAATGTGAGGGGTGTACTCACTTTTGTGAGATCCTGTATATGGTATATAATTTAATACTGCCAGGGGGAAATAGTTTGTTTAATATAAAAAATATATAGTTACAGTTTTAGTTATAGTTAAAAATGTAGTTACTAATAGGGATGAGCCCGATGTTCGAGTTGAACGTAAGTTCGACTCAAACATCAGGTGTTCGCCTGTTTTCCAAACAGCGAACAATATGCGGTGTTAGTAGAAAATTCTAAAGCCGACAGAACACCATTAAAGTCTATGGGACACTAACATGAAAAATCAAAAGTGCTAATTTTAAAGTCTTATATGTAAGTTATTGTCATAAAAAGTGTTTGGGGACCTGGGTCCTGCCCCAGGGGACATGTATCAATGCAAAATAAATTTAAAAAACTAACATTTTTTTGGGAGCAGTGATTTTTTTAATGCTTAAAGTGAAACAATAAAAATGAAATATTCCTTTAAATATCGTGCCTGGGGGTGTGTATAGTTTGCCTGCAAAGTGGAGCATTTTTCCCGTGTTTAGAACAGTACCACAGCAAAATGACATTTCTAAAGGAGAAATTGTCATTTAAAACTGATCGGGGCTGTAATGAATTGTCGGGTCTCGGCAATATAGATAAAACTCATTGAAAAAAAGGGCATGGGTCCCCCCAGTCCATTACCAGGTCCTTTGGGTCTGGCATGAATCATAAGGGGAACCCCAAACAAAAATTTAAAAAAAAATTGCGTGGCAGCCGCAATCAGTTTTAAATGACATTTTTTCCATTCGAAATGTCATTTTAATGTGGTACTGTACTAAAATGCGCCACTTTGCAGGCATACTATAGACACCCCCCAGGCACGATATTTAAAGGAATATTTCATTTTTATTGTTTCACATTAAGCATTAAAAATATCACTGCTCCCAAAAAAATGGCCCTTTTTTTTAAAAAAATTGCATTGATACATGTCTCCTGGGGCAGGACCCAGGTCCCCAAACACTTTTTATGACAATAACTTGCATATACTGTAAGCCTTTAAAATTAGCACTTTTGATTTTTCATGTTAGTGTTCCATAGACTTTAATGGTGTTCTGGCGGCTTTCAAATTTGCCGTGAACACTGCATATTGTTTGCTGTTCGGCAAACAGGTGAACATCCGATGTTCGAGTCAAACTTTTATTCGATTCGAACATCGGGCTCATCCCTATTAGTAACTATATTTTTAACTATAACTAAAACTGTAACTATATATTTTTTATATTATATTAAACAAACTATTTCCCCCTGGCAGTATTAAATTGTATACCATATACAGTATCTCACAAAAGTGAGTACACCCCTCACATTTTTGTAAATATTTTATAATTTCTTTTGATTATTCATGTTCGTGTCCCATGGAATTTAGCAATGTTTATGTGTTCTGCCAAATTTATTGCCTGTTTGCATGTTTTACTGCAAACCGAACCAAGGGGTGTTTGGCTCATCCCTAGTTACTAAACCCACAACAGTAAAATCAGTCTGTATATGCAGTAAAGCATGCTTGTTATACTCACTGTAGAACCTAAGGGGTCAATCCTCTGCATTGTGTAAAAAGGCTGTTTGATCCTGTATGCACAGATCCTCCCCTTATCGTATTTTCTCCAAAACATCTCTGGATAAGACAGAGTTAGTGGAGTTAGTCTGCACACGCTCAGTTTGGTGTGTATTGCTAGAGTGATTTTTTTTCTTGGTAGAGTGCATATGATCAGCACAGGGCCAATCAGAACTGTCCAGACAATGGGTAAGGGGTCCTGCATCCTTATAGGACATTCATGGGAGAATGAGAACTCCTCCTAAAAGCTTTAAACAGACAGTGATAGAAGTCACAAGACTGCTGTAAACTGTTGATGAGAAAAGGTATTTAGCAGTTTATATTTACTAAAATGATTGCATTCCCATGTTCTGTGTACTGTGGGAGACCTGATATAGTGAATGCAGGGTCCTGGGTTTAGTACCACTTTAAGTGTAGGGACAGTTGATGCTATACTATGTATTACTACTAGCGTAAGGGGGGTTATGCTATATAAGTTTATGCTGAAAGAGAGGGAGAGAGAGAGAGAGAGAGAGAGAGAGAGAGAAAGAGAGAGAGAGAGAGAGAGAGAGAGAGAAAGAGGCAGGGCACTGTCAGACTATTAGTTAATGATTGTAGGTTGAGTAGGTTTCATCAAATATGTTGTGAAGGGGGGGACAGATGATTTTATATAATCTACTTCTCTTGGAAATGTGGGTTACACTATTTGGATTTTTAAAGAGGGCTATAGATAATACCCCTGTGGTCTTTCTATATCTAATAGTATCATGTTGTAGCATGTAGAGGTCAAATTGTTTTTTTTTTCTGTGTTCATATATACAGAACACATACTCTTTAATAAACCTTTCACAGTCTCAGCTGAGCTTTTTAACAATTCAAATGTTTTTCTCATTAAAATTGAAAACTATTTAAAACTTTTTTGAAAACTCCCCAAATGGGACCTTTGGTTTTACTTCTATGTACCCCACATTAACTGTCCAATAGAAGTGCCTCATTATTGACTTGGTATACTCAATGGACAGGGAGATGAAATGTGAATAGAGGTTACTTCCAAGGGCTGGGTTTTAACCTGAAGTTAAGTCATATGTAAAAAGTAAAACTAAGATTATCAAGTTGTCTTGCTCACAACACTATTAGCTTATGGGGCAGGGTGCCTTGTTACCAAGTATTTTCCTTAAACAGGTCTATCAGCATTTTTTAAGAATGTTAGCATTTTTTAAATATAAAGTAACTGAGAGGTGTTTACTTTAATGTTTTAATAGTGCTTAAAAAAATGAATACATATGCATCCATGAATCCATGAGAATGACACTGCTATTATTAGAGCTACTGCAATTTCTTGTATTGCTCTTATTCACGCATTAGGTAGATAGATAGATAGATAGATAGATAGATAGATAGATAGATAGATAGATAGATAGATAGATAGATAGATAGATAGATAGATAGATAGATAGATAGATAGATAGATAGATAGATAGATAGATAGATAGATAGATAGATAGATAGATAGATAGATAGATAGATATTCAAAGTTTTAGTTTATGGTGTTTATTTATTTATTATTTCTCTTATGTATAAAGATATATTTAAAAAAAAACTAAGATTGAAGGCTACTAAGTACACAGTAACTAAAAAAATAAAAGTGTAGCGCTAACGTGAAAACAATGAAAAAAAGGTCTATGAGGGTTTGGGATAGAGGAAAGTCAATCCACATAGGCCAATTTAGCTAGCACATGACTCTGAATGGAGCGCACGCTACCGATCCAGGAAGTCAGCACGGACGATGCTGTAATCAGCTGTTTCTAGTTAAACATTATAATGTATATATATAAGCGTGGAGGTGGCGGGGTGGCTTATACCCCAGCCGAAGTCTTTGCGGACGAAACCGGTCGGGTTTCTTGCTGTACCCAGCCACCTATACCACGCTTGCTGTTTTTATATCTTTTGAATCGATTCTACTATTTTTTATGCTTAATGGCATGTTTGATGATCTTGAACGATCTAATAAACACCATTTAAAAAGTTATCTTGGATTTACACCATGTGGAGGTTCCTTGTTTTTTCTTCATACATGGTCCACACCTGCTGACAAAGACGGTGATCGAGCAGATTATTTGGGCAGATTCCTGGCCCCCCATTCGAGGAGGAAATCTTCCGGTATACCAACTAGCCTCACACTGTCATTTGAGGACAGTACAAGCCTATTTGACTCACCGCCCACGGCCTGTGAGTCCACCGAAGTCGGTAAGAGTATTACATCTCTTTCTCTGGTTTGCACTTTCCTGTGACACCACCTGCTTTGGATTCAAGTTGGGTCAACCACATCATGCACTATATGGACTGATTTATTATGTGTATATGGTCTTTCTGAGAGTTATATCTCTTCACCAACATTATGGACATTGTTTGACACCATTTATTTATTTAACTGTTTTCACTAGCATTTTTCGTCATTTTATGTTATTTCCATGACCACTTGTACCTCTTAGGGGCATTGTCTTTGCTTTAGATATGGTAAAATTCACATGCACTATACACATATCTACATTGTAGGTTTGAGATTGGACGGGGGTACCCGCTTCTTCCTATGTGGATTGACTTTCCTCTATCCCAAACCCTCATAGACCTTTTTTTCATTGTTTTCACGTTAGCGCTACACTTTTATTTTTTTAGTTATTGTGCACAATTTTTGTCATATTGTAGTGTTGGCCGCTATCCTGATGTGTTAGATTGGCGCGGTATTTTACACACCCACTTACTAAGTACACAGCACTAGAGAAAATGAATACAGCAATTGAACAATGCTATGAAATATTAATGCATTAATTTAGAGGATCTGAATGAAAGACTTTTGAATGAATATCAGCTGCAAGTGTACTGAAAAAATATTTGCGTCTATAATAGTGGAACAATGTAACAAAAGAAATGGCAAATAAATTTTGTGTGCGCATTGATGAGGGCTCTTTATTATCTGAAAGAAACAAAGTTGACAATTGTACATACCATGATGTCTTTGAGCAATGCATACAACAATTCACTGCAGGTAAAGAACTGTCAGTACAAGACAACATGTGGGGATTGACAATAAGATGATACAACATTTTTCTGTGGTCAGAAGCTGCTTTCTTTATTTTCCAATTTTTTTGTTATTGTACATTTTTGTATCTTTGAATTGTAAATTGAAGTACTGTATGTACTTGAGTATAAGCTGAGTTTTTGAGCACATTTTTTAGGCTGAACCCCCCCCTCGGCTTATATACTTGAGTGAGGGTGCCCATCTGCAGCTGTACCTGTGATAACTAAAACAGCAGGTGTCTCCCGCTGTGTCATGCCCATCTGCAGCTGTACCTGTGATTACTAAAACAGCAGGTGTCTCCCGCTGTGTCATGCAGTCTGTGCGATCATCCATTATAACAAAGCCCGGCCTCCTCCTCGTCCGTAATAGATGGAACACTGATACAATGCTGGGAAACTGTATCAGTGTTCCATCTATCATGGATGAGGAGGAGGCAGGGCTTTGTTACAATGGACGACCGCCGAATAGACTGCATGACACAGCAGGAGACACCCACTGTTTTAGTTATCACAGGTACAGCTGCAGATGGGCACAGTGAGGCTGCAGATGGGCACAATGAGGCTGAAAATGGACACAGTGAGGCTGAAAATGTGCACAGTGAGGATGCAAATGGGCACAGTGAGGCTGTAGATGGGCACAGTTTACCCAGTAACTGCTGCATTTCCCACCCTAGGCTACTACTCGAGTCAATAAGTTTTCCCAGTTTTTTGTGGTAAAATTAGGTGCCTCGGCATATATTCGGGTCGGCCTATACTCGAGTATATACGGTTTATGGAATGTTATGGTTATACTGTGTAACAATCAGTACACAAAATATTTATGCCTTTAATGGTGCATGGTGTCCGAGCATGTGAGATGGCTGCACTTGCCTGAAGCTCCACTCGGCTGCCAGGGTAATCCACCGCCATCAGTGCCATCAATAGCCCCACACCACTTCCAAAACCTCCATCGTGCAGCTAGAGAGCATCAGCAGCATGAAACGCCGCCAAAAAGCCCCGCCACAGCCCTGTAAATTGGACAGATTCTTAAATAAGGTAGGCCGTGGTCAACAACAAACTGGCGACGATCGCAGGCTACACCACAATGGCAGCGATCATGGGCCATGATTGCAGCATCCAGCAGGGCCCAGTACCTCACAAGGGCAATCTAGCAGCCCACCTAGACCCCAGGGCAGCGGATACTCCTCAGTGGCATCTACACCCACCACCGGCAGCCTCGCCAAGTCAAAGCCGTGCAGGGATTCTCCTCACAGGACCCTACAAGGCCCCAGTATGGAAGTGAGCATGGCACACACTGAGCAAACAGGGAGTCCCCAAAGAGCTGCAGATCCAATATCTGCCTTCCCACCCCAGGGGCAACTAGTGTCAGACACTATACTTAAAGAGATGCTCCTCTCCCTGCGATCATCAATGCACTCCGACATGATGACATGCATTCAGCAGTTCAAAAGGGGACCTACTTGATCTGGGGGATAGAGTGGATAAGATGGAGTCCTCCATGTGTGAATATACATCTTCGTACAATACCATGGTTGATGCTCATGCTGCACACTCTGAAGAAATTGTATGGTTAAGGGACAAGGTAGCCAACCTAGAAGACAGGCCTAGAAGGAATAACATTAAGCTTAGAGGGGTTCCTGAGTCTGTGCTTGACTCCCAGCTGCAACAGTTTGCCCACGACCTATTCTCCTCCCTGGTTCCATCCCTGACAAACCTGGATCTAGCTATTGACAGAATGCATAGCCTGCCTAAACCTTCTTTCCTCCCCAACAATGTACCACGGGGTGTGCTACTGAGAGTGCATTTCTTTGAAGCTAAAGAGATGATTATTTCTGTGTCTGGCCAAGCAGCCAGCCTCCAGGAGTGTTTTTATGTGATTCAACTGCTCCCTGACCTCTCACAACATACTCTACAATGGTGAAGAAAATTGGCAACAATTACCAAAGCACTGCATAACCACGAAATTCTCCACAAATGGAAATATCCTGCCACGCTCTCCATCACCCACAATGGAGCGACAGTGAGAATAACTACCCTGGATGAGGGTCTCTGTGCCGTGCAGCACAGAGGTATCCTTCCTGACCCCCCTCCTGTGGACTCCCACCATCATCAACCCAAAACCCTGATCTCGGATTGGCAGATGGTCTCCCGCAAGCGATCACCCAAACAGAAAACAACAGATGGTTACTAATCTTTCACACAGACACCCACACACCCCTGACCAAGGGAATGTTTGATTGTTTCCCTAGGTCCCCTCTTCAAGTGAAGAAGCAGATTATTCTGCTCCCAGTCCCTCCAAAGGACACCTTTTACATTCTTCTTTTTTAGAATGTTCGCACGGTTATACAAAGTTTGCTTTACTCATCTTTCATGTTTTTCCACTATGAGACCTCTGGTTCCATGCATTGTGCCATCTTTGAGCAAAACACCTGATGGATATAAGGTACTCACATAACTTACAGGTCAAAACAAACAATAAACTTATCTCCTACGAGTGGCGAGCTTGTTTGCATACATCAGTCTGAAATGCCTTTCCCGTCCCTATGCGTGACGTCACGGTCACGCGACATCATCAGGGGATCATGCGTAGGGATGGGATAGGCATTCCAGACTGATGTTTGAAATGTAAGTTATGTGAGTACCTTCACTGCTGTTTTAATAAACACCAACTTCTGATTGGAATTACTACACTATCTGGCCTCTTTCTTTTTTTTTTCCTTTACCCCCCTCCTGCTTCCGCTGAGAGACAAAGACCTGCTAAGAAGTCCATCCAATCCAGGAACATAAGGGAGAGGCAGTTAGGAACACAAGGGAGAGGCAGCCATTACCAGCGATTAGATGCGGTTACCTCTTTACCACAAGGCAAGAGTCCACTTCACATCAGTGTGTGTCCTGTGCACGAAGAGGAGATCACCCCCCTTTTTTCAGCACTTTACTGCAGTACTTTGCACATTGTAATACTCAGCCACAGAAAGAGGATTTAATCGCATTGGACTACACACCTGTTCCTATTATACCTTGCAAACCATTGATCTGTTTGGATTTTCACCAGTCTCTACAGTGGACACTGTTTTTTGGTTATATGTTTGCTACACACTGTTTTTGCATTTTTTTGCACATATTTATTGCACTGTGCACATTTGTTATTGCTGTTTTTGCACATTTTTTGCCTACTTGCACAGTTCATTGAGGTTTATAGTGACTGTATATTTACCTTACCTATTCCAGCTAGATATTTATCACATCTGGTTCAATGTTTTTATTGATTGATTTTTGCACTTTGTACTTTGTCATTATCACCGATTACTGTGATACACCACATTGCACCTATTGTGTATAGAAGCTTTCTAATAGTGATTTTATATTTTTTTTTTTTTTTTTTTCAATCTCGATTATTTTGTATATTTACATTATTCACTTCTTTATCTACATTTGTACTGCTGCCTTTAGCAGTATATTTTTTCATTCTGTTAAGAGCAGCGCAGCACCAACTTCTACATTTCTTCACTATATATAATGGTACTGTAAGGTTGTCGACTTTCGCCCACAATCTTCAACTTAATGATCGAACTGCTGGCTGAAGCCGTTCCCTCAAACCCACATATCACAGACTTTGAAATCCAAAAATCTCTCCATAAAATCAACCTCTTCGCAGATGACATTATCCTTATCCTTACCAACCCTGAGCAATCCCTACCCCAAGTTTTCCAAACCTTGATGGAATTCAGTCAAATATCATACTATAAGGTTAACGCTTCAAAATCTTTCACCCTAAATCTGGGGATCACCAAAGCCACGAAAGGTAAGCGCCAATCTCAACTCCCATTCAAGCGAAGTTCAGAGGGGATTCAATACCTAGGCATTACCCTCACAGCTTATAGTAAGTCTCTAGTCCTGTCCAACTACAAACCCTTGGCTTATAAGATTGAAATAGAGCTCCAACGTCCAACATCTAGCACAATTCAAATTATCCTGGTCCAGCAGGCTAGCAGCTCGAAAAATTATACTTCTTTAGATGCTTGCCCATACCCATACCGAACCATTACTTCAAAGACTTGTCGGGCACCATTTAGAAGTTTTTATGGCAAGGGAAAAGGGCCAGATGCCCACAGTCAGGCCTGATCAAACACAAATCTGTAGGTGTTGCAGGTCTTCCGGATTAAAGGACTACTATTGGGCTACTGTACTAGACTACAACTTAAACACTGGTTTCCTCAAAATAACCACTCTCCTTGGGTAGAATTAGAGGCATCCTGTACACCCAACAGAGACCTATACCTGTTCCTCTGGAGCGACAGCTGGCGAGGAAAATATCATTATACAATATAATGGGGGTTACCAATTCAATTCTGAAGTATCATCAGATGGTCAAAATGATTTCCAATGTTCATTATCAATGTATGTCTACAGTGTGGAAATGTTATCTTAATATTCATTATTAGTACCAAATTGATTCCAAGTATATGTGTCTTATTAAAATATCAATATATTGTAGTGATGAGTGATGGGGATGTGAGTGAAAAAGTGAGTGAGTGATAAGTGAAAAATGAAAAATAATTGAGTATGTGATGGTATGAATGTGTGGGTTGTATACACTAAGTGAAAAAAAAAATATGTTATTGTAATAATAAATACATCTATGTGTAAATGGATATAATGTGAAATGTGAATGTGCAAGGTGAAGTGATGAATCAAAACAGAACAAAAAAGGGAACAGAACCAAAATAAACCAAAACAGGTGAGTGTTAAAGAAGAAGGACTGATAATAATCAGATACGTGGAAGTGAGTGAAGAAATTATAACAAGAGTCAATTTGAGACTAAAAAATAGTGCTACTTAGATTCTGCATGATATAAAACAGAAATGAGTATTATATATGAGTGAGTAAAGCTATGTTAGTAGCAATAAATGCAGAATTAAATACCCTATGTATAAAAAAACTAATTTACCTTAATGTTGATGTTGGTGCAAAACACCATCAATGGCATGTTGATTAATGCCAGGCTACAGCTTACACAGAGAATCTGAGGCTCTAAGATCAAACAAGAAAAAGCCAAGCAGGTATATTAAATGTAATTAATATATCAATGAATGTTTCATTGAGTATAGCTTTAACCCACCAAGAGGTAGGCAAAGCAAAGAGATAAGTAAGCTAACATATGTAAGGTATTTACATTGGAACATTGGAGCAAATGACCATCAACTCTAGAATGCTCAGGATCATGGTGATCCTTGTACATCCTGGTTTTTGTATAGTGCTTCCTTTAATTAGGTGGCTATAATGAGCCACAGGTGCCCTCCTTCCCTTT
This sequence comes from Aquarana catesbeiana, assembly GCF_042186555.1. Classification (NCBI taxonomy): domain Eukaryota; kingdom Metazoa; phylum Chordata; class Amphibia; order Anura; family Ranidae; genus Aquarana; species Aquarana catesbeiana. Next base: position 851,257,736 of record NC_133324.1, read on the forward strand.
CCCCCTTTTTCCAAAAAATAGTGGGTGTCCTTGCCGCTGATGAAGCGTTCCTCATGTGGCTCCCTCGGCGTCCCGCAAGGCAGAAGTCCCCAATCACCATCGGTAATTTGATGACGTCATGGTTCCCACGCATGCACGCACGGCAATTGATCGTCCGGAAGTGATCCAGGGATGCTGCCAGCAAGAGATTGCTCCCCCAGTGGCCAAAAATTACTTCAGCCACCTAATGGAGCACGGCGGGGAGCACATCAGTTCTATGCTCCCCTTTCTTGCCGGAAAGCCATGTGGGGGAGAGAACTCCCACCAAGGAAATGACCAGAGCCTCTGGGAACCCATGGGAATCTTTAACAAAAGAAATATCCATTAACAAACGTAAATGCAATAAAATTACAAATGCAATTAATGATTAATCAACTAACAATATACCTGTGAATAAATGTTTATAAAATAAATTCAATTTTCTATAGTCATGTCTAATTCGGTACTGAACACCAAAACTACCTTAAGAGGTGTGCATTGTTTATTATTAGTCCAATAATTGCTTTGTAATATAGAAGCACCATAGTGATATAGAAAACTATGGTATTTGGTGTATGTGTTATGATGAAACACTCTTAATGGGTCTTTCCAGATGAAAAGCCCTTTAAGAAGGGGACAGAAAAGATGGACTCATTCAGGTATTTACCCTGGGGTCATCAGTGAGTATGGTCCAATGTCTTTGGACTATCTCCTTAATATCTTTATGCTGTTCCTAGTTGAATCAGGGTCAGAGTCTTTTTTCAGTTTGTGTTTGAACAGTAGTTCAGATCTTGATTTTGTAGTTATTCTATTGTAGGCTTTACACAATCAGGAACGACTGTATCCTCTTGCTAATAGTCTGTTTTGGAGTTTGCTGGCTTCTTCATTGAAGAGAGTATTATTAGAACAATTCCTGTAACGGCGCAGGCATTACTCATATGGAACTGAATTTTTCAATGGCACTGGATGGAAACTGTCAGCGTGCAGCACCAGGTTACCAGCAGTACTCTTGCGGAACAATGTGCTGCATAGTTTTCCATCCAGATTACAGTTCATCTGAACATGTAAAAATGTAATGTTTTTATGATCATGTATCATGGTAAATTTTAGATCGTGATCATTTCTATTGATTCTATCAAAAAATTCCAAGAGGGTGTCCTCCGGTCCCTCCCAAATGACGAAGACATAATCGATGTACTGGAGCCATGTACATACATGGCTTGTGTACTCAACAAGGTCCTCATCACTCAGGAGTAACCGCTCCCACTCCCCCAGGTACAAGCTGGCATAGGATGGGACACAACATGACCCCATTGCTACACCTTGCACCTGGAGGTAGTGGGAGCCATTGAAGGTGAAAAAATTGTAGTTGAGAATATATTCCAACCCATTTAGTATGAACTCATTCAGAACTCTAAATAGCGGGAGCCCTGTTGGAGGATCCTCTGTATAGTGGCCATTCCCCTGTCATGGGGAATGGAACTATACAGGGCCTCAACATCAATGGCAACAAGAACCGATTCTTCAGAAATGGTCAATTTCTCAATGATTTGTAAGAAATGAATCGTGTCCTTTACAAAGGATGGCATAGAGATGACGTAAGGTTGCAGGTAGGTATCAATGACTCCGGGACTCTTCTTATTAAGCAACAGGGATGGAGGCATATGCTTGTTTGACCATATGCCTCATTCAAAGTCTCAAACCCAACCTCTTTTTATACTACTGACTCCTTGTAAGCCATACTGAGTGAAATGGTATCCTTCCTCGGAGTACGAGTAGCCAAGGGATCCATGGGATCATCCAACTGATTTTAACCACTTCCTGCCCAGCCTATAGCAGAATGATGGTGGTTCAGTTGTCCTGACTGGGCGTCTTATAATGTCCAGCAGGATAACTGTCAGTGCGCTCCCACAGGGGCGCACATCGCAGCGATCGGTGGTGCTGCGTGTCAGTCTGACACACCGCTACACCGATCTCGGTAAAGAGCCTCTGACTGAGGCTCTTTACCACGTGATCAGCCATGTCCAATCATGGGCGCGAGTAGAGGAGAGCCGGTCAGTCTCCTGACAGGGGGGTCTGTGATAATTGTTTATCAGCACAGCCCCCCTGTGGATGCCCACCCAGGACCAACAGGGATGCCGCTAGACCACCAGGAATGCCCACAAAGGCACCCTAAAAGGTATGCCACCCTAGACCACCAGGGAGATGGCAATCAGTGCCCATCAGCAATGCCTGCCAGTGCCATCAGTGATGCCTATCAGTGCCGCGCATCAGTGCCCATCAGTGCCACGTATCAGTGCCATCAGTGCCCAGCAGTGCTTCCTATCAGTGCCTATCAGTGCCCAGCAGTGCCGCCTATCAGTGCCATCCATAAATACCCATCAGTGCAGCCTTTCAGTGCCCATCAGTGTCACCTATCAGTGTCCATCAGTGCCCACCAGTGCCACCCATGAGTGCCCATCAGTGCCGCCTATCAATGACCATCAGTACTGCATATCAGTGTCACCCATCAGTGCCCATCATCAGTGCCCATCAGTGCCACCTCATTGGTACTAACTCATCGGTGCCACCTTATCGGTGCCCGTCAGTGCTGACTTATCAGTGCCAATCAGTGAAGGAGAAAACGTAGTAATTTATAAAATTTTATAACAGAATCAAAAGAAAAATGTATTTTTTTCTAAATTTTCTGTCTTTTTTTTATTTGTTTAGCAAAAAATAAAAACCACAGAGGTGATCAAATACCACCAAAAGAAAGCTCTTTTTGTGGGAACAAAATGATGAAAATTTTGTTTGGGTGCAGTGTAGCATAACCGCGCAATTGCCATTTAAACAGCGACAGTGCTGAAAGCTGAAAATTGGCTTGGGCAGGAAGGGGGGGGAGTGCCTAGTATTGAAGTGGTTAAGGAATTCTGGTCAGGAGATCTACTATTTATTAGACATGTGCATTCGTTTTCGTCCGAATGCATTTTCGGCCGAATTTCAGGTATTTTCGTTATCGTTTTAACAAACGATAACGAAAGTGCAGAGTCCGAAAAACGAAAGATCCGACATAAACAAATGCTTTATTTTCGTTTTCGTTGCTACAACAGATCGATATAGATAGGAGATTCGACATGATGATGACAATAACAATCTGTGTCCATCAAACCTGTGGTCGAATGTGCCTAACCTTAGCTCTATTAGTCCAAGATTATTCTACATAGAGAGAAAAGATTCGACGTAGAGAGAAAAGATTCGACGTAGAGAGAAAAGATTCGACGTAGGGGAGGAAAGATTCGACTTAGGGGAGGAAAGATTCGACGTAGGGGAGGAAAGATTCGACGTAGGGGAGGAAAGATAAATAAAAATAATGATGATGATGAATGTTATTGGCTGATTGTAACCAAAGAGGTGGAGCAGTAAAATAGGTAGAACTAAGTACACACGTACTTTGGCTTATGGTGTCTGTTGAAAGTTCTAAGAAGATTCGACGGAGCAGGTAAACTATACGGCGTACAGTTTAGCTGCTCCGTCGAATCTTCTTTGAACATTCGCCAGACACCGTAAGCCTTCAATGACAGATTCGACCTTAATTTGGATTTTCGGACGAATGCAATTTTTAACGAAAAACGAAATAAATAGAAACGAATTTCGGGAGTAACTAAATAAATTTATTTTTCAGACGAAAACGAAATTCTGAAACGAAATATTTCAGTGTGCACATGTCTACTATTTATACCTTCCATTAGTAACTATACCTCATGTTTATAAAAATTGTAGGTGTAGGTGTATTAGGTGTAATATACCCTGTTGACACTTGAAATGGTAAATATATTTTTCCATAGCAAACCAACTCCTTGAAGAAGACCTTTACCGCATGGGTAGAAATGCGTCGGAGAATCTACACAACAGACATTCTGATATGTGATGCTGTGTATAATTTTGTGTTTGCATTTCTTGTACTTTGGAAAGGTATTATTATCCCCTTACCAAAGCTCATATTTTAACTGCTACATGTCTGTGTCATGTTATTTTCTAATAAAGAATTCATTTTAACTAATTAATTATTTGAATTCACTAATTCCGCTGCTAAAAAAAACCCCAGGGGAATTCTCCCATATTGTACTTTTTGGGGTGTGCAGCCCTAATATCTCTCATACCATGTGTCTTCCCAATGCTACTTTTCTCCTTCCTTATCCGCCTTATGCTGGTTTAGTTCTGGGGATGCCCCAATCTCACCAGCTTTTGGAAACGAGTCTTCCAATTACTCGCCCATTGCACTGGGATCCTTAAAAATCCCGAACCTGCCTTAGCCATAATCATCATTGGAATAGATCTATATACAGCAGAGTTCCAATCTGTGGTTACCCATATTTTGCTCACAGCCTGTCTCTTAGTGGTACGAAATTGGAAATCTAATCTCACCCCAAACCTCTCTGACATGGTGGAGATGGTGGACCAAAACTATACCTTTGAACTCCTCCTGGCAATCAATGCCCTGCAATGCCCCACCTTTGCCAAGTCATGGAGTATATGGAAAAGGAATAAGTGAAGTTTTCCCACTAGATTATGCAATGCAGTTGTTTCTAAGCTGTACTGGAATTCTTTGTTCTCTGTACTTTGTATTTTGTTCTGTTTTTTCTTACTTTGCGTCAAAAGTTTGTTATTCCATGCAATTTTTGATAAACCAATAAAAATTATTGGAAAGAAAAACAAAAAACAAAAAACAAAAAAAAAAAACAAAACAAAACAAAAAAAATATATTATATTTTGCCTTTTACAACTAGCAGCAGCACTGGACAGCTCCAGAAAAACAATATTTGAAGGAAACCTATAATGAGAAAAATGCTATCCGCTATTGCAGACAATGACAATTGTCTGACTGTCCTGAGCGTTTTCCAAGTCCTTGATCCTAATCTGCTTACTTGTTCAGACAGGTCAGTGACTCAGAAAGTTTTGAAGGCTGTGCATCAACATGAAAGCCAAGGAAATTGCATTTTAAAAATAAGATATTAATAATGCCATTTTCCACACCCTAAACACAGTCTTTCTTTAAAGTGGTTGTAAACCTGAAGGTTTTTTACCTTCATGCATTCTATGCATGAAAGTAAAAAACATTCTGTGTGTAGCATCCCCCCGGACCCAACATAATACTTACCCAACATAATACTTACCCAAGACCCATCTCGATGGGACTGCGACAGTGCAGTGGGTAATCTGACTCTAACTGATGCTAGGGGGGGACTAACTGCCACTGACATCACCAGTCACATTAATACAGTGATTAGTGATAATACTATACACTGTCACTATACTAATGGCACTGGCTGGGGGGTTAACATTTAGGGTGATTAAGGAGTTAAATTTGTGCCTAACTATGTGTAATGTGTGTAAAGTGTGCTGCTTTTACAACCAGATCTTTCAGTTTTCCATCCCGTTGCAGGGATGAGAAACTGACAGATCGCTGCTTCTGTGCAGAGCTCTGTGTTGTTTATCAAAACAGAGCTCGGGGCTGTGATTGCACACAGCCGATCAGCAGGTCTAATCAGCAGGTCCTGGACAATCTGCAGGTCCCAGCCAGGACTTGCTGACAGGCTCCCACTGTGTACAATCATGTGCAAGCTAAACACAAAAGTAGGCAGTGATGTACGGCTACATCACTTTGCCTACAGCTCATCCACAGTAGATTGTGGGAGAGTGGTCGGCAAGTGGTTAAAAAAAAATAAGCCTTTTAATTTCACTTTCAAGCAATTCTATGGGAAAACAAAGGTGACAGCAGAATATATCTATGTTAACATGCATCTCTTGTTGCAGAATTTGTATCTTCAGCATCATCTGCAAACCTTGTGCATATGGTCTTTTTTCCACACAATGCAAATCCCAGTAATTTAGCAAAAAATCTCTTGCTCTGTAGGAGATGAATATGTAAATGGAAATTTTGAGAAAGACCCTATTCACACAGCTGCCTTTGGATAGTGTTTAAGTGAGGAATTCTGATCAAAGGGTATGTACAGTATTGTTAACTTTTACCGTCAGTATCTAGTGTATTGGATCAGAACCAACCAAGGTCCGGTATTATTATTTCTGCCCCTGGTCAAATTGAATATAGAGCGTGGACGCGCTGAAGTAATTACGCTGAGATACTCAGTTCAGAGTAAAATACCTTCTCTTTAATATTTCCTCTTTTCAAGACTTATATACCATTTCATTAAGATTACGATACGTCAGATAAGGCTAGCGCATGCAAACCACAAAACAACCACAAATATATATATATATATATATTGTGACAAAAAAATATAAGCTTTAGCTGGGTCATCCATATGAGGAAGTAGCTATGTTCTTGCAATGTTCTTGCTTCTTCTGAAACGTTGGTGTTAACTTTTGAGTGTATTTTCAGGAGAGGTGTGATTCTTCTGTTAACTCTTGCAGTTCCACAGTATTCTACTGAATATGTTTTAAGGCTGATAACTGATAAGCAAATGCTGATATATGTCAGGCATATAAAGCATTATAAAGCATAAAGCATGTACTTATATATATTGGAATAGACATTTCATCATGATATTCCAACCACATCCATTACACTAGTACTGCTCTACTTTTATTTTTCCAAAGGTAACTGTAGACTAAATAGAGAAGAAACTTTTCTTTAATTTCAATTGTTTTTAATTGAAATTTTTCATGGAGTGTAAACAACAGATAATGGTTGTCATACATTTTAATACAGTGCTTCTATTAACTGCGAATGACAAGGTAGATAGATCATGCATAAATGAGTAATAATGAACATGAGTGCCTATTAGGATGAAATGGTAAGTGTTGTAGAGGGTACAGGCTTCCCCCCCAGACACCCCAATGGGGACAAGCTGTGCCGGGGGGGGGGGGCAGCACTATCCTCTGTAGTACTCCTTTAATTTAAATGATTGTCATTAGTTTAAAACATTGCAGAGAAAGTTTTGTATATAACAATATTTTTACTCATTCCTATGTATCAATATATTTTCGGCAATACCTTGGATACAATGAGATATTGTTGAGTATCGTACTATAGGTGAGAATCATATTTTGTTATTCTGATACAATAGGGCATATTGCAGGGTGTTGTCTCTTATCTATTGACTCAAATGGGTCAACAGAGAAGAGGTTGTAGACAGGTTTTAACATTCAACAGAGGTAACAGCTGTTATTTTACACATGGATGTGCTAGTCACAAAACTGTAGGTGAAAAGGTTTTCCAGATAGACCAGTTGGATTCATATTTAGAGGTGTTCCCTGTATGCAAGAATTTTTTTCATATTCATATTCACTTTCAAGCAATTCTATGGGAAAACAAAGGTAACAGCAGAATATATCTATGTTAACATGCATCTCTTGTTGCAGAATTTGTATCTTCAGCATCATCTGCAAACCTTGTGCATATGGTCTTTTTTCCACACAATGCAAATCCCAGTATTTTAGCAAAAAAGCTCTTGCTCTGTAGGAGATGAATATGTAAATGGAAATTTTGAGAAAGCCCCTATTCACACAGCTGCCTTTGGATAGTGTTTAAGTGAGGGATTCTGATCAAAGGGTATGTACAGTATTGTTAACTTTTACTGTCAGTATCTAGTGTATTGGATCAGAACCAACCAAGGTCCGGTATTATTATTTCTGCCCCTGGTCAAATTGAATATAGAGCGTGCTCGCGCTGAAGTAATTACGCTGAGATACTCAGTTCAGAGTAAAATACATTCTCTTTAATATTTCCTCTTTTCAAGACTTATATACCATTTCATTAAGATTACGATACGTCAGATAAGGCTAGCGCATGCAAACCACAAAACAACCACAAATATATATATATATATATATATATATTGTGACAAAAAAATATAAGCTTTAGCTGGGTCATCCATATGAGGAAGTAGCTATGTTCTTGCAATGTTCTTGCTTCTTCTGAAACGTTGGCGTTAACTTTTGAGTGTATTTTCGGAAGAGGTGCGATTCTTCTGTTAACTCTTGCAGTTCCACAGTATTCTACTAAATATGTTTTAAGGCTGATAACTGATAAGCAAATGTTGATATATGTCAGGCATATAAAGCATTATAAAGCATAAAGCGTGTACTTATATATATTGGAATAGACATTTCATCATGATATTCCAACCACATCCATTATACTAGTACTGCTCTACTTTTATTTTTCCAAAGGTAACTGTAGACTAAAAAGAGAAAAACTTTTCTTTAATTTCAATCGTTTTTATTGAAATTTTTCATGGAGTGTAAACAACAGATAATGGTTTTCATACATTTTAATACAGTACTTATAATAACTGCGAATGACAAGGTAGATAGATCATGCATAAATGAGTAATAATGAACATGAGTGCCTATTAGGATGAAATGGTAAGTGTTGTAGAGGGTACAGGCTTCCCCCTAGGACACCCCAATGGGGACAAGCTGTGCCCGGGGGGGGGGGGGGGCAGCACTATCCTCTGTAGTAGTCCTTTAATTCAAATGATTGTCATTAGTTTAAAACATTCCAGAAAAAGTTTTGTATATAACAATATTTTTACTCATTCCTATGTATCAATGTATTTTTGTCAATACCTTGGATACAATGGGATATTGTTGAGTATCGTACTATAGGTGAGAATCAAATTTTTTATTCCGATACAATAGGGCATATTGCAGGGTGTTGTCTCCTACTGACTTATTGACTCAAATGGGTCAACAGAGAAGAGGTTGTAGACAGGTTTTAACGTTCAACAGAGGTAACAGCTGTTATTTTACACATGGATGTGCTAGTCACAAAACTGTAGGTGAAAAGTTTTTCCAGATAGACCAGTTGGATTCATATTTAGAGATGTTCCCTGTAAGCAAGAATTTTTTTTCATATTCAGCTATCATGTTGATTTTTGTTGTGATTTCCCTTATACTAGGTATCTTGTTGGTTTTCCTTCTGTACATTGCTGAGCGTGCAGCAAGTAGTATATGTGTGGCTATTGATCTGACTGAGATTGGGTAATTTGATATATTTATGCTGAGGAGGGGCTGTTCAATGCTTGGTTTTACAAAGTCTCTTGTTACTTTTGATATCAATTTGAACATTTCTGACCAGAAGCTGCGAAGATGGAGGCAGGTCCAGACCACATGAGTTAGACTCCCCACCTGCCCGCATCCTCTCCAACATAGATTTGAGTTGTCTTTTGAGAATTTAGCTACTAGGTATGGGGTGAAATACCACCTTAATATGAGTTTTTGTGCTAGTTCTTCATAGTTTGAGCATCTGGAGAACTGATGATTGCATTTGATTGCATTTAGCCATTGTTGGTTTGAGAACGTTTTGCCCAGTTCTTTTTCCCCATACGAGTAGGGTGTTTAGTTGAAGGTATCCTTTGAGTTGAGTGTGTTGTAGATCAGAGTAATACCTTTCACTTTTGGGATGTTAGAATGGAGAAATGACCATACCTTTTCTGGAAAAGGTATGTGGGAGGATTTTGTACATTGGTAAAATGAGGAGATTTGGGTATATGTGAAATTTTCTGTTGCTGGGATTTGGTATTTGTTTTGGATATTTGCAAAGGGCATCAATTCACCCATTATGACAATATCTGCTAGGGATTGGATGTTTTTACATATCCATTTATTTAGCGATATGTTGGGAATCACCCACTTAAGAGTTTCTAAGGGAATGGGAATGTGGCTGAATGGAGAGTAATCATTCTTCATTGATCTTAGTTCGGACCAAGCTAGGATTACTGCTTGCATGGTGGGATGACCGGCTATATTGCTAGTATTAGGTAGATTGGAAGCCATAAGAAGAGAGAGTGGGGATTTAGAGTGTAGCCATGCAAGTTCTAGTTGGCACCAGGGTTTAATAATGGGTTTGGCAAACCAATTTTTAAGTTGGTCTATGACAGCTGCTGTGAAGTAGTCTTTTAGGACTGGTAGGCCCATTCCCCCCACCGATTTATGCTTGCTTTACAATCGGGGTGAGCATCTAGCCCTGCTTCCTGCCCATACAAATTTTAACAATGTAATGGCTTACCTTGGTTGGATTCCATAGTGCAGAGATGTATGCTCACCCTTGCAAATACACACAGCCCACGATAACAAGGTAAAAAGCTACCTGTGCTGTGAATCTGTGCACGGGGGCTTGACAGGAATTAACCAAAGGATTGTTGAGGTGAAGCTGTAGTGAGGGATTCCAGAAGTCAGAGTAAATGATGAACAGAGCTAGGGTCAGAAGCCGGGGTCAGTCTTGGAAAAATGAAACTTGAAAATAAGAACATAGGAAAACAGGAACCTTTGGCGATACAAGAGACAATAAACTCACCCAGCCCTCAGAGTGAGGCAGTGTTTTATACCCAGATGATTAGACAAACTACCTCAGCTGAACCAGGAGTGACAGGTACTAATTGCAAAGCAAGATCCAGAGTATAGCTCTCAGTGCAACATGCAGAACAAGGCAAAGCTGGAAACCAGGCTGAATAATGAACTGAGGTGTGACTCAGAGGCAATACAACAGGAGCAATAAACAGAAAGTCATGGGTTCAATACCTTCTTGAGCCACTTGGGGCATGACCACACCTGGCTGTTTGCATGGCATGGTAGGGACCGTGACAGAAAATTGTTTTTGCCTCGTTGTAAAGAAAGAAGTGGGTATTTGAATTGGGAGTGCTCTAAAGTAGTAGATCAACTTTGGCAGTAGTACCATTTTGTATGCTGCTATGCGGCCTGACCAGGTTAGAAAGTGTTTTTGGATTCTAGATAGTTCTTATTGGAAAGTGTTAATGAGGAGAATGTAGTTGGAGCTATATAGATTTGTGAGAGGGGAAGTAAGTTGGATTCAAGTAAGTTGAATAGGTTATAGAGTCTGTGGTCCATGGATGTGGTTTTTGTTGCAGGGACATTTTAAGATTTCTATCTATTGCTAATATATTTGATTTAGTAGTGTTAACCTTGCAATAGGCCACCTTGCTAAATAGTTGAAGTATTTTGTGGGCTGCGGGTAAGGAGGTGACCTGGTTAGATAGTGATAGTATGACATCATCTGCAAATAGTGATATTGTATGTTGGGTATCGTGGGATGAGATACCTTGTATATTTGGATTTGATCTGATTTTCTCCACCAGGGGTTCCATGATGGGCAAACATTAATGGGGATAGGGGGCAGCCTTGTCTGGTCGCATTAGTAACTTGGAATTTTTTGGAAAACATTCCTTCTGTGAGTACATATGCCGAGGGAGAGGAGTATAATGCTAATATTGCTTTTTGAATTGGCCCTAACAGTCCAAATTTCTCCAGAACTCTATTGAGATATCCCCAGTGTAGTCTATCAAAAGCCTTCTCTGCATCCAATGTTAGAAGCAGAGAAGGCTCTCCTTTTTTTTCACTAGGTTTAGGAGATTTATCATCCTTCTGGTTGCGTCTGTGGTCTGACCCGGGTTAAGTACCCAGGTGGTCCCGCCCCCTCTGACACCACGGGGAAGCCATTGGGAAGTTTCCATGCATCAGAGAGGGCGGGGTCACCTGTTTACGTAAATGGGTGACCCCACCCCCTCTGACACCCCGGGAAAGCCATAGGGCAGTCCCCGTGCAACAGAGGGGACAGGGTCACCCGGGAATGTCACCGTGTGGCCCCGCCCTCTGTTATAAAAGAACTGTCAAAGCGAAGATGTGTCATATGGCGGGTACCTCCCATAGAGGCGGGTCAGTCGCGGTTTTGTTTTTTTTTTTCTTTTTTGGTCCATCGGTGGAGAGAGAGAAGATGAATGGACTTCGTGGGACATTTTTATTTTTTTATTTTTTAATAAAGGACTTGTCCTAAGCCGTGTCTTGCAAATTGTATCATTTTGACACTTTTTTTGTGAAATGGTAGGGGTACATTTGTACCCCATTACCATTTCACACAGGGGGGAGTCCGGGATCTGGGGGTCCCCTTGTTAAAGGTGGCTTCCAGATTCTGTTAAGCCCCCTGTCCGCAGACCCCCACGACCACCGGACAAGGGTTGTGGGGATGAGGCCCTTGTCCCCATCAACATGGGAACCAGGTGCATTGGAGGACTACCACAAAGCACCCTGCCCATGTTGAGGGCATGTGACCTGGTATGGTTCAGGAGGGGGGGTGCTCTCTCGCCCCCCTCTTTTCCTGCCAGGTTGCGTGCTCAGATAAGGTTTTGGTATGGATTTTTGGGGGACCCCCACGTCATTTTTTTTTAAATATTGGTGCGGGGTTCCCTTTTAAAATCCATACCAGACCTGAGGGTCTGGTATGGATTTTGAGGGGGACCCCCACGCCATTTTTTAAAAATTTTGGCTTAGGGGTTCCCCTTTATATCCATACCAGACCTGAAGGGCCTGGTATAGAATTTGGGGGGACCCCCACGCACTTTTTTTTTAAATTTTGGTTCGGGGTTCCCCTTAATATTCCTACCAGACCCAAAGGGCCTGGTAATAGACTGGGGGGATCCCATGCCATTTTTTTCAATGACTTCTTTTATCTGTATTGCCAAGACTGACAATTCATTATAGCCACGAGTAATTTTAAATGACTTTTTTTCCTTTATTAATGTCGTTTTGTGCAGTGACTATTCTAAACATGGGAAAAAAGTGCCACTTTACAGGCATACTATAGACACCCCCAGGTACAAAATTTTAAGGAATATTTCACTTTTATTGTTTCACTTTAAGCATTATTAAAATCACTGCTCCTGAAAAAACATCAGTTTTTAAAACTTTTTTTGCATTGATACATGTCCCCTGGGGCAGGACCCAGTTCCCAAACACTTTTTATGACAATACCATGCATATAAGCCTTTAAAATTAGCACTTTTGATTTCTCCCATGGACTTTTAAAGGGTGTTCCGCGGCTTTCGAATTTGCCACGAACACCCCAAATTGTTCGCTATTCGGCGAACACCTGATGTTCGAGTCGAACGTAAGTCGGGCTCATCCCTAGTAACAAATACGGGGACAGGGTGGAGCTGAATAGTTGGTAATATTCAGAGGAGTATCCATCTGGAACTGGAAATTTGTTGTTGGGTAAACTTCTGACTATTTTTTCCATTTCTGGTATAGTGAAAGGTTGGTTCAGTTTGGATAAATCAGTTAGTGAGAGTGTGGGCAGGTCTACCAATGCTAGGAAGTCTAATATGATGTTGTTGTTTGGCTGGTACGTTTCTGGATAATTTTTGAGATTATAGAGTGCTTCATAGTAGTTGCTAAAGGCGTCTGCTATTTCTTTTGGTTTTGTGACTTTTTGTTTTGATTTGGGGTTTGTGATGTAAGAAATGTTTTGCTTGACTATTTTTTCTTTTAGTTGAATGGCCAATAGTTTCCCCGCTTTATTCCTACAACTGTATGAGTGGGCTTTCTAAGGAGTGTAGCTGGTTGTCGTGGAGGGGTATTAAATGTGTTTGTAAGTCCTGTCTAGTAGTGAACAGTTGGTCATGGATTTTTTGCGTAGTGTTTTGTTTGTTAAGGTTTACTAGAGTAGTGTATTTTGGCTAATAAGTCGTTGAGGCGCTTTGTCTGCTGCTTTTTTATTTTTGTACACATTTGCATGAGTAGTCCCCTAATGTAGACTTCATGAGTATTCCTCAGTGTGAAGGGGTCATCGACCAAGGGGGCATTAAGATCAAAGAATTCTTTAACCACAGCCCCAGAAAAATTTACCCCCTCCTTTTTGTGATTTGGCACTACGTCATTTTAACTGACAATTGCACGGACATGCGACTTTGTACCCAAACAAAATAGATGTCCTTTTTTTCCCCACAAATAGAGCTTTCTTTTGGTGGTATTTGATCGCCTCTGCGGTTTTTAATTTTTGCTCTATAAACAAAAAATAGCAACAATTTTGAAAAAAACACATTATTTTTTACTTTTTGCTATAATAAATATTGTGATAGACACACCCGGGACAGAGGCTTTTGAAGGGGACTGAATGCTAGCCTCTTGCCTATCGATTATGGGCCCTGGCATTTGGGGGAATGGTGCTCTTTGTGAGCTGTATGGCTGGGGACCCTTGAGGTGGTGTTACTTTAGATTCAGGTCCATGTCCTTCAAGACACACAGACTCTGCGAACCCTGTGTATGCCATATTAGAAAGAGTGACTGATTCATACTGTTGAAACATATACTGTTAGATGCTAATGTCATCAACTCCAGCCACCTGTGTGTTGTCTTCTATAATGTAAATGAGTCTAGTCTGGCTTGCCACAGGTTCTAATGCCTCGTACACATGATCGCACATTCCAACAACAAAATCCATCAGATTTTTTCTGAAGGATGTTGGCTGAAACTTGTCTTGCATACACACGGTCACACAAACACATACGACGAGCTGAGAAAAATTAAGTTCAAAAGCCAGTGCGGCTCTTCTGCTTGATTCTGAGCATGCATGGCACTTTGTGTGTCGGAATTGTCTACACACGATTGGAATTTACGCAAATGGATTTTGTTGTCGGAAAATTTTAGATCCAGCTCTCAAACTTTGTGTGTCAGAAATTCCAATGGAAAAAGTCCGATGGAGCCTACACACGGTCAGAATTTCCGACAACAAGCTCCGACCACACATTTTCCATCGGAAAGTCTGATCGTGTGTACAGGGCATAAGAGTGTTTCACCCATTGTTGTCTGTGCTAATTAACTTTGCTATTTTATGAAGGACTTCTGTGTTGATGTCTATGAGAATGTATAATCTACTGTGTGAAACTCGGTGACAACAAGTCTGACCTGTAGTGAAATCCTGAATAATCATAACAATGCTCAGGAGGGCATGGAGTCACAGGCAAGGCGCAGACATCATGGCTCTTTCCTGAGTGGCTCTGTCACGAGTGATGCGCAATTTCGCCGACGCAGATATCAATTCTTATCATGTCTTCTCTGCTCTTTTACAGGTAAACATCTATCCATCTGTACATCTCTACTGAACTGACTTTGCTGTAACATTTTTAGTAAACATCTATCCATCTGTACATCTCTACTGAACTGACTTTGCTGTAACATTTTTGGTAAACATCTATCCATCTGTACATCTCTACTGAACTGACTTTGCTGTAACATTTTTGGTAAACATCTTCTGCTGCCACATCTTTAAACTTCTATATTTAATGCTAGCTCTAAACTAACCCCACTGCAATAGTAATATTACTGGTGATTGATTCTCAACCCCATTTGGCTGAGTGATCAAGAGAGGCAATTAGCTTTACGACCCTAGCCTGTGTCTGTAGCTGGTCTGGTATTGGCCATCCCTTCTCTCATATTCAGGTGTCTCAAATCAGACACAATAATGACCACCTGAGAAAAGCATGTTTGCTTAGTCTCCCTATAAATTTAAAGCATCCTATGGGGTGGCGCAGACATCATGGCTCTTTCCTGAGTGGCTCTGTCACGAGTGATGCACAGTTTCACCAAGGCAGTTATCAATTCTGATCATGTCTTCTCTGCTCTTTTACAGGTAAACATCTATCCTTCTGTACATCTCTACTGAACTGACTTTGCTGTAACACAGGGGTCCTCAAACTTTTAAGACAGGGGGCCAGTTCACGGTCCCTCAGACTGTGGGGGGGCCACACTATAGTTTAAAAAAAATATGAACTAATTCCTAAATTCCTATGCACACATCTTTTTTGTAGTGCAAAAGAATAAAAGAATGAATAATAAATAATAATATATATAGGGGATGGACAGGGGGACAGAGGGATGGACAGGGGGACAGTGGGATGGACAGAGGGGTGGACAGGGGGACAGAGGGAGGGGGCAGTGGGGTGGACAGGGGGACAGTGGGATGGACAGGGGGACAGTGGGATGAACAGAGGGGTGGACAGGGGGACAGTGGGATGGACAGAGGGATGGACAGGGGGACAGAGGGGTGGACAGGGGGACAGAGGGGGGGACAGTGGGACAGAGGGGTGGACAGGGGGACAGAGGGATGGACAGGGGGACAGTGGGGTGGACAGGGGGACAGAGGGGTGGACAGGGGGACAGTGGGGTGGACAGGGGGACAGTGGGGTGGACAGGGGTCCTCACTTGTTAGTAGGCTGTTGCCTGAAGCCTCTGCTCTCGCTGTCACTCTTCGCGCCTCCTGTCTCACTGTCACCCTCCGCGCCTCCTGTCTGCGTGAGGAAGATGTGAATCCGCGCGGGACTTTGCTGGAAACTACACTTCCCAGCATGCAGCGTGGCACACGGAGCCCTCCATTACTGAGGTGGGGGAGGCGGCTTGAGTGGAGTGGATATGCTCCCTGCTGAAGCAGAGTGGACCTGCCCAAGCCGAGCCGACCTGGCCCCGGCCCGAGCCTGGCCTGTTGGGAATCCGGCCCTGGGTGGGGTGGGCCGAATAAATGTCTTCGGCGGGCCACATGTGGCCCACGGGCCGTAGTTTGAGGACCCCTGCTGTAACATTTTTGGTAAACATCTATCCATCTGTACATCTCTACTGAACTGACTTTGCTGTAACATTTTTGGTAAACATCTATCCATCTGTGCATCTCTACTGAACTGACTTTGCTGTAACGTTTTTGGTAAACATCTTCTGCTGCCATATGTTTAAACTTCTATATTTAATGCTAGCTCTAAACCAACCCCACTGCAATAGTAATATTACTGGTGACTGATTCTCAACCCCATTTGGCTGAGTGATCAAGAGAGGCAATTAGCTTTACGACCCTAGCCTGTGTCTGTAGCTGGTCTGGTATTGGCCATCCCTTCTCTCATATTTAGGTGTCTCAAATTAGACCGAATAATGACCAACTGAGAAAAGCATGCTTGCTTAGTCTCCCTATAAATTTAAAGCATCCTATGGGGTGGCGCAGAAAGGGGCAAGGCACAGACATCATGGCTTTTTCCTGAGTGGCTCTGTCATGAGTGATGCACAGTTTCACCGAAGCAGTTATCAATTCTGATCATTTCTTCTCTGCTCTTTTACAGGTAAACATCTATCCATCTGTACATCTCTACTGAACTGACTTTGCTGTAACATTTTTGGTAAACATCTATTCATCTGTACATCTCTACTGAACTGACTTTGCTGTAACGTTTTTGGTAAACATCTTCTGCTGCCATATCTTTAAACTTCTATATTTAATGCTAGCTCTAAACTAACCCCACTGCAATAGTAATATTAATGGCGAATGATTCTCAACTCCATTTGGCTGAGTGATCAAGAGAGGCAATTAGCTTTACGACCCTAGCCTGTGTCTGTAGCTGGTCTGGTATTGGCCATTCCTTCTCTCATATTCAGGTGTCTCAAATCAGACACAATAATGACCACCTGAGGAAAGCATGCTTGCTTAGTCTCCCTATAAATTTAAAGCATCCTATGGGGTGGCGCAGACATCATGGCTCTTTCCTGAGTGGCTCTGTCACGAGTGATGCACAGTTTCACCAAGGTAGTTATCAATTCTGATCATGTCTTCTCTGCTCTTTTACAGGTAAACATCTATCCTTCTGTACATCTCTACTGAACTAACTTTGCTGTAACACAGGGGTCCTCAAACTTTTTAGACAGGGGGCCAGTTCACGGTCCCTCAGACTGTGGGGGGGCCACACTATAGTTTAAAAAAAATATGAACTAATTCCTAAATTCCTATGCACACATCTTTTTTGTAGTGCAAAAGAATAAAATAATGAATAATAAATAATAATATATATAGGGGATGGACAGGGGGACAGAGGGATGGACAGGGGGACAGTGGGATGGACAGAGGGGTGGACAGGGGGACAGAGGGGGGGGCAGTGGGGTGGACAGGGGGACAGTGGGATGGACAGTGGGACAGTGGGATGGACAGAGGGGTGGACAGGGGGACAGAGGGGGGACAGGGGGACAGAGGGGGGGGGCAGGGGGACAGTGGGATGGACAGAGGGATGGACAGTGGGACAGAGGGGTGGACAGGGAGACAGAGGGGGGGACAGTGGGACAGCGGGGTGGACAGGGGGACAGAGGGGATGGACAGGGGGACAGAGGGGATGGACAGGGGGACAGAGGGGTGGACAGGGGGACAGAGGGATGGACAGGGGAACGGGGGACAGAGGGGTGGACAGGGGGACAGAGGGGTGGACAGGGGCACAGAGGGGTGGACAGGGGGACAGAGGGGGGACAGTGGGGTGGACAGGGGGGCAGTGGGGTGGACAGGGGGACAGTGGGATGGACAGAGAGGTGGACAGGGGGACAAAGGGGTGAACAGGGGGACAGAGGGGGGGACAGTGGGGTGGACAGGGGGACAGTGGGGTGGACAGGGGGGTGTACAGGGGGACAGTTGGGTGGACAGAGGGGTGGACAGGGGGACAGAGGGACAGAGGGGTGGACAGGGGGACAGTGGGATGGACAGGGGGACAGAGGGATGGACAGGGGGACAGAGGGATGGACAGGGGGACAGTGGGATGGACAGAGGGGTGGACAGAGGGGTGGACAGGGGGACAGAGGGGGGACAGTGGGGTGGACAGGGGGACAGTGGGGTGGACAGGGGGGTGGACAGGGGGACAGTGGGATGGACAGAGGGGTGGACAGGGGGACAGAGGGGTGGACAGGGGGACAGTGGGAAGGACAGGGGGACAGAGGGATGGACAAGGGGACAGTGGGATGGACAGAGGGATGGACAGGGGGACAGAGGGATGGACAGGGGGACAGTGGGATGGACAGGGGGACAGAGGGGTGGACAGGGGGACAGTGGGGTGGACAGAGGGGGGGACAGAGGGGCAGACAGAGGGGGGGACAGTGGGGTGGACAGGGGGACAGTGGAGTAGACAGGGGGACAGAGGGGTGGACAGAGGAGTGGACAGGGGGACAGTGGGGTGGACAGGGGGACAGTGGGGTGGACAGGGGGACAGTGGGGTGGACAGGGGTCCTCACTTGTTAGTAGGCTGTTGCCTGAAGTCTCTGCTCTCGCTGTCACTCTTCGTGCCTCCTGTCTCGCTGTCACCCTCCGCGCCTCCTGTCTGCGTGAGGAAGATGTGAATCCGTGCGTGACTGTGCTGGAAACTACACTTCCCAGCATGCAGCGCGGCACACGGAGTCCTCCATTACTGGGGTGGGGGAGGCGGCTTGAGCGGAGCGGATATGCTCCCTGCTGAAGCAGAGTGGACCTGCCCAAGCCGAGCCGACCTGGCCCCGGCCTGAGCCTGGCCTGTCGGGAATCCGGCCCTGGGTGGGGTGGGCCGAATAAATGTCCTCGGCGGGCCGCATGTGGCCCGCGGGCCGTAGTTTGAGGACCCCTGCTGTAACATTTTTGGTAAACATCTATCCATCTGTACATCTCTACTGAACTGACTTTGCTGTAACATTTTGGTAAACATCTATCCATCTGTGCATCTCTACTGAACTGACTTTGCTGTAACATTTTTGGTAAACATCTATCCATCTGTACATCTCTACTGAACTGACTTTGCTGTAACGTTTTTGGTAAACATCTTCTGCTGCCATATCTTTAAACTTCTATATTTAATGCTAGCTCTAAACCAACCCCACTGCAATAGTAATATTACTGGTGATTGATTCTCAACCCCATTTGGCTGAGTGATCAAGAGAGGCAATTAGCTTTACGACCCTAGCCTGTGTCTGTAGCTGGTCTGGTATTGGCCATCCCTTCTCTCATATTCAGGTGTCTCAAATCAGAGCCAATAATGACCAACTGAGAAAAGCATGCTTGCTTAGTCTCCCTATAAATTTAAAGCATCCTATGGGGTGGCGCAGACAGGAGCAAGGCGCAGACATCATGTTTTGTTCCTGAGTGGCTCTGTCACGAGTGATGCGCATTTTCATAGATGCAGTTATCAATTCTGATCATGTCTTCTCTGCTTTTTTACAGGTAAACATCTATCCATCTGTATATCTCTACTGAACTGACTTTGCTGTAACATTTTTGGTAAACATCTATCGATTTGTACATCTCTACTGAACTGACTTTGCTGCAACATTTTTGGTAAACATCTTCTGCTGCCATATCTTTAAACTTGTATATTTAATGCTAGCTCTAAACCAGGGGTCCTCAAACTTTTTAGACAGGGGGCCAGTTCACGGTCCCTCAGACTGTTGGAGGGCCGCACTATAGTTTAAAAAAAATATGAACTAATTCCTAAATTCCTATGCACGCATCTTTTTTGTAGTGCAAAAGAATAAAAGAATGAATAATAAATAATAATATATATAGGGGATGGACAGGGGGACAGAGGGATGGACAGGGGGACAGTGGGATGGACAGAGGGGTGGACAGGGGGACAGAGGGGGGGCAGTGGGGTGGACAGGGGGACAGTGGTATGGACAGGGGGACAGTGGGATGGACAGAGGGGTGGACAGGGAGACAGAGGGGGGACAGGGGGACAGAGGGGTGGACAGGGGGACAGAGGGGGGACAGTGGGGTGGACAGGGGGACAGAGGGGTGGACAGGGGGACAGAAGGGGGGACAGTGGGGTGGACAGGGGGACAGTGGGATGGACAGGGGGACAGAGGGGTGGACAGGGGGACAGAGGGGATGGACAGGGGGACAGAGAGGATGGACAGGGGGACAGAGGGGATGAACAGGGGGACAGAGGGATGGACAGGGGGACGGGGGACAGAGGGGTGGACAGGAGGACAGTGGGGTGGACAGGGGGACAGTGGGGTGGACAGGGGGACAGTGGGATGGACAGAGGGGTGGACAGGGGGACAGAGGGGTGGACAGGGGGACAGAGGGGGGGACAGTGGGGTGGACAGGGGGACAGTGGGGTGGACAGGGGGACAGTGGGATGGACAGAGGGGTGTACAGGGGGACAGAGGGGTGGACAGGGGGACAGTGGGATGGACAGGGGGACAGAGGGATGGACAGGGGGACAGTGGGGTGGACAGAGGGGTGGACAGGGGGACAGAGGGATGGACAGGGGGACAGAGGGATGGACAGGGGGACAGTGGGATGGACAGGGGGACAGAGGGGTGGACAAGGGGACAGAGGGGTGGACAAGGGGACAGAGGGATGGACAGGGGGACAGAGGGATGGACAGGGGGACAGAGGGATGGACAGGGGGACAGTGGGATGGACAGGGGGACAGAGGGGTGGACAAGGGGACAGAGGGGTGGACAAGGGGACAGAGGGATGGACAGGGGGACAGAGGGATGGACAGGGGGACAGTGGGATGGACAGGGGGACAGTGGGATGGACAGGAGGACAGTGGAATGGACAGGAGGACAGTGGTATGGACAGAGGGGTGGACAGGGGGACAGAGGGGTGGACAGAGGGGGGGACAGAGGGGGGGACAGGGGGACAGTGGGGTGGACAGGGGGACAGAGGGGTGGACAGGGGGACAGAGGGGTGGACAGAGGGGTGGACAGGGGGACAGTGGGTTGGACAGGGGGACAGTGGGGTTTACAGGGGTCCTCACTTGTTAGTAGGCTGTTGCCTGAAGCCTCTGCTCTCGCTGTCACTCTTCGCGCCTCCTGTCTCGCTGTCACCCTCCGCGCCTCCTGTCTGCATGAGGAAGACGTGAATCCGCGCGGGACTGTGCTGGAAACTACACTTCCCAGCATGCAGCGCGGCACATGGAGCCCTCCATTACTGGGGTGGGGGAGGCGGCTTGAGCAGAGCGGATATGCTCCCTGCTGAAGCAGAGTGGACCTGCCCAAGCCGAGCCGACCTGGCCCTGGCCTGAGCCTGGCCTGTCGGAAATCCGGCCCTGGGTGGGGTGGGCCGAATAAATGTCCTCGGCGGGCCGCATGTGGCCCGTGGGCCGTAGTTTGAGGACCCCTGCTCTAAACCAACCCCACTGCAATAGTAATATTAGTGGTTATTATTCTCTACACAATTTGGTTGAGTGATCAAGAGAGGCAATTAGCTTCACAACCCTAGCCTGTGTCTGTAGCTGGTCTGGTATTGACCATCCCTGCTCTCATATTCAGGTGTCTCAAATCAGACCCAATAATGACCAACTGACAAAAGCATGCTTGCTTAGTCTCCCTATAAATTTAAAGCATCCTATGGGGTGGCACAGACAGGGGCAAGGCGCAGACATCATGGCTCTTTCCTGAGTGGCTCTGTCATGAGTGATGCACAGTTTCACCGACGCAGTTATGAATTCTGATCATGTCTTCTCTGCTCTTTTACAGGTAAACATCTATCCATCTGTACATCTCTACTAAACTGACTTTGCTGTAACATTTTTGGTAAACATCTATCCATCTGTACAACTCTACTGAACTCTATCCATCTGTACATTTCTACTGATTCTCAACCCAGTTTGGTTGAGTGATCAAGAGAGGCAATTAGCTTTACGACCCTAGCCTGTGTCTGTAGCTGGTCTTGTATTGGCCATCCCCTCTCTCATATTCAGGTGTCTTAAATCAGACCCAATAATGACCAACTGAGAAAAGCATGCTTGCTTAGTCTCCCTATAAATTTAAAGCATCCTATGGGGTGGCCCAGACAGGGGCAAGGCGCAGACATCATGGCTCTTTCCTGAGTGGCTCTGTCACGAGTGATGCGCAGTTTCACCAACGCAGTTATCAATCCTGATCATGTCTTCTCTGCTCTTTTACAGGTAAACATCTATCCATCTGTACATCTCTACTGAACTGACTATGCTGTAAGATTTTATTATTTAAAAAAAAATATGAACTAATTCCTAAATTCCTATGCACACATCTTTTTTGTAGTGCAAAAGAATAAAAGAATGAATAATAAATAATAATATATATAGGGGATGAACAGGGGGACAGAGGGATGGACAGAGGGGTGGACAGGGGGACAGGGGGGGGGGCAGTGGGGTGGACAGGGGGACAGTGGGATGGACAGGGGGACAGTGGGATGGACAGAGGTGTGGACAGGGGGACAGAGGGGGGGACAGGGGGACAGAGGGGGGGACAGGGGGACAGTGGGATGGACAGAGGGGTGGACAGGGGGACAGTGGGGTGCACAGGGGGACAGTGGGATGGACAGAGGGGATGGACAGGGGGACAGAGGGGATGGACAGGGGGACAGAGGGGATGGACAGGGGGACAGAGGGGTGGGCAGGGGGACAGAGGGGTGGACAGAGGGATGGACAGGGGGACGGGGGACAGAGGGGTGGACAGGGGGACAGAGGGGGGGACAGTGGGGTGGACAGGGGGACAGTGGGGTGGACAGGGGACAGTGGGATGGACAGAGGGGTGGACAAGGGGACAGAGGGGTGGACAGGGGGACAGAGGGGGGGGACAGTGGGGTGGACAGGGGGACAGTGGGGTGGACACGGGGACAGTGGGATGGACAGAGGGGTGGACAGGGGGACAGAGGGACAGAAGGGTGGACAGGGGGACAGGGGGATGGACAGGGGGACAGAGGGATGGACAGGGGGACAGAGGGATGGACAGGGGGACAGTGGGATGGACAGAGGGGTGGACAGGGGGACAGAGGGGTGGACAGGGGGACAGAGGGGGGGACAGTGGGGTGGACAGGGGGACAGTGGGGTGGACAGGGGGGTGGACAGGGGGACAGTGGGATGGACAGAGGGGTGGACAGGGGGACAGAGGGGTGGACAGGGGGACAGTGGGATGGACAGGGGGACAGAGGGATGGACAGGGGAACAGTGGGATGGACAGAGGGGTGGACAGGGGGACAGAGGGATGGACATGGGGACAGAGGGGTGGACATGGGGACAGAGGGGTGGACAGGGGGACAGAGGGGTGGACAGGGGGACAGAGGGGTGGACAGGGGGACAGAGGGATGGACAGAGGGACAGAGGGATGGACAGGGGGACAGTGGGATGGACAGAGGGGTGGACAGGGGGACAGAGGGGTGGACAGAGGGGGGGACAGAGGGGCAGACATAGGGGGGGACAGGGGGACAGTGGGGTGGACAGGGGGACAGAGGGGTGGACAGAGGGGGGGACAGGGGGACAGTGGGGTGGACAGGGGGACAGTGGGGTGGACAGGGGGACAGTGGGGTGGACAGGGGTCCTCACCTGTTAGTAGGCTGTTGCCTGAAGACTCTGCTTTCACTGTCACTCTTCGCGCCTCCTGTCTCGCTGTCACCCTCTGCGCCTCCTGTCTGCGTGAGGAAGACGTGAATCCGCGCGGGACTGTGCTGGAAACTACACTTCCCAGCATGCAGCGTGGCACACGGAGCCCTCCATTACTGGGGTGGGGGAGGCGGCTTGAGTGGAGCGGATACGCTCCCTGCTGAAGCAGAGTGGACCTGCCCAAGCCGAGCCAACCTGGCCCCGGCCCGAGCCTGGCCTGTCGGGAATCCGGCCCTGGGTGGGGTGGGCCGAATAAATGTCTTCGGCGGGCCGCATGTGGCCCGCGGGCCGTAGTTTGAGGACCCCTGCTGTAACATTTTTGGTAAACATCTATCCATCTGTACATCTCTACTGAACTGACTTTGCTGTAACATTTTTGGTAAACATCTATCCATCTGTGCATCTCTACTGAACTGACTTTGCTGTAACATTTTTGGTAAACATCTATCCATCTGTGCATCTCTACTGAACTGACTTTGCTGTAACATTTTTGGTAAACATCTATCCATCTGTACATCTCTACTGAACTGACTTTGCTGTAACATTTTTGGTAAACATCTTCTGCTGCCATATCTTTAAACTTCTATATTTAATGCTAGCTCTAAACCAACCCCACTGCAATAGTAATATTACTGGTGATTGATTCTCAACCCCATTTGGCTGAGTGATCAAGAGAGGCAATTAGCTTTACGACCCTAGCCTGTGTCTGTAGCTGGTCTGGTATTGGCCATCCCTTCTCTCATATACAGGTGTCTCAAATCAGAGCCAATAATGACCAACTGAGAAAAGCATGCTTGCTTAGTCTCCCTATAAATTTAACCAGTTGCCGACCGCCGCACGACGATGTACGTCGACAGAGCGGCACGGGCAGGCAAAAGGGCTTACCTGTACGTCCTTGCCTGCCCGCGGGTGGGGGGTCCGATCGGACCCCCCCCAGTGCCAGCGGCGGTCGGATCAAGGTCAGGGTCGATCAAAGGTGAGGGGGAGGCCACTCATTCATGGCCCCCCCCCCTCGCGATCGCTCCTGGCCAATGACAAGCTTCCTCGGCTTCTGTGAATGTAAACAGAAGCGGAGGAAGTGATGTCATCTCTCCTCGAGCCGGTCTTTTCGTCCGGCGCCAAGGAGAGAAGACATCCAAGTAAGTGCACCAACACTACACATACAGTAGAACACGCAGGCACACTTGTCACCCCCCTGTCACCCCCCAGTCACCCCCTGATCACCCCCCTGTACCCCCTGTCACTCTGACACCAATAGCAGTTTTTTTTTTTTTTATGATTTATTGCATTGGTGTCAGTTTGTGACAGTTACAAGTGTTAGGGCAGTTAGGTTAGCCCCCTTTAGGTCTAGGGTACCCCCCTAACCCCCCTAATAAAGTTTTAACCCCGTGATCACCCCCCGTCGCCAGTGTCACTAAGCGATCGTTTTTCTGATCGCTGTATTAGTGACACAGGTGACGCTAGTTAGGGAGGTAAGTATATAGGTTTGCTGTCAGTGTTTTATAGCGACAGGGACCCCCATATACTACCTACTAAAGGTTTTAACCCCTTGATTGCCCCCTAGTTAACCCTTTCACCAGCGATCACCATATAATTGTTACAGGTGACGCTGGTCAGTTGGTTTGTTTTTTGTAGTTTATTGTAGTTTATTACAGTTTTAGGGCACCCGCCGTTTATTACCCTATAAAGGTTTAACCCCCTAATTGCCCGGCGGTGATAGAAGTTAAGTTTTTAGGATCAGATAAGGTCTGCGTCGCCCCAGGCAGCGTCAGGTTAGCGCCAGTACCGCTAACACCCACGCACGCAGCATACACCTCCCTTAGTGCTATAGTATCTGAACGGATCGATATCTGATCCGATCAGATCTATACTCCCCAGCAGTTTAGGGTCCCCCAAAAAAACGCAGTGTTAGCGGGATCAGCCCAGATACCTGCTAGCACCTGCGTTTTGCTCCTCGGCCCAGCCCAGCCCAGCCCACCCAAGTGCAGTATCGATCGATAACTGTCACAAAACACTAAGCACACATAACTGTAGCGTTCGCAGAGTCAGGCCTGATCCCTGCGATCGCTAACAGTTTTTTGGTAGCGCTTTGAATCAGTCGCTGACAGTCAGGAGCTTTTTTGCCTGTGAGTCTCACTAGTGTACCCCTAAATTTAGAGCCCAAAATGGCAAATAGAAGGTACACTAGTGAAGAGGCCTACACGTTTCTGAGCATGACAGATAGTGAAGAGGAAGTCACTCATCTGTCAAGTTCAAGCTCAGAATACGAACCTGTAGAGGACAGCGGCTCCATGACAGATAGCTCTGACGACGGAGTTGTGGTCCCTGCTAGGGTCAGGCGTACCAGACCCCGATCTTCTTCTTCTGTCCTTGAAGTGCAAGAACCGCAGGGCTCTCGTATGGAGCAGAGAGGTACTAGTGCCGCTACTCCTTCTGGTGAACTGGCAAGCACCAGCGGCCTAGTACACCCTGGTCGTACATCCAGCACTGCAGTATCACGTGGTGACGTGGCGAGTCCCATAAGTGCAGTTCAAGCTGGCGAGGTGGCAAGCACAACTAGTGTCCCGCTGCCACCAATAAGACAAAGACAGGCCCGTCGTGCCCATAGTGCCCTTCCTGCTGCATTCGCCAATCCGAATTGGGTACCCACCACTTCTGCAGCACCCGTACTTCCCCCTTTCACTGGCCAACCCGGAATTCAGGTGGAAACAGTTGACTTTATGCCACTGGATTTTTATTCACTGTTTTTGACCGAAGATCTCTATAGATCTATTGTGGACCAAAGCAATTAATACGCTGGTCAACACATCGCCGCTAATCCCCAGTCCTCCCTTGCCAGAGATTGGAGACCAATTACGGTCTCCGAATTTAAGATCTTTCTGGGCCTTTCCCTCAACATGGGCATAACCAAAAAGAGTGAGTTGCGGTCATATTGGTCCACTGACCCAATTCACCATATGCCCGTGTTCTCTGCTTCAATGGCCAGGGCACGATACGAGCAGATTTTGCAGTTCATGCACTTCAACGACAATGAACTCTGTCGTCCTCGTGGAGACCCTGCATACGATCGGCTCTACAAAATTCGGCCCCTCGTAAACCACTTCAACCAACGTTTTGCAGACTTGTTTACCCCCCATCAAGTTGTCTGCGTTGATGAGTCCCTGATTAAGTTTTCTGGCCACTTGTCCTTCAAACAGTACCTTCCCAGCAAGCGTGCCAGATACGGGGTCAAGATGTATAAGCTCTGTGACAGGGCCACAGGCTATACATGTAGATTTATGGTTTACGAGGGCAAAGATAGTCACGTAGAGCCGATAAACTGCCCTGACTACATAGGAAGCGCTGGCAAGATAGTGTGGGACTTGGTGTCACCCTTATTCGGAAAGGGGTACCACTTGTACGTGGACAATTATTATATGAGCGTGCCACTTTTTAGTCACTTGTTTGATCAGCAGATTGGAGCATGTGGCACCGTGCGACCTAATCACCGGGGCTTTCCCCAGCGGCTTGTAGAGTCCCGTCTTAGGCTGGGGGAGAGAGCCTGCTTGAAGTATAAGGATAAGAAGAATGTTTTCGTTCTCACCTCCCTTCATGCAGACACGACGACCCAAATTACTACGGCGACTGGTGTTGTGGAGAAACCCCTCTGTGTCCACGAATACAACCTTAATATGGGAGGGGTGGACCTCAACGACTAGTTGTTGGCGCCGTACCTAATTGCCCGTAAGGCCAGACGCTGGTACAAAAAAGTGTCTTTTTATTTATTTCAATTGGCTTTGCTGAACGCTCATGTGCTATACAGAGCTTCAGGATGGACTGGATCCTTCCTTAAATTCCAGGAAGAGATCGTCGGAGCCCTTCTGTTTCCAGACGGTGCTCCACCTCACCTTCCCAATCCAAATGCAGTAGGCCGGCTGCATGAGAGGCATTTTCCTTATGTCCTCCAGAGTACCCCTACCCAACGAGCCCCCCAAAGAAAATGTCGTGTCTGCAGAAAGCGCGGATTTAGGCGTGACACCCGGTATTATTGTCCCTCCTGTCCTGGCAATCCTGGTCTTTGCATTGGTGAATGTTTTGAACGCTACCATACACTAGTTGAGTATTAGCGTAGGGTACAGCACTGCACAGACTAGGACACACTTCCACAGGGTCTCCCAAGATGCCATCACATTTTGAGAGACCCAAACCTGGAACCGTTACAGTTTTAAAAGTTACAGTTATAAAAAAAAAAAAGTAAAAAAAAAAAATACACAAAAAAAATATAAAATAAAAAAAACAAAAATAGTTGTCGTTTTATTGTTCTCTCTCTCTCTATTTTCTCTCTATTGTTCTGCTCTTTTTTACTGTATTCTATTCTGCAATGTTTTATTGTTATGTTTTATCATGTTTGCTTTTCAGGTATGTAATTTTTTTATAGTTTACTGTGTTTTAAACATTTTTTTTGTTTTCAGGTACGCCATTCAGCTGCAGCGCGGATTTATTTATCTTGACAGCAACAGCGTTTGCTCCCACGATACATAAAGCCGTGACTCCAGCGCTGTCGGAGGTGATTTCACCACCACAGTTACATACTTCAGCATATATGCCGAAGCGTGGGGGCAGAAGTGGGTGGAGGAGCGATTTGCTCCTGCCTTTTGCGGGAGGATGCCCCCATGCTTCGGCATATATATATTTTAGGTAGGCACAGGTTACGTTAAATGTTTTATTTTTTACTATGGTGTTTTTTTTGTATTTGCTTTGCAGGTATGGTAAGTATTACTGTTATACTGTAATGTTACTTTGTTTTTTGTTAACCATCATTTGCTTAGCAGGTACGCCATTCAGTTGCAGCGCGGATTTATTTATCTTGACAGCAACAGCGTTTGCTCCCACGATACATAAAGCCGTGACTCCAGCGCTGTCGGAGGTGATTTCACCACCACAGTTACATACTTCAGCATATATGCCGAAGCGTGGGGGCAGAAGTGGGTGGAGGAGCGATTTGCTCCTGCCTTTTGCGGGAGGATGCCCCCATGCTTCGGCATATATATATTTTAGGTAGGCACAGGTTGCGTTAAATGTTTTATTTTTTACTATGGGTTTTTTTTTAATTTGCTTTGCAGGTATGGTAAGTATTACTGTTATACTGTAATGTTACTTTGTTTTTTGTTAACCATCATTTGCTTAGCAGGTACGCCATTCAGTTGCAGCGCGGATTTATTTATCTTGACAGCAACAGCGTTTGCTCCCACGATACATAAAGCCATGACTCCAGCGCTGTCGGAGGTGATTTCACCACCACAGTTACATACTTCAGCATATATGCCGAAGCGTGGGGGCAGTGGGTGGAGGAGCAATTTGCTCCTGCCTTTTGCGGGAGGATGCCCCCATGCTTCGGCATATATAAATGGTGCATGTATGCATATCATTAGAAGTGGGTGGATGAAGGGAGGTATTCTAATGGTGGGCATACCCACCGATCAATATCTTTTTTTCGTTCAGCCCACAGGCTGCATGAAAAAAAGTTTACAATATATGCCCAACAAGGACCAGCAACGTACTGGTATGTTGCTGGACTTTGAGTGGTTATACCAGAATGATGCCTGCAGGTTTAGGTATCATCTTGGTATCATTCTTTTTAGCCAGCGGTCGGCTTTCATGTAAAAGCAATCCTAGCGGCTAATTAGCCTCTAGACTGCTTTTACAAGCAGTGGGAGGAAATGCCCCCCCCCCACCGTCTTCCATGTTTTTCTCTGGCTCTCCTGTCCCAACAGGGAACCTGAGAATGCAGCCAGTGATTCGGCCAGCTGACCATAGAGCTGATCAGAGACCAGAATGGCTCCAAACATCTCTATGGCCTAAGAATCCGGAAGCTACGAGCATTTCATGACTTAGATTTCGCCGGATGTAAACAGCGCCATTGGGAAATTGGGAAAGCATTTTATCACACCGATCTTGGTGTGGTCAGATGCTTTGAGGGCAGAGGAGAGATCTAGGGTCTAATAGACCCCAATTTTTTCAAAAAAGAGTACCTGTCACTACCTATTGCTATCATAGGGGATATTTACATTCCCTGAGATAACAATAAAAATGATTTAAAAAATATAAAAATGAAAGGAACAGTTTAAAAATAAGATAAAAAATCAAAAAATTAATAAAAAAAAAAAAAAAAAAAAGCACCCCTGTCCCCCCCTGCTCTCGCGCAAAGGCGAACGCAAGCGTTGGTCTGGCGTCAAATGTAAACAGCAATTGCACCATGCATGTGAGGTATCACCGCGAAGGTCAGATCGAGGGCAGTAATTTTAGCAGTAGACCTCCTCTGTAAATCTAAAGTGGTAACCTGTAAAGGCTTTTAAAGGCTTTTAAAAATGTATTTAGTTTGTCGCCACTGCACATTTGTGCGCAATTTTAAAACATGTCATGTTTGGTATCCATGTACTCGGCCTAAGATCATCTTTTTTATTTCATCAAACATTTGGGCAATATAGTGTGTTTTAGTGCATTAAAATTTTAAAAAGTGTGTTTTTTCCCCAAAAAATGCGTTTGAAAAATCGCTGCGCAAATACTGTGTGAAAAAAAAAATGAAACACCCACCATTTTAATCTGTAGGGCATTTGCTTTAAAAAAAATATATAATGTTTGGGGGTTCAAAGTAATTTTCTTGCAAAAAAAAAATAATTTTTTCATGTAAACAAAAAGTGTCAGAAAGGGCTTTGTCTTCCAGTGGTTAGAAGAGTGGGTGATGTGTGACATAAGCTTCTAAATGTTGTGCATAAAATGCCAGGACAGTTCAAAACCCCCCCAAATGACCCCATTTTGGAAAGTAGACACCCCAAGCTATTTGCTGAGAGGCATGTCGAGTCCATGGAATATTTTATATTGTGACACAAGTTGCGGGAAAAAGACAAATTATTTTTTTTTTTTTTTTTTTTGCACAAAGTTGTCACTAAATGATATATTGCTCAAACATGCCATGGGAATATGTGAAATTACACCCCAAAATACATTCTGTTGCCTCTCCTGAGTACGGGGATACCACATGTGTGAGACTTTTTGGGAGCCTAACCGCATAGGGGACCCCGAAAACCAAGCACCGCCTTCAGGCTTTCTAAGGGCGTAAATTTTTGATTTCACTCTTCACTGCCTATCACAGTTTCGGAGGCCATGTAATGCCCAGATGGCACAAACCCCCCCCAAATGACCCCATTTTGGAAAATAGACACCCAAAGCTATTTGCTGAGAGGTATAGTGAGTATTTTGCAGACCTCACTTTTTGTCACAAACTTTTGAAAATTGAAAAAAGAAAAAAAAAATACGTTTTTCTTGTCTTTCTTCATTTTCAAAAACAAATGAGAGCTACAAAATACTCACCATGCCTCTCAGCAAATAGCTTGGGGTGTCTACTTTCCAAAATGGGGTCATTTTGGGGCGGTTTTGTGCTATCTTGGCATTTTATGGCCTTCAAAACTGTGATGGGTAGTAAGGAGTGAAATCAAAAATTAACGCTCTTAGAAATCCTGAAGGCGGTGATTGGATTTCGGGGCCCCGTATGAAGCTAGGCTCCCAAAAAGTGCCACTCATGTGGTATCCCCGTACTCAGGAGAAGCAGCAGAATGTATTTTGGGGTGTAATTCCACATATGCCCATGGCATGTTTGAGCAATATATCATTTAGTGACAACTTTGTGCAAAAAAAAAAAAAAAAAATTGTCACTTTCCCGCAACTTGTGTCAAAATATAAAATATTCCATGTACTCATCATGCCTCTCAGCAAATAGCTTGGGGTGTCTTCTTTCCAAAATGGGGTCATTTGGGGGGGTTTGTGCCATCTGGGCATTTTATGGCCTTCAAAAATGTGATAGGTAGTGAGGAGTGAAATCACAAATTTACGCCCTTAGAAATCCTGAAGGCGGTGCTGGGTTTTCGGGGCCCCGTACGCGGCTAGGCTCCCAAAAAGTCCCACACATGTGGTATCCCCATACTCAGGAGAATCAGCAGAATGTATTTTGGGGTGCAATTCCACATAAGCCCATGGCCTGTGTGAGCAATATATCATTTAGTGACAACTTTATGCAAAAAAAAAAAAAAATTGTCACTTTCCCGCAACTTGTGTCAAAAAATAAAATATTCCATGGACTCAACATGCCTCTCAGCAAATATCTTGGGGTGTCTACTTTCCAAAATGGGGTCATTTGGGGGGGGTTTGTGCCATCTTGGCATTTTATGGCCTTCAAAACTGTGATAGGTAGTGAGGAGTAAAATCAAAAATTTATGCCCTTAGAAATCCTGAAGGCGGTGCTTGGATTTTGGGGCCCCCTACGCGGCTAAGCTCCCAAAAAGTCCCACACATGTGGTATCCCCGTACTCAGGAGAAGCAGCAGAATGTATTTTGGGGTGTAATTCCACATATGCCCATGGCATGTTTGAGCAATATATCATTTAGTGACAACTTTGTGCAAAAAAAAAAAAAAAAATTGTCACTTTCCCGCAACTTGTGTCCAAATATAAAATATTCCATGGACTCAACATGCCTCTCAGCAAATAGCTTGGGGTGTCTACTTTCCAAAATGGGGTCATTTGGGGGGGGTTTGTGCCATCTTGGCATTTTATGGCCTTCAAAACTGTGATAGGTAGTGGGGAGTAAAATCAAAAATGTATGCCCTTTGAAATCCTGAAGGCGGTGCTTGGTTTTCGGGGCCCCGTACGCGGCTAGGCTTCCAAAAAGTCCCACACATGTGGTATCCCCGTACTCAGGAGAAGCAGCAGAATGTATTTTGGGGTGTAATTCCACATATGCCCATGGCATGTGTGAGCAATATATCATTTAGTGACAACTTTGTGCAAAAAAAAATAAATAAATAAATAAATTGTCACTTTCCCGCAACTTGTGTCCAAATATAAAATATTCCATGGACTCAACATGCCTCTCAGCAAATAGCTTGGGGTGTCTACTTTCCAAAATGGGGTCATTTGGGGGGGTTTGTGCCATCCTGGCATTTTATGGCCTTCAAAACTGTGATAGGTAGTGAGGAGTAAAATCAAAAATGTATGCCCTTTGAAATCCTGAAGGCGGTGCTTGGTTTTCGGGGCCCGTACGCGGCTAGGCTCCCAAAAAGTCCCACACATTTGGTATCCCCGTACTCAGGAGAAGCAGCTAAATGTATTTTGGGGTGCAATTCCACATATGCCCATGGCCTGTGTGAGCAATATATCATTTAGTGACAACTTTTTGTAATTTTTTTTTTTTTTGTCATTTTTCAATCACTTGGGACAAAAAAAAATATTCAATGGGTTCAACATGCCTCTCAGCAATTTCCTTGGGGTGTCTACTTTCCAAAATGGGGTCATTTGGGGGGGGTTTGTACTGTCCTGCAATTTTAGCACCTCATGAAATGACATAGACAGTCATAAACTAAAAGCTGTGTAAATTCCAGAAAATGTACCCTAGTTTGTAGGCGCTATAACTTTTGCGCAAACCAATAAATATATGCTTATTGACATTTTTTTTACCAAAGACATGTGGCCGAATACATTTTGGCCTAAATGTATGACTAAAATTGATTTTAATGGATTTTTTTTATAACAAAAAGTAGAAAATATCATTTTTTTTCAAAATTTTCGGTCTTTTTCCGTTTATAGCGCAAAAAATAAAAGCGGCAGAGGTGATCAAATACCATCAAAATAAAGCTCTATTTGTGGGAAGAAAAGGACGCAAATTTTGTTTGGGTACAGCATTGCATGACCGCGCAATTAGCAGTTAAAGCGACGCAGTGCCAAATTGTAAAAAGTGCTCTGGTCAGGAAGGGGGTAAATCCTTCCGGGGCTGAAGTGGTTAAAGTATCCTATGGGGTGGCGCAGACAGGGGCAAGGCGCAAACATCATGGCTCTTTCCTGAGCGGCTCTGTCACGAGTGATGCGCAGTTTCACTGACGCAGTTATCAATCCTGATCATGTCTTCTCTGCTCTTTTACAGGTAAACATCTATCCATCTGTACATCTCTACTGAACTGACTTTTCTGTAGAATTTTTGATAAACATCTTCTGCTGCCATATCTTTAAACTTTTATATTTAATGCTAGCTCTAAACAATCCCCACTGCAATAGTAATATTACTGGTGAATGATTCTCCACCCCATTTGGCTGAGTGATCAAGAGAGGCAATTAGCTTTACGACCCTAGCCTGTGTCTGTAGCTTGTCTGGTATTGGCCACCCCCTCTCTCATATTCAGGTGTCTCAAATCAGACCCAATAATGACCAACTGAGAAAAGCATGCTTGCTTAGTCTCCCTATCAATTTAAAGCATCCTATGGGGTGGCGCAGACATCATGGCTCTTTCCTGAGTGGCTCTGTCACGAGTGATGCGTAGTTTCACTGACGCAGTTATCAATTCTGATCATATCTTCTCTGCTCTTTTACAGGTTAACATCTATCCATCTGTACATTTCTACTGAACTGACTTTGCTGTAACATTTTTGGTAAACATCTATCCATCTGTACATCTCTACTGAACTGACTTTGCTGTAACATTTTTGGTAAACATCTATCCATCTGTACATCTCTACTGAACTGACTTTGCTGTAACATTTTTGATATACATCTATCCATCTGTACATCTCTACTGAACTGACTTTGCTGTAACATTTTTGGTAAACATCTTCTGCTGCCATATCTTTAAACTTCTATATTTAACCACTTGCTTACTGGGCACTTAAACCCCCCTCCTGTCCAGACCAATTTTCAGCTTTCAGTGCTCTCACACTTTGAATGACAATTACTCAGTCATGCAACACTCTACCCAAATGATTTTTTTGTCCTTTTTTCCATACAAGTAGAGCTTTCTTTTGGAGGTATTTGATCACCTCTGGGTTTTTTATTTTTTGCGATATAAATGAAAAAAGACTGAAAATTTAAAAAAAAAACAAATTTTTCTTAATTTCTGTAAAAAAATTTTGCAAATTGTTAATTTTTCTTCATAAATTTTGGCCACAATTTATACTGCTACATATCTTTCGTAAAAATAACCCAAAATTAGTGGAAATTATTTGGTCTGTGTGAAAGTTTTAGAGTCTACAAGCTATGGTGCAAATCATAAAAAATGTATCACGTCTGATGTACTGGTGGCCTATCTCATTTCTTGAGACCCTAACAAGCCAGAAAAGTACAAATTCCCCCCAAATGACCCCTTTTTGGAAAGTAGATATTTCAAGGTATTTATTAAGAGGCATGGTGAGTTATTTGAAGTTGTAATTTTTCCCCACAATTCTTTGCAATATTAAGTTTTTTATTTACATTTTTTCACAAAATTGTCATTGTAATAGCTTATTTCTCTCACATGGCATGTGCATACCACAAATGACACCCCAAAATACATTCTGCTACTCCTCCTGAGTATAACGATTCCACATGTGTGGGATTTTTTCACTGCCTGGGCACATACAGAGGCCCAACATGCAGGGGGCGCCATCAGGTGTTCTAGGAGCATAAATTACACATCTAATTTCTCAACCACCTATTACAATTCTGAAGGCCCTGGAGCACCAGGACAATTGAAACACCCACAAAATGACACCATTTTGGAAAGCTAACACCCCAACATATAATATATGAGGCATAATGAGTCTTTTGAACAGGTCATTTTTTCTAGAAGTTTTTAGAAAATGTGGAAAAAAAATGAAAACGCATTTTTTTTTACACAAGGTTGTCAGTTTATAAGATATTTCCAACACATAGCATTTAGATAGCAAAAATGACACCCCAAAATACATTCTGCTGCTCCTCCTGAGTATTACGATACCACATGTTTGGGACTTTTTCACTGCCTGGCCACATACAGAGGCCCAACATGCAGGGAGCACCATCAGGTGTTCTAGGAGCAAAAATTACACATCTCATTTCTCAACCACCTATTACACTTTTGAAGGCCCTGGAGCACCAGGACAATGGAAACACCCACAAAATGACCCCATTTTGGAAAGCTAACACCCCAACGTATAATCTATGAGGCCTAATGAGTCTTTTGAACAGTTCATTTTTTTCCAGAAGTTTTTGGAAAATGTGGAAAAAAATGAAAACGCATTTTTTTTACACAAAGTTGTAAGTTTATAAGATATTTCCAACACATAGCATTTAGATAGCAAACATGAAACCCCAAAATACATTCTGCTACTCCTCCTGAGTATTGCAATACCACATGTGTCAGACTTCTACACAGCCTGACTACATACAGAGATCCAACATGCAAGGAACACCGTCAGGTGTTCCAGGGACACATAGCATGCACATACCAAGAATTACACCCCAAAATACATTATGCTGAGCAAAGTGTAAACAAAAGATTACCTGTGGTTGTAGTAGCGCAGTTGTACACAGGAGGATAGCACTGGTCCAGGCAGCAGGCAGGGACTTGGTCAGCAACGGCAAACACAATTGTCCAGGCAGCAGGCAGGGATACTGTCCATATACAGTCCAGGGTTAGTGCAGGCAGAGATATTGTCAGAAGTGCCATAAATATTGGTCCTCATAGTAGGCAGGAACATGTGGTGTGGTCAGTGCAACAGGCAGGGACATAATGGCAGTAAGTCCTCCAGGCAGCAGTAGGGCCTCATTCAGGACAGAATGGGGACAGGGGTAGAGGCTTCTCCCACCCAAATCTCTTTGAAGCCTCCGAGTCTCCAGACCCTAATCTAGGAATGAGAAAACAAAAAAATTGTTTTCTTCATCCAGAAAAACAATCCTGGAGCCCCTCACTTATGTGAGAACCCTGTGTTAAATCCCACTAGTCCAGTTGCAGGGTACAAGATCAGTCCAAGAGGCAGGCAAATATCATGGTCAAACAGTCCAAGGTCAGTTCCAGATCAGGCAGAGGTATGTACAGAATCGTTAGACAAAAGCATGTTCGAATAACAGTCCAGGATCAGTTCCATATCAGGCAGCGTTATGTTCAGAATCGTTAGGCAGAAGCATGGTTGAATAACAGTCCAGGGTCAGTTCCAGATCAGGCAGCAATATGTACAGAACTGGCAGGCAGAAGCGTGGTCGAATACCAAGCCAGGGTCAGTTACAGAGCAGGCAGTGGCATAAGGGGTGTGAAGGTGTGTGAAGGCAGGAACTGAGGATTACGTTACTATACTTCACTAATAATTTATTGAAGTATGGTAACAGCGAAAACATTCACCTATGCAGAGGCCTGGTTCGGAAGGGCATTGGGCACAGTAATAAAATGTGTCTCTTCTGACTCCTGCTCTGGTACACACCTTACATTTTTTTTGACGTTGTTGGCCTGTTGATCTGGGAGGGATTCTATCTGGAAAGTGGCTGTCACGGACCTGGCCGGAGCAGAGGCTGTTGGAGAGGACTGTATGCAAGCCTGTTGCCCACCGATTATGGGCCCTAGCATTTGAGGTGAATGAGAAATCCAGGCTGAACTGTATTAATCGGACTCAGTCATGTATATATTGTATGGGGACTCCTTACTGTAGATTTGTGTCCCTGAAGAGGGAGGGGGGTTCCTCCAGCAGCCCCCTGCTGATAAGACTGATTCATTCTGTTGGGACACATCCTGTGAGGAGATGCTGGTGTTATCAACATGTGTTTATGTTAATTGAGAGAGCTGATCACATTAGCCACCAGCACTGGCTAATAGACGAATGGTCTAGGCTGAGGAGGGGGGAGATTGTTGTTTGTATTGTTAATTGTAATTAGCTCCAGCTATTGTGTTTATATTAATGTGTGAAGCTCGGTGCCCACAAGACTGTCATCTGGTCTGGGTACATTTTGTAGTAAATTAGCTCATGTTAATTAGGTTAGCTTTGAGTCATCCCTGCTGTATAAAGGTCTGTGAGATCTCAAAATAAAAGTAGTTCTGATGTACTCCAAGACTGGTGTTGTCTAGTTCTTGGGGTTCCTATAGCCAGATCCATTGGACTCGTGTTCCAGAACTTAGGAAGCGGTATATGACGGAAGCACTCAAGCGGAGTGTGGGGCGTTCCGTGACATTGGTGGCAAGCAGCGGGAAAGCTTCCTGAAGTCTGAAGTCTGGGACATCCAAACCTCCAACTGGATCCAAGATCAGCATAGCAGACTTCAGTCACCCCAGCGGAGATATGGACCTGGCATCAGAATTCCCGGGGCTGCTGCGGATCATCCTTTCAACATACACCAGGACTGTGTCTGAGGATGAATACCTGGAGCTCAGGCAGCTGATTCGGGTGGAGCTCTGGATTGCAGCCCTCCGTCTCGCTGGTATAAAACAGGGCAAGTGCTTTCCAACCCAAGAGCAACCGGCCAGTGACCAACGGGCATTGCGGATGGCATTCCTGGGAGAGCAGCCCCAGGAGCAATGGGTGACTGAGTTGGACAGGTTGGTCCAGCAGGAGATAGAGCTGGACAATCGTTATCGGGCTCTGCAATGGCACGCAGAGGAGGGATATTTAGGGGAGACAACAGAATGCTCTCCGGAGGGATATGACTTTGGCGGCCCTGGATTGCTGTGGGAGAACCTTACAGATCTTTTTATGTTTGGCGATGAGGGGGAACCTGACCTTGAGGACATGAGGGACTATAAAGAGTCTATGCTCGGTCTTGCAGGGGTCTCAGAGCTCAAACCTGATCTGGACCATTTGCTAAGGAAGGAACAGCATCTGGAAAGGGCATACAGGAAACTGCTAGAACAAGTTCAGCAGCATGCCAGAGAATCGGCAGTGGAAAATCCGGAGATTGCCGTCCCCAAACCTGAAGTGCTGACAACAGGGCAGAGCTCTGCTAACCTCTGTCCAGAAATGATAACATCTTCTGGGTTCCATGGACAGGAGATGGTGAACCTCTATTCCCAGACATCAGTTGCAGAGACATGGGATTTGATAGACTTTTCTGCTGAGGAAGAACAACCTGATGAGCCTCCAGCAGAAGAGCTGCTATCATTGCCAAAGTTCACTGTGTTCTGCCCAGCACCAACAGTGGCTTCGGCCTTCCTGAGAGAAGAGGTAGTCGGCCTTTCTCCCACAACACTGACAGGGACATGTGATTTTCTGCCAGCAGCATCTATGGAGTTAAAACAAACTTCTCCAGCTGAAGATCTGGTAACTGAACAGAGGGTCCAAGACCTCTGTCCCACACTTTTACCAATTCCAGAGACTGGGGATTTAATAGACGTTTCTGTAGAGGAGGAACCACCTGGCAAACCCCCAGCAGAAGTGCTGGCAACCGGACAGAGGGTCCAAGACCTCAGCCCCACACCTGCAGCAATTGTGGAGGCCCAAGGTGAGGAGGTGGCAGTCTATCGCGAGCTGCAGATCAGGATCCAAGGAGAGAATGCAGTCATCACCTCACAACTGCAGCTTGATCTGGTGTTGGTTGATGGGGCTTCAGTCCCCACCTGTATACCCCAGGGATGCTGGGCAGTCGGCCCAGATCCCCAACAGCAGGATGGAGTGAGCCCAGTCCCCCTGTCTTCTCTCCAGCGGCAGAAAGGATTCCAGGGAGAAGGGCCAGTCTGGGCCTCTCCCCAGCGGCAGATATGTTCTCTGAGAGAGGCAGAGGATGGCTGGGTGAGTAATACACTGTTTGGAATAATTTGTTTGGGGTACTGTGTGGGTACAGGCAGTAGAGGACTGGAACTATGGACTAACTTCGGAGTCAACCCGTCTGGGGTCTCCTCCTGTGTTAGTCTCCTGCCGAAAGGGGAGAAATGTCACGGACCTGGCCGGAGCAGAGGCTGTTGGAGAGGACTGTATGCAAGCCTGTTGCCCACCGATTATGGGCCCTAGCATTTGAGGTGAATGAGAAATCCAGGCTGAACTGTATTAATCGGACTCAGTCATGTATATATTGTATGGGGACTCCTTACTGTAGATTTGTGTCCCTGAAGAGGGAGGGGGGGTTCCTCCAGCAGCCCCCTGCTGATAAGACTGATTCATTCTGTTGGGACACATCCTGTGAGGAGATGCTGGTGTTATCAACATGTGTTTATGTTAATTGAGAGAGCTGATCACATTAGCCACCAGCACTGGCTAATAGACGAATGGTCTAGGCTGAGGAGGGGGGAGATTGTTGTTTGTATTGTTAATTGTAATTAGCTCCAGCTATTGTGTTTATATTAATGTGTGAAGCTCGGTGCCCACAAGACTGTCATCTGGTCTGGGTACATTTTGTAGTAAATTAGCTCATGTTAATTAGGTTAGCTTTGAGTCATCCCTGCTGTATAAAGGTCTGTGAGATCTCAAAATAAAAGTAGTTCTGATGTTCTCCAAGACTGGTGTTGTCTAGTTCTTGGGGTTCCTATAGCCAGATCCATCCATCCCCCCTCCATTAGTATAGAGCCCTCCAGGACAAATCCCCCCTCCATTAGTACAGTAAAATATGATGTAAAACTCACTGAAGGCACAGATTGCTGCAGCTATCCTCTCTCTCCTCACACGCGGTCTCTGTGTGAGGAGAGAGAGACGGCAATGAGAGATGATCTCATATGTTTACATTTGAGATCATCTCTCATAAGCACCGGCGATCGCGCTGTAAAGGGACACGGCCAGCACAGAATTTACCCGATGCGCGCACGTGAGCGTGCACGGGGAACGAGGAAAGGGGAGGATGTCCTATGATGGCCTCCTGGAGATTTAGGTCCGCGCTGTAGCCGTCATTTGGCTATGGCCTGGACCTCTAGTGGTTAATGCTAGCTCTAAACCAACCCCACTGCAATAGTAATATTAGTGGTGATTGATCAAGAGAGGCAATTAGCTTTACAACCCTAGCCTGTGTCTGTAGCTGGTCTGGTATTGGCCATCCCCTCTCTCAAATCAGACCCAATAATGACCAACTGAGAAAAGCATGCTTGCTTAGTCTCCCTATAAATTTAAAGCATCCTATGGGGTGGCGCAGACAGGGGCAAGGTGCAGACATCAGGTTTCTTTCCTGAGTTTCTCTGTCACGAGTGATGCGCAGTTTTACTGACGCAGTTATCAATTCTGATCATGTCTTCTCTGCTCTTTTACAGGTAAACATCTATCCATCTGTACATCTCTACTGAACTGACTTTGCTGTAACATTTTTGGTAAACATCTATCCATCTGTACATCTCTACTGAACTGACTTTGCTGTAACATTTTTGGTAAACATCTATCCATCTGTATATCTCTACTGAACTGACTTTGCTGTAAGATTTTTGGTAAACATCTATCCATCTGTACATCTCTACTGAACTGACTTTGCTGTAACGTTTTTGGTAAACATCTCCTGCTGCCATATCTTTAAACTTCTATATTTAATGCTAGCTCTAAACCAACCCCACTGCAATAGTAATATTACTGGTGATTGATTCTTAACCCCATTTGGCTGAGTGATCAAGAGAGGCAATTAGCTTTACGACCCTAGCCTTTGTCTGTAGCTGGTCTGGTATTGGCCGTCCCCTCTCTCATATTCAGGTGTCTCAAATCAGACCCAATAATGACCAACTGAGAAAAGCATGCTTGCTTAGTCTCCCTATAAATTTAAAGCATCCTATGGGGTGGCGCAGACAGGGGCAAGGCACAGACATCATGGCTCTTTCCTGAGTGGCTCTGTCACGAGTGATGCGCAGTTTCACCAACGTAGTTATCAATTCTGATCATGTCTTCTCTGCTCTTTTACAGGTAAACATCTATCCATCTGTACATTTCTACTGAACTGACTTTGCTGTAACATTTTTGGTAAACATCTATACATCTCTACATCTCTACTGAACTGAGTTTGCTGTAACATTTTTGGTAAACATCTATCCATCTGTACATCTCTACTGAACTGACTCTGCTGTAACATTTTTGGTAAAAATCTATCTATCTGTATATCTCTACTGAACTGACTTTGCTGTAACATTTTTGGTAAACATCTATCCATCTGTACATCTCTACTGAACTGATTTTGCTGTAACATTTTTGGTAAACATCTATCCATCTGTATATCTCTACTGAACTGACTTTGCTGTAACATTTTTGGTAAACATATATCCATCTGTACATCTCTACTGAACTGACTTTGCTGTAACATTTTTGGTAAACATCTTCTGCTGCCATATCTTTAAACTTCTATATTTAATGCTAGCTCTAAGCCAACCCCACTGCAATAGTAATATTACTGGTGATTGATTCTCAACCCCATTTGGCTGAGTGATCAAGAGAGGCAATTAGTTTTACGACCCTAGCCTGTGTCTGTAGCTGGTCTGGTATTGGCCATCCCCTCTCTCATATTCAGGTGTCTCAAATCAGACCCAATAATGACCAACTGAGAAAAGCATGCTTGCTTAGTCTCCCTATAAATTTAAAGCATCCTATGGGGTGGCACAGACAGGGGCAAGGCGCTGACATCATGGCTCTTTCCTGAGTTGCTCTGTCATGAGTGATGCGCAGTTTCACCAACGCAGTTTAACGAAAGCAGGATAAATAAAGCTGCATGAAGATACAACAAGAACTCTGCTCCACTCTGCAAGACAACACGCAAACCAGCTTTTAACATTTAATTTATATTTTAGATAAAGTCAGTTTTCCACTCTCCATCCACTAACATGCTCCTTATTCTCTTCCTTCTCACATTGGTGTCTTCTATCCTCAAATTATCTTTACTCTATCCCTCCTCTCCTCCCTGCAGGATACAAATATCACCCTCACTCCTACCCTCTCCCTACTATGGCACCCATCATCTCCTGCATTTGCTGCAACCACATGCTGACATAAACACCAGGGACACTAGACACATGCACTCATGCACATCCCACTCCCATCTTACCTTTCTTGCCCTCCTCCTTCTCCTAGTCTCAGGTGACATTTCTCCTAATCCTGGTCCTCCATTTCCCAACTGCAAGCCACATATTCATTACCCCTCCCCCTCTGGCAGCCACCGCAATCCACTCAGTTTAATTTCTATCCCCCTGCTACCTCAAAGCAGCCCACCATTCTCATGCGCCGTTTGGAGCGCCCGCTCCATCTGTAACAAGCTAACAACTGTACATGACCTCTTCATCTCTCATGGCTTTAACATACTCGCCATAACAGAAACCTTGCTTCAAAATTTTGACTCTCCTGCTGCCCTCTCCCATGGTGGCCTCCATTGGACTCACTCCCCCAGACCCAGCAGAGAAAAAGGAGGTGGAGTTGGCTTCCTTCTATCCCCACAAAGCACCTTCCAAGTCCTTCCTGTCCCTCCCTCTCTACCCCTCTCTTCTTTCAAGATGCACAGTATTTGTCTGTTTTCTCCCATTTTGCTGAGGATTGCAGCAATTTATCGGCCTCCTGGGCCGTTATCGCGCTTTCTTGATGACTTTGCTGCATGGCTACCCTACTTTCTCTCCTCTGAAATACCCACTATCATTCTTGGTGACTTCAACATTCCTGTTAATGTTAACAGCCCAACTACAGCTAAACTTCTCAACTTAACCTCATCTTTTGACCTAACCCAATGGACACATACTTCCACTCACTCCAATGGTAATAGCCTTGACCTTGTATTCTCCCATCTCTGCAACCCTAGCAACCTCACCAACGCCCCCTTTCCTCTCTGTGATCACAACCTCATTACTTTCACTGTATCCTTGCCTCCAACCACCCATCCCTCCAAGCAGCAATTACTTGTAGAAACCTTTGCCACTTTAACCCTTCTCTTCTCTATTCTGCTACTGACCACCTATATCACATAATCTCTCCCCTGTCCTGTCCTGACCTGGCCACCTCTGTCTACAACAGTTCACTCTCATCATCACTAGATGCACTTGCTCCTCTAACCACACGCAGAATCAGGCCCCGACCGTTACAACCCTGGCAAACTGACAACTCTAGAAATCTCAAGAGACATTGCCGTGCTCTTGAACGACTGTGGCATAAAACCAAATGCCTGCAAGACTTCACCCTATATAAATCTGCCCGTCTAAAATTCAATTCATGCTTCCATGCTGCCAAACAAGCCTACTTTGTCTCTCTTTTTAATTCCTTGTCATCCAGTCCCCATCGGCTCTTCTCAACCTTTAACTCTCTGCTTCGTCCCCCACCCCCTCTACCCACTAACTCACTCACTGCCCAAGAGATTGCCAATCACTTCAAAGACAAGATTGATCTAATTCGTGAGGATACCTCCACTGTGCGTACATCTTCCCCACCCAACATACCTTGCCTAACAGCACATTCAACACTCTCCTCTTTTGAATTAGCTACTACTGAAGAGGTTACAAAACTTTTCTTAGATGCCCACTTAAACAATTGTCCCCTGGATCCTGTTCCCTCACAACTACTACAGTCACCCTCTTCTTCTATCCTATGCTCCCTCACTCACATCTTCAATCTCTCCCTCTCTAGTGGCACCTTCCCCTCCCCTCTAAAACATGCACAGATCACTCCCATACTTAAAAAGCCCTCACTGGACCCCACCAACCTTAACAACTTAAGACCCATCTCATTGCTCCCATTCACCTCTAAACTTCTAGAACGCTTAGTCTACAACCATCTTAGCTCCTACATCAGTGAAAATAACCTTCTTGACCCTTTACAGTCTGGCTTTCGCTCACAGCACAAATTATAAACAAAATAAGTGCAGCACTAATAAGTGCCCCCCTCCATGACTTTTCCATCAAAATCAACTATGCAACCATCAGTCCCTCCCCTCATGCCAGGCTACTCGGTGTAATCCTAGACTCTGACTTGTCATTTCAGCCTCAAATCCAATCATTGTCAAAAGTTTGTAGAATTCACCTCCGTAACATCTCTAAAATTAGCCCCTTTTTAACAAATGAAACTACCAAGCTCCTCATTCACTCCCTTGTTATCTCTCGCCTTGACTATTGCAACTCCCTTCTCATTGGCCTGCCTCTCCATAGGCTATTTTTACGGAAATAAATCGCCATCTCAGACCGTCCTCGGGAATCAAGATAATATTTATTGCATATGCAAGAGAAATGAATTGCATTACATGTTCATGCAGTCATTGTCATTTCTGAGGAAAATACTGTGGTACATGTCTTTTTTATAAGCACTTAAAA
Source organism: Aquarana catesbeiana (assembly GCF_042186555.1). NCBI lineage: Eukaryota > Metazoa > Chordata > Amphibia > Anura > Ranidae > Aquarana > Aquarana catesbeiana. Next base: position 851,302,646 of record NC_133324.1, read on the forward strand.
CATGCCCAGTCTCATGTATTTTCAACTTTATTCTGGACACAACAGGAAAGGTGGAAATGTCTGTTACAGACTTTTTATCTTCATTCACAACGGTTACAGGATACTGACTTGGAAAACTCCCCAGCCAACACAAAAATACAGGATGTATTAAAAAAAATGCAAGTCTAAGCATCTTATCACTAAGCTAATTAGTGCTGAGTCTAAATAGTGCTGACTCCATATTATCACTAGTCTATAGCTAAATCATAGATTATTTCTAGGCCATGATAAACAAAATGGCGTTTTTCATAACTGACAACTGAAAGTATAATTTCTCTAACAGCTATCCCCTCTCCAGTCTATCATGAATGCTGCTGCCAGACTTATCCACCTTACCAACCGCTCAGTGTCTGCCAACCCTCTCCTCCAATCCTTACACTGGCTCCCAATCACCCAGCAAATTAAATTCAAAATACTAACCACAACATACAAAGCCATTCACAACTCTGCCCCAAGCTACATCACCAATCTTGTCTCCAAATATCACCCAAATCGTCCTCTCCGCTCTTATCAAGACCTCCTACTCTCAAGCTCTCTCGTCTCCTCCTCTCATGCTCATCTCCAGGATTTCTCCAGAGCCTCTCCCATCCTCTGGAACTCGCTACCTCCACCTGTCCGGCTATCCCCTACTCTTGCTACCTTCAGGCGGTCCCTGAAAACTTATCTCTTCAGGAAAGCCTATAACGTCTCTAACTAATCTTTTACCACTTTCATCAGCTCATTCCCCACAGTTACAACCTTTTGTACCACCTGCCCCACCCTATTAGATTGTAAGCTCTTCTGAGCAGGGCCCTCTTAATCCTCTTGTATTTTATTGTTTTATAACTGTATTGTCTCCCTTTTATATTGTAAAGTGCTACATAAACTGTTGATGCTATATAAATCCTGTATAATAATAATAAAAATAGGGGCGTGGTTTGGTGCCGGACTCTAATGGACGCCTGATTCCCGTGCTCCGGTCCTCAGAGGAGCTTTTATCAGCCCAGCAGAGCCATCTACACCCGCAAACATGGGGAAATCAAAGGGGAACTCATCCCCATCCCGATCCCGGAGATATTCCGGACGCAGCCACACGAGGCCCCGGCTTCAACTTGGGCCTACTCCTCCACAGCAAGCTCCTCCAGCCTCAGCCCTTCTGGCAGACACCAGGAGCATTCGTCCCTACCATATACGGTGGCGGAACAGCCCCTAAGCATCAGGGATCTGAGATCTGTGGCAGAGGACATTAAAGCCACTTTAGCATCAGCGATCACAGACCTCAGGAGGGACATCCAGTCCATGACGGTCTGCATGGATAACATTGAGGAAACAACAGTCCACAATGAGAATGCCATCCATCAGCTCCAGATTTCCTCCCAGGCACACAATGTTCAGCTCAGAGACCTGCACAGATACATGGAGGACCTGGACAATCGTGGCAGACAACACGACATACGGGTAAGAGGCATGCTAGAGACAATTGACCACACCCAACTTGCCCAGGCAACTATAGCCGTATTCAACAACCTGTTAGGCAGACCCCCGAGACCCCCATTGAATGTGAATGCCTACACAGAGCTCTCAGACCCAGGGGTAGGGACACCGATCCTCCCAGAGATGTGGTATGCTGCCTGGTCAACTTCAAGCTAAAAGAAGAAATCCTTTGCAGGGCCAGAGATTGCCGCAACCTATCATGCCAAGGCACAGAGATAAAAATCTTTCAAGATCTATCGCCCATTACTCTCCAAAATAGAAGAGACTTGCGCCCCCTCCTTGACCTATTGCGCACAAACGGAATTCAGTACCGCTGGAAGTTCCCCTTTTGTCTCTCGGCATCAGCACAAGGACGTACAGCAAATCTGAGGGTGTCCAAAGACCTCTCCACATTCTGCGAATCTCTGAACATACCCCGCATTGAACTACCTGACTGGTACCGGTCTCTTAGACCTCCTCATCTCAGAAGATCTAATTCAATGGATGCCATCCCAGTTCGCAATTAATTCCATATCAGAAGACGCAGATCCAACTTGCCCAGAACCAATACATCCGCAGGACCCAGGAACACCGCAAACAAGAGCCCCACGGCATCTCCTGCTCACAGAAGACCCCGCCATGGAGGCCCTGAATAATGGGTCAGCTCTTCTTCTTTCATATTTCACCTGAAGCCCTTAAACCTGATACCTAACAAATAGCCCATTAAGATATGCTTCAATCAAGCCTACCACAACGCAGCTACCTACACACAGAAACCCGACATCAGAGAGGAAATGCTTCACAGCTCAAATGGCCAGTCCAATATCCTCCCCTCACCTTGAACTTGGCAGGTGCCCACCACTTGGATCCAGAAACTTGCCTACATCCAGAGAACACCCCCTACTTCTCTACACTACACAAAACCTGTCCAAGAACTATGAACCCACCACGACGCTCGATCTCCCTCATCTGAGACAGCTAACCGTAACTTCTACAACACAGAATGATTACTGTCAACCTGAACATTGTCACGCAAGTATGACCTACGCATGCATTGGGATGAATAATTTCTAAGACTACTACATAGTCCTCCAAAAAGTTTCCTCCCTTTCTATTTCCTTTCTATCTCCTTAACCTTCCACCCCCTCACCCAACTCCCATCTAATCTTCATTCAATCCCCCTGAACGATTACTACTCCCTACAATGGATCGTTTTGTTAATGTTATATGTTGGAGATTGCCAAATCTCCCCCTTTTATTATATATGACGACTAAATGACCGGTCTCATTTAAATGCTTTCTTTGTTCTTTATAAGGTTTCCTCTTTTTTTGTTTGTGTTTCGTCATAATTAATGTTATTTTTCTTAAGCAGCTAAACAGAAGAACCTTGGTGGGCCTCTAGCGTGTGTGGTTGATCCCTATACCCCACCTATGTTGTGCTTCCTACTTCATGGCTTCTTAGACGAGCATACAATCAGGTGAGCAAAGCCGGTCCATCTTTACAATAGGCTCTCAGAAACCCACTCACAGACTGACTGGGGCTCGGCCGCACACGCCAAAGGTCCAATCTGGGGGAAAATGTTAAAATTACAGAAGGGTACACATGTTAACTGAAAAATCCTTAGCTAATGTAGCAAAGTAAATTCTATAGCTGACTTCTTTCTTTCCACGACAAACATTTATGTGATTCAACTGTAGACAACCACTCTCAATCCTCACAATGCCAATGATGACGCACCTCAAAATAGGCTGATGTAGTCTATTGTCCCAAGCGACCTCATTTGATATTTTATTTTATAATGCGACACCATATTAAAACCAAGCTCTCCCTCGGTTAAACCATAGTCCTTAAGCTAAATGCTATAATCCAATGGCTCCTTCTCCTATCTCTAATATCCCCATACCTCTGAGGACCAGAGGACTATACATACCAAACTACTCCTTTAATACCGGCACATTTCACCTCTCCACACAACGGGAACCCATTTTTTCCCATTTACCTCCACCGGACCACGTAATATTCCCCCCTTTTTTTGTTCTAGTCTTCTCTCTTGTCTTTTTCTCTCCTTTCTCTCTCTCTTTCTCCTCCTCCCTCAGTAGTTCCCTCCCCCCCGGTGGCCCTCAGTACCTTCCCTACCCCTCCTCCTCTACCTCTCCTTCTTTCTTTCTCAAGCACACTTACTTTCCCTTCTTTTCCTCCGCTTCCCCTATTCCCTCCCGCCTCCTCGGTCTCCGCCACCCTAATAGCGCTACTTTAACCCTCCCCCCAGGACACCAATATCCCCACGACCCACCCTTTACCACACTTAAGAGTATATATAGACAAAATCGACTGATGCTCTCACTTATTCAAAGCCTTACCCCCCCAAACATTATGTCACACACAAAACCTACCACTAAACATAACACGCTAAAAGTGACATCCCTAAACATGAAAGGGCTCAATATCCCAGAGAAATGCAGCCAAGTTCTCTCTCTGATGCACAAACTAAAAACCAACATCCTCTTCCTACAGGAAACTCATTTTCGCACAGACAAGATTCCCAAGTCCATAAACAACTGGTTCCCACATTCCTACCATTCTACTAACCCACAGGCAAAAACTAAAGGAGTTTTAATTCTGATCTACAAAAACTTGAACTGGGAACTCACTGATTCGCTTATTGATAAGGAAGGCAGATACATCATTTTAAAAGGCAGGATTCAAGACCGACCTGTAACCCTGGCCAATATCTACAGCCCTAACTCTGCACAATCTAGTTTCTTTAGACAGATCTCCCAACTTCTAACAGGTTTCTCTACTGGTCTAACCATACTCGGGGGAGACTTTAATGTGGCTGTATACCCACTATTAGACACCTCATCAGGCACCACATCGTTGCCCTACAGAACCCTAAGACAAATCAAACTACAATTTCAAGAGCTTCTCTTACATGACATGTGGCGCACTCTTCATCCAAATGATAAGGACTACACATTCTTTTCCACCCCTCATAACAGATATTCCAGAATTGACTACCTCTTCCTTTCCCAGACGGACCTTCCTTTTGTTTCCCACGCGACAATCGAACCAATGCTCCTATCTGACCATCATTAACAAGGAAAGGAGCGCCTCTGAATATATATCACAAACAAATTTTATTAAAAACAGCAATATCCACTCACATGAGGGTAGAAGAAGTTGCATTCAGGTCAGTTGGCTGAGCAGTAGAACTACAAGTCGCAGCGGTTCCTGCAGGGGATGTGAGATCCAGAGATGGGAAATAAGCTGACCATCACCCAATCACAATGACATTGACCTTCCCAGACCACCATACCGTTTTGAAGATATGGCGCTTAGACTCAACTCTGTTAACCTCAGTAGAGGATATCAAAAACATTAGGCAAGCCATACACAATTTCTTTCTAGACAATGACAATGGAGAAACAGCCCCACTAACACAATGGGAGGCCCGCAAATGTGTCCTGAGGGGAAAATTCATTGCCCTAAAGACTTCGCAGAAAAAAGCCCACCAAGCCAAAATCACAAACCTGATTCAAAAGATTAAAATTCTAGAACTAGCTCACAAACAAACTCAAGTTCAACAGACATACCAAGACCTCACACAAACCAGAGAACGCCTACTTACAGAACTATCCCACAAAACAAAACGTAAATTTACTCTACAACAGAAATTATTCTATGAATTTGGAAACAAAAGCGGCAAATACTTAGCCACGTACCATCCATACTATCAATGATTCCCAAGGTAGGCTGAAAATCACAGTCCCAGACATAGCTTCCCAATTTGAGACATACTATTCCACTCTGTACAACCTCAAGACGCAAGCGGACGGCCCCACTACAAACAACACTAGGCGCTCCCTTATCAAGAATTTCCTAAAAGAACACTGTCCTAAACCCATTGACAGAGAGGACTCCCACCAATTAGAAAATCCCATCTCAGAAGTCAAACTTAAAAATGCGATCAAACAACTAAAAGCAGGAAAGAGTGCCAGCCCAGACAAATTCACAGCCGCAAGGCCCTTCCTCAAGGCCTTTAACTCCCTCTCCTCCTCCACGCTTCCCTTCCACAGACTTCTGGAAGTGCACATTACAGTTATACCAAAGGAGGGGAAGGATATGACACTAGTTACTAACTATAGGCCGATTTCCCTACTAAATGTTGACATAAAACTTTTTGCCAGAATCCTCGCCAATCGCTTGCTTCCTCTCCTACCATCTTTGATAGAAAAAGACCAAGTTGGTTTTATTCCAGGATGAGAGGCAAGAGATAACACTATCAAAGCCATAAATCTCCACCACTGGATGACAATCAATAAGCACAAGGGGTTCTTCCTGTCGTTGGACGCGGAGAAAGCGTTTGACAGAGTGGCCTGGGACTATATGGGGGCAGTATTGAGACGCCTAGGACTCCAAAACCGTATGTTCAACTCAATCATGTCCCTATACATGACACCAACTGCTAGAGTTTGGATTAATGGCCATATGTCAGATGCCTTCTCCATAACCACTGGGACGAGGAAAGGCTGCCCACTCTCCCCTATCCCTTTTGTACTAACCCTAGAACCACTCTTAAACTGCCTCAGGAACAACGAAAATATTAAAGGCATACCCATAGCAGTCCGCACCTGCAAGTTGGCAGCTTTTGCTGACGACATTCTACTTTCCCTTAGTGAGCCCCATATTTCAATTCCAAACTTACTGAAAGACTTCCAACTCTTCCAATGCCTCTCTAATTCCAAAATAAACTTCTCCAAATCCCATGCCCTCAATGTCACCATCCCACAAGAGACGGTTACACAGTGTGAAACTAACTTCCCCTTCCAATGGCGGCATGACGCAATTAAATACCTTGGAATTTACTATACAGCGAACCTCTCGGATCTCTTCGCCAAAAATTATCTTCCCATTCTCAAAACCATATCCAAAGACCTCAAGAAATGGAACAAACCACAGTTTTCTTGGTTCGGTCGCGCGGCAATTGTCAAAATGAATATCCTTCCCCGTATTCTATACATCCTACAAGCTATCCCCATTAAACTTCCCCCATCATTCTTCCTGTCGTATATAAGGTTATGTACAGAATTTCTATGAAAGCAAAAACATCCAAGAATTGCATACGACCTCCTTACATGACCTAAGACGAAGGGGGGCATTGGTTTTCCAGATCTCAAAAAATACTACTGGGCCTGCCATCTTACCAGAATTGTAGATTGGTCACTACATAACCAATGCAAAGATTGGGTCAGACTGGAAAACTCACTGTCTCCCTTGCCTCTACGATCAACACCCTGGTTGGCGCCTAAACATATCCCCACCACTCTCAGAGAACACCCTCTTATTGATCCAACCCTCGGCTGTTTCAGGGAAACTTGCCAAAAGCTACACATCTCGTCTACTCCGGGACCCTTAACTCCTATAAGACTAAACCCTGCCTTCCTTCCGGGTAAGTCCGCATAATTCCTAACACATCAATGGCAACACCCAAACATATTAGCACATCAATTTTTCCGCGATGGTTCTCTCTTAGACCGCCTCGCGTTAACACCCACCACCACTAGCAACCCTCTCCCATTCTGGACCTACTTTCAAATTCGCCACTTTTTACAAGAGATCAACCACGGCTCCTCCATTACACAACCATTTACTCCATTTGAACACCTCTGCTCCCAATTTAACCCCCAACAACACTTAATCTCCAATATCTATGCAATGCTATTTGCAGAAACTTCCCCCAAAGAAGGGAAAGCATGCAGGACATGGAAAAGAGAAATACAATCAGAACTATCAGAAGACCAATGGGAACATGTATTTACGATTGCCCATAAAGGCTCTCTAATCGTTTCCATTCAGGAAAACAACTACAAGACCCTAACACGCTGGTACAGAACCCCAGCCATTTTAAACAAACTCAACCCCTCATATCCCAACAAATGCTGGAGATGTGATGGAGAACCGGGCACATTGCTGCACATTTTGTGGTCATGCCCAGCAATTCAACCATTCTGGACGCAAGTCAGAGAACTCACTGAATCAATATCTACTTTCACCTTAGAGCATTCCCCAGCCCAATGCCTCTTCCATCACTCAGATTTATCAGCTCAATACTACCGTAAGACACTGATCTTACCCCTAATTAATGCAGCAAAAATGTGCATTCCAAGACATTGGGGCTCTCCTCACGTACCGACCATCCCAGAATGGTTCAAACAAATTAACAAAATAGCTGAAATGGAAGAACTCATTTCCATATCCCGAGACTCACCAGCCAAATTTTCCAAGACGTGGGCATGCTGGATTCATTTTCGAACAACCGACAGATATTTGACATTGATGAACTAAGTAACTTTTGACCATGACCTGCTCACTTGTGATAAACACCCACTAACTACACTGCATAGTCCCCTCAACCACACCTCCCACGTATTTCCTCTCCTATCCTAGCGGACATGGACCTCCCACCCCTAACCAAGGGATGAGTATGGGAGGCCGCATGTCAACATTATCCCTATGCAGCTCTCCAACACTAGGTGTCCTGCAAACCTAATCTACTCCATCCTAAAGCGATATCACACTGCAATTACACTACAAGTGGCGGAGACTGAGGAGACAACCACCCCCCCATCACCTTGACCTCCCTCCTATATCCCCACCCCCTCCCTCCCCCCCACACCCCATCGACCCCCACCCTATCCTCCATCCCTATGTCTTTCACTATCCACCCAGAACCCATCTTAATAACTCCTGCGGTTCGGGTCCTCATAACAGAGCACCCGGCCAGCAAATTTACACTCCATATGGATTGAATTATCATACTAATTCCCGCACCATCATTCTACGAATTGGAACCTCCCCTCATTGGTCATAACAGAAGATGGAAAATATGCCATAATACCTAGCAATATCTACTCAACAGTCAATTTATTGTTTTTTTCTTCTACTAGCTATAACACTCTTGTCTTATGTACGTTGAAATGTATGCATAGGAGATTTTCTGTTATTGCCAAATCATTGACATATTTGTCTTAATCACAATAACAACTGTTCCTTGATTTTTGAACGAATGTATGATGATACTGTTATACTGACACAATGTATTTTCAATAAAATTTATTTTGGAAAAAAATAATAACATTGGCTGCTTGTATTTTGTAGACTTGTATTTTGCTTCTAATAAAACAGTCCATGTTTAGCAACTAAACAAGTATCACCTTTTTTTGTGCTTGTGAGCGGTTGGAATATCTGATATCTGTATTCAGACTGGGAGGAAGAGGTATATGAAGAAAGCACTCAAGCGGAATGTGGGGCGTTTCGTTACAAATATCCCCCAAAAATATATAAAAAACATTTTTTTTTCCTCAGCTTAGGCTGATATGTATTCTTCTACATACTTTTGGTAAAAAAAAAAAAAAATCGCAATAAGTGTATATTGATTGGTTTGTGCAAAAGTTATAGTGTCTACAAGATAGGGGATAGATTTAAAGCATTTTTATTTATTTTTTTTTACTAGTAATGGTGGCGATCTGCGATATTGTGACTGCGACATTATCGTGGACACATCGGACAATTTTGACACAATTTTGGAACCATTGGCATTAATACAGCAATCAGTGCTATTAAAAATGCATTGATTACTGTAAAAATGTCACCGCATAAGATCACATTTCCTTGCCGCATTAGGGACACTTTTTTCCAGATCTTTTTCAGAAATGATAGTTGCTTTGTATTGGTGAGGTATATGTTTACCAATGTGTATTTGGTATTGTTAAGTTAACAGACTAGAACTATATACCTGCCGGATGTGTCCAAATGAGCATCCAGGTATTTAAATTGGATAGAGTTCTTGATAGCTATTGCTACTCCTCTCTTTTTTTATGGGTCCTTGGCATGGAAGATATGGGGAAATCTGTGATTTTGGAATAGTGGAGGTTTATGAGAGGTGAAATGAGTCTCTTGGAAGCATATGATGTCACCTTGGAGTCTATTCGCTTCTTTCCATGCCATCTGCCTCTTATGAGGACCGTTCAGGCCTTTTAAAGTGAAAAATTAGATTTTTAGTGTCATTGTGTGTAGTTGAAGGAACCGGTCAGCAGTTCTGAGTGGGTATGTGCAATTGTATAGTGAGGTTACCTGTTGCAAGGTGCGTTGATGAGTCGGCCAAATTAGGTAGGGATCTGTTGATTGCCAGAGATATAGATGGGAGGTGGGGAAAAGTGTGTTTGTTTGGTAAAATATAAAATATGATGTTACACTGAGTAAATAGATGCCAAATATGTCACACTTTAAAATTATGTCCACCCGTGGAACAGCGCAAAACTATGGTACCTACAAAACTCTATAGGCATTTACAGGTTACCAGTTTAGAGTTACAGAGGAGGTCTGGTGCTAAAATGGAGAGATCTGCAGTCTATTAGAATTATGCCCCATTTAAGCCCATTCCAGTTTTAATGAAAATTGACCACACTGACCCCGGGTACCATATGGATTAGGTACACCACTGGATTAAGGAACTGATTCATGAATCATGATAATAGGATATAGTAAAGGAGCTTTGCCTAGCATGATGTACCAGGAAAAAAAGACAACATGGTTGGGCTGATTTGCTAAAGCTGCTATACTTGACTCCTGTTCTGGATGTAGGCCTGTAAAGACCACTGGTGAGAGAAATACAATAACAAATCTTGTGAAATGTAGCTGAGGCTATGGCTTTTTGCTTTCATAGTGCTCTGACTGTATTATTACAAACTAATGGTCATTCAAGCACAATATTGAAAACACGTGTCTGCATGTATGAGGTCATATAGCATTGAGGAAAAGAACCATGTCATGATGGGCCACCAAAAGAAATGACTTTCCTCTCCTTATTAGCTAATTTTCTAGCACTATTTCTTACTGAATTTACCATATGTAACCGGGAAGGATCTTTTCTTTCCATTCCAGCAGTGAAGTTTCTAGAAGAGAATATGATGGAGTCTTTATTATTTTTGAGAGCTGTAGAGAACAATAGTAGCATCAGCGAGGAGGTCTTCAGAAAGGAACCCTGTGGAAACTCTAATGTTAATGATGGAAGCATAGAGGGGCGGCCCTAGCCAATACATATAGAATGTGCCCTCAGGCTGGGTTCACACTGTACTACACGACAGTAGTACGACTTTCATCCTACTTTGCTCTGCGACATCAGTCCTACATTAGTCCTACATTGATCCTACATTGGTCCTGCATCCATCCAACTTTCATGAACAGGATACTACTTGATCCGACTATTCAGATAGTACACTTGTCCTTTGACCAATCAAAACTAACACACAATGGGAGGGGCTACAGCAGGGGGCAGGAAATAACACAATGTCGCATGCCAAAGTCGGATGGTTAGGACAAGGATCCGACTTTGACCCTACTTCAATGATAGTCAATGGGCTGAAGTAGGATGAGGCTGGGTTCACACTATACTACACAACAGTAGTACGACTTTCATCCTACTTTGCTCTGCGACATCAGTCCTACATTGGTCCTACATTGATCCTACATTGGTCCTACATCCATCCGACTTTCATGAACAGGATACAACTTTGATCTGACTTTTCAGATAGTATACTTGTCCTTTGACCAATTAAAACTAACACACAATGGGAGGGGCTACAGAAGGGGGTAGAAAATAACACAATGTCGGATGTCTTGGTGTGAATCTTGAGGGGGAACTCCGCACCAAATTTTAAATAAAAAACCGGCATGGGTTCCCCCTCCAAGAGCATACCAGGCCCTTAGGTCTGGTATGGACCTTGAGGGGAACCCCCTACGCCGAAAAAACGGCGTGGGGGTCCCCCCAAATCCATACCAGACCCTTATCCGAGCACGCAACCCGGCCGGTCAGGAATGGGGGTGGGGACGAGCGAGCGCCCCCCCTCCTGAACCGTACCAGGCAGCATGCCCTCAACATTGGGGGGTTGGTGCCTTGGGGGAGGGGGGTGCGCTGTGGGCCCCCCCACCTCAAAGCACCTTGTCCCCATGTTGATGAGGACAAGGGCCTCTTCCCGACAACCCTGGCTGTTGGTTGTCGGGGTCTGCGGGCGGGGGGCTTATCGGAATCCGGGAGCCCCCTTTAATAAGGGGGCCCCCAGATCCCGGCCCCCCACCCTATGTGAATGAGTATGGGGTACATGGTACCCCTACCCATTCACCTAGGGAAAATGTGTCAATTAAAAAAAGACGCTACACAGATTTTTAAAGTAATTTATTAGACAGCTCCGGGGGTCTTCCGACTTCGGGGGTCTCTTCGGTTCTTCTCCGCGCTCTCCGGCTCTTTTGCTATAGCGGAGGAGCCCGGTCTTCAATCTTCTGCCTTCTGCCCTCTTCTCCTGATGTTGATACGACGCTCTCTCCAGCTGGAATGCTCTCTGTGTGCTCTGCTATGGCTTATATAGGCGGTGACCCCGCCCCCTTATGCCGTCACAGTCCCTGGGCATGCTGGGACTGTGACGGCATAAGGGGGCATGGTCATCGGATGACAAGGGGCGCGCCCCCTGCCCCAAGGCACCAACCCCCCATGTTGAGGGCATGCGGCCTGGTACGGTTCAGGAGGGGGGGCGCTCGCTCGTCCCAATCCCATTCCTGTCCGGCCGGGCTGCGTGCTCGGATAGGGGTCTGGTATGGATTGTGGGGGACCCCCACGCCATTTTTTCGGCGTAGGGGGGTTCCCCTCAAGGTCCATACCAGACCCAAGGGCCTGGTATTCTCCTGGGGGGGAACCCATGCCGGTTTTTTATTTAAAATTTGGTGCGGAGTTTCCCCTCAAGATCATCTGAACACAAGTCGCGTCCTGAAGTTGGATCATGCAAGACGGCGATCCGACTTTGATCCGACTTCAATGATAGTCTATAGGCTGTAGTAGGATCAAAGTCGGATCAAAGTAGTACAGGGAGCATTTCTAAAGTCGGAACGACTTGTGTCGGACCAGTTAGGACGGCTCCCATAGGGAAACATTGGATTTCACACGTCATGCGACATGAGCTCCCAATGTCGGAGCGTTTGTCAAACCAGTGTGAACCCAGCCTTAGATTCACACTGGTCCGACAAACGCTCCGACAGGGTTGTCGGGAAGAGGCCCTTGTCCTCATCAACATGGGGACAAGGTGCGTTGGGGTGGGGGGGCCTGCAGTGCGCCCCCTCCCCCAAGGCACCAACCCCCCATGTTGAGGGCATGCGGCCTGGTACGGCTCAGGAGGGGGGGGGGGCGCTTCCTCGTCCCCACCCCCATTCCTGTCCGGCCGGGCTGCGTGCTCGGATAAGGGTCTGGTATGGATTTGGGGGGACCCCCACGCCGTTCTTTCGGCGTAGGGGGGTTCCCCTCAAGGTCCATACCAGACCCAAGGGCCTGGTATTCTCCTGGGGAGGAACCCATGCCGGTTTTTTATTTAAAATTTGGTGCGGAGTTCCCCCTCAAGATCATCTGAGCACAAGTCGCGTCCTGAAGTTGGATCATGCAAGACGGCGATCCGACTTTGATCCGACTTCAATGATAGTCTATAGGCTGAAGTAGGATCAAAGTCGGATCAAAGTAGTACAGGGAGCATTTCTAAAGTCGGAACGACTTGTGTCGGACCAGTTAGGACGGCTCCCATAGGGAAACATTGGATTTCACACGTCATGCGACATGAGCTCCCAATGTCGGAGCGTTTGTCGAACCAGTGTGAACCCAGCCTTAGATTCACACTGGTCCGACAAACGCTCCGACAGGGTTGTCGGGAAGAGGCCCTTGTCCTCATCAACATGGGGACAAGGTGCGTTGGGGTGGGGGGGCCTGCAGTGCGCCCCCTCCCCCAAGGCACCAACCCCCCATGTTGAGGGCATGCGGCCTGGTACGGCTCAGGAGGGGGGGGGGGGCGCTTCCTCGTCCCCACCCCCATTCCTGTCCGGCCGGGCTGCGTGCTCGGATAAGGGTCTGGTATGGATTTGGGGGGACCCCCACACCGTTCTTTCGGCGTAGGGGGTTTCCCTTAAGGTCCATACCAGACTCAAGGGCCTGGTATGCTCTTGGAGGGGGAACCCATGCCGGATTTTTATTTAAAATTTGGTGCGGAGTTCCCCCTAAAGATTCATACCAAACACAGTGGCGGGGATCCAAGTCGGATCCCCGTTCATTGAAAGTCGGACATATGCCGGCTTCATGTCGCAGGGCAAAGTCGGATCCAAAGTAGGACGGCTGTCGTGTCGCACCAGTGTGAACCCAGCCTAAGGCTGGGTTCACACTATACTACACGACAGTAGTATGACTTTGAGGCTGGGTTCACACTGGTGCGACACGACAGCCGTCCTACTTTGGATCCGACTTTGCCCTGCGATATGAAGCCGACATGTGTCCGACTTTCAATGAACGGGGATCCGACTTGGATCCCCGCCAATGCCGGCACTGTGTTTGGTATGAATCTTTAGGGGGGAACTCCGCGCCAAATTTTAAATAAAAAACCGGCATGGGTTCCCCCTCCAGAGGCATACCAGGCCCTTGGGTCTGGTATGGACCTTGAGGGGAACCCCCTACGCCGAAAAAACGGCGTGGGGGGTCGCCCCCAATCCATACCAGACCCTTATCCGAGCACGCAGCCCGGCCGGACAGGAATGGGGGTGGGGACGAGCGAGCGCCCCCCCCCTCCTGAACCGTACCAGGCCGCATGCCCTCAACATGGGGGGTGGTGCCTTGGGGGAGGGGGGCGCGCTGCGGCCCCCCCACCCCAAAGCACCTTGTCCCCATGTCGATGAGGACAAGGGCCTCTTCCCGACAACCCTGGCCGTTGGTTGTCGGGGTCTGCGGGCGGGGGGCTTATCGGAATCCGGGAGCCCCCTTTAATAAGGGAGCCCCCAGATCCCGGCCCCCCACCCTATGTGAATGAGTATGGGGTACAGCGTACCCCTACCCATTCACCTAGGAAAAAAGTGTCAATTTAAAAAAAAAAAACACTACACAGATTTTTAAAGCATTTTATTAGACAGCTCCGGGGGTCTTCTTCCGACTTCGGGGGTCTCTCCGGTTCTTCTCCACGCTCTCCGGATCTTCTGCCGGGCTCCTCCGCTCTCTTCTGCTCTTTTGCCGCTCTTTTGCTAAAGCGGAGGAGCCCGGTCTTCAATCTTCTGCCTTCTGCCTTCTGCCTTCTGCCTTCTGCCCTCTTCTCCTGATGTTGACACGACGCTCTCTGGGGCTAGAATGCTCTCTGTGCGCTCTGCTCTGACTTATATAGGCGGTGACCCCGCCCCCTTATGCCGTCACAGTCCCTGGGCATGCTGGGACTGTGACGTTTTAGGGGGCGTGGTCATCACCCGATGACCACGCCCCCTAAAACGTCACAGTCCCAGCATGCCCAGGGACTGTGACGGCATAAGGGGGCGGGGTCACCGCCTATATAAGTCAGAGCAGAGCGCACAGAGAGCATTCTAGCCCCAGAGAGCGTCGTGTCAACATCAGGAGAAGAGGGCAGAAGGCAGAAGGCAGAAGGCAGAAGGCAGAAGGCAGAAGATTGAAGACCGGGCTCCTCCGCTTTAGCAAAAGAGCGGCAAAAGAGCAGAAGAGAGCGGAGGAGCCCGGCAGAAGATCCGGAGAGCGTGGAGAAGAACCGGAGAGACCCCCGAAGTCGGAAGAAGACCCCCGGAGCTGTCTAATAAAATGCTTTAAAAATCTGTGTAGTGTTTTTTTTTTAAATTGACACTTTTTTCCTAGGTGAATGGGTAGGGGTACGCTGTACCCCATACTCATTCACATAGGGTGGGGGGCCAGGATCTGGGGGCTCCCTTATTAAAGGGGGCTCCCGGATTCCGATAAGCCCCCCGCCCGCAGACCCCGACAACCAACGGCCAGGGTTGTCGGGAAGAGGCCCTTGTCCTCATCAACATGGGGACAAGGTGCTTTGGGGTGGGGGGCCGCAGCGCGCCCCCTCCCCCAAAGCACCAACCCCCCATGTTGAGGGCATGCGGCCTGGTACGGCTCAGGAGGGGGGGGGGCGCTCGCTCGTCCCCACCCCCATTCCTGTCCGGCCGGGCTGCGTGCTCGGATAAGGGTCTGGTATGGATTGGGGGGGACCCCCACGCCGTTTTTATCGGCGTAGGGGGTTCCCCTCAAGGTCCATACCAGACCCAAGGGCCTGGTATGCTCTTGGAGGGGGAACCCATGCCGGTTTTTGATTTAAAATTTGGCGCGGAGTTCCCCCTCAAGAACATCTGAGCACAAGTCGCGTGCCAAAGTCGGATCATGCAAGACGGCAATCCGACTTTGATCCGACTTCAATGAGGCTGGGTTCACACTGGTGCGACACGACAGCCGTCCTACTTTGGATCCGACTTTGCCCTGCGACATGAAGCCGGCATGTGTCCGACTTTCAATGAACGGGGATCCGACTTGGATCCCCGCCAATGCCGGCACTGTGTTTGGTATGAATCTTTAGGGGGGAACTCCGCGCCAAATTTTAAATAAAAAACCGGCATGGGTTCCCCCTCCAGAGGCATACCAGGCCCTTGGGTCTGGTATGGACCTTGAGGGGAACCCCCTACGCCGAAAAAACGGCGTGGGGGGTCGCCCCCAATCCATACCAGACCCCGATCCGAGCACGCAGCCCGGCCGGACAGGAATAGGGGTGGGGACGAGCGAGCGCCCCCCCCCTCCTGAACCGTACCAGGCCGCATGCCCTCAACATGGGGGGTGGTGCCTTGGGGGAGGGGGGCGCGCTGCGGCCCCCCCACCCCAAAGCACCTTGTCCCCATGTCGATGAGGACAAGGGCCTCTTCCCGACAACCCTGGCCGTTGGTTGTCGGGGTCTGCGGGCGGGGGGCTTATCGGAATCCGGGAGCCCCCTTTAATAAGGGAGCCCCCAGATCCCGGCCCCCCACCCTATGTGAATGAGTATGGGGTACAGCGTACCCCTACCCATTCACCTAGGAAAAAAGTGTCAATTTAAAAAAAAAACACTACACAGATTTTTAAAGCATTTTATTAGACAGCTCCGGGGGTCTTCTTCCGACTTCGGGGGTCTCTCCGGTTCTTCTCCACGCTCTCCGGATCTTCTGCCGGGCTCCTCCGCTCTCTTCTGCTCTTTTGCCGCTCTTTTGCTAAAGCGGAGGAGCCCGGTCTTCAATCTTCTGCCTTCTGCCTTCTGCCTTCTGCCTTCTGCCTTCTGCCTTCTGCCCTCTTCTCCTGATGTTGACACGACGCTCTCTGGGGCTAGAATGCTCTCTGTGCGCTCTGCTCTGACTTATATAGGCGGTGACCCCGCCCCCTTATGCCGTCACAGTCCCTGGGCATGCTGGGACTGTGACGTTTTAGGGGGCGTGGTCATCACCCGATGACCACGCCCCCTAAAACGTCACAGTCCCAGCATGCCCAGGGACTGTGACGGCATAAGGGGGCGGGGTCACCGCCTATATAAGTCAGAGCAGAGCGCACAGAGAGCATTCTAGCCCCAGAGAGCGTCGTGTCAACATCAGGAGAAGAGGGCAGAAGGCAGAAGGCAGAAGGCAGAAGGCAGAAGATTGAAGACCGGGCTCCTCCGCTTTAGCAAAAGAGCGGCAAAAGAGCAGAAGAGAGCGGAGGAGCCCGGCAGAAGATCCGGAGAGCGTGGAGAAGAACCGGAGAGACCCCCGAAGTCGGAAGAAGACCCCCGGAGCTGTCTAATAAAATGCTTTAAAAATCTGTGTAGTGTTTTTTTTTTAAATTGACACTTTTTTCCTAGGTGAATGGGTAGGGGTACGCTGTACCCCATACTCATTCACATAGGGTGGGGGGCCGGGATCTGGGGGCTCCCTTATTAAAGGGGGCTCCCGGATTCCGATAAGCCCCCCGCCCGCAGACCCCGACAACCAACGGCCAGGGTTGTCGGGAAGAGGCCCTTGTCCTCATCAACATGGGGACAAGGTGCTTTGGGGTGGGGGGCCGCAGCGCGCCCCCTCCCCCAAAGCACCAACCCCCCATGTTGAGGGCATGCGGCCTGGTACGGCTCAGGAGGGGGGGGGCGCTCGCTCGTCCCCACCCCCATTCCTGTCCGGCCGGGCTGCGTGCTCGGATAAGGGTCTGGTATGGATTGGGGGGGACCCCCACGCCGTTTTTATCGGCGTAGGGGGTTCCCCTCAAGGTCCATACCAGACCCAAGGGCCTGGTATGCTCTTGGAGGGGGAACCCATGCCGGTTTTTTATTTAAAATTTGGCGCGGAGTTCCCCCTCAAGAACATCTGAGCACAAGTCGCGTGCCAAAGTCGGATCATGCAAGACGGCAATCCGACTTTGATCCGACTTCAATGATAGTCAATAGACTGAGGCTGGGTTCACACTGGTGCGACACGACAGCCGTCCTACTTTGGATCCGACTTTGCCCTGCGACATGAAGCCGGCATGTGTCCGACTTTCAATGAACGGGGATCCGACTTGGATCCCCGCCAATGCCGGCACTGTGTTTGGTATGAATCCTTAGGGGGGAACTCCGCGCCAAATTTTAAATAAAAAACCGGCATTGGTTCCCCCTCCAGAGGCATACCAGGCCCTTGGGTCTGGTATGGACCTTGAGGGGAACCCCCTACGCCGAAAAAAACGGCGTGGGGGGTCGCCCCCAATCCATACCAGACCCTTATCCGAGCACGCAGCCCGGCCGGACAGGAATGGGGGTGGGGACGAGCGAGCGCCCCCCCCCCCTCCTGAACCGTACCAGGCCGCATGCCCTCAACATGGGGGGTGGTGCCTTGGGGGAGGGGGGCGCGCTGCGGCCCCCCCACCCCAAAGCACCTTGTCCCCATGTCGATGAGGACAAGGGCCTCTTCCCGACAACCCTGGCCGTTGGTTGTCGGGGTCTGCGGGCGGGGGGCTTATCGGAATCCGGGAGCCCCCTTTAATAAGGGAGCCCCCAGATCCCGGCCCCCCACCCTATGTGAATGAGTATGGGGTACAGCGTACCCCTACCCATTCACCTAGGAAAAAAGTGTCAATTTAAAAAAAAACACTACACAGATTTTTAAAGCATTTTATTAGACAGCTCCGGGGGTCTTCTTCCGACTTCGGGGGTCTCTCCGGTTCTTCTCCACGCTCTCCGGATCTTCTGCCGGGCTCCTCCGCTCTCTTCTGCTCTTTTGCCGCTCTTTTGCTAAAGCGGAGGAGCCCGGTCTTCAATCTTCTGCCTTCTGCCTTCTGCCTTCTGCCTTCTGCCTTCTGCCTTCTGCCTTCTGCCTTCTGCCCTCTTCTCCTGATGTTGACACGACGCTCTCTGGGGCTAGAATGCTCTCTGTGCGCTCTGCTCTGACTTATATAGGCGGTGACCCCGCCCCCTTATGCCGTCACAGTCCCTGGGCATGCTGGGACTGTGACGTTTTAGGGGGCGTGGTCATCACCCGATGACCACGCCCCCTAAAACGTCACAGTCCCAGCATGCCCAGGGACTGTGACGGCATAAGGGGGCGGGGTCACCGCCTATATAAGTCAGAGCAGAGCGCACAGAGAGCATTCTAGCCCCAGAGAGCGTCGTGTCAACATCAGGAGAAGAGGGCAGAAGGCAGAAGGCAGAAGGCAGAAGATTGAAGACCGAAGACCGGGCTCCTCCGCTTTAGCAAAAGAGCGGCAAAAGAGCAGAAGAGAGCGGAGGAGCCCGGCAGAAGATCCGGAGAGCGTGGAGAAGAACCGGAGAGACCCCCGAAGTCGGAAGAAGACCCCCGGAGCTGTCTAATAAAATGCTTTAAAAATCCGTGTAGTGTTTTTTTTTTAAATTGACACTTTTTTCCTAGGTGAATGGGTAGGGGTACGCTGTACCCCATACTCATTCACATAGGGTGGGGGGCCGGGATCTGGGGGCTCCCTTATTAAAGGGGGCTCCCGGATTCCGATAAGCCCCCCGCCCGCAGACCCCGACAACCAACGGCCAGGGTTGTCGGGAAGAGGCCCTTGTCCTCATCAACATGGGGACAAGGTGCTTTGGGGTGGGGGGCCGCAGCGCGCCCCCTCCCCCAAAGCACCAACCCCCCATGTTGAGGGCATGCGGCCTGGTACGGCTCAGGAGGGGGGGGGGGCGCTCGCTCGTCCCCACCCCCATTCCTGTCCGGCCGGGCTGCGTGCTCGGATAAGGGTCTGGTATGGATTGGGGGGGACCCCCACGCCGTTTTTATCGGCGTAGGGGGTTCCCCTCAAGGTCCATACCAGACCCAAGGGCCTGGTATGCTCTTGGAGGGGGAACCCATGCCGGTTTTTTATTTAAAATTTGGCGCGGAGTTCCCCCTCAAGAACATCTGAGCACAAGTCGCGTGCCAAAGTCGGATCATGCAAGACGGCAATCCGACTTTGATCCGACTTCAATGATAGTCAATAGACTGAAGTAGGATCAAAGTCGGACCAAAGTAGTACAGGGAGCATTTCTAAAGTCGGAACGACTTGTGTCGGACCAGTTAGGACGGCTCCCATAGGGAAACATTAAATTTCACACGTCATGCGACATGAGCTCCCAATGTCGGAGCGTTTGTCGGACCAGTGTGAACCCAGCCTGAAGTAGGATCAAAGTCGGACCAAAGTAGTACAGGGAGCATTTCTAAAGTCGGAACGACTTGTGTCGGACCAGTTAGGACGGCTCCCATAGGGAAACATTAAATTTCACACGTCATGCGACATGAGCTCCCAATGTCGGAGCGTTTGTCGGACCAGTGTGAACCCAGCCTGATAGTCAATAGACTGAAGTAGGATCAAAGTCGGACCAAAGTAGTACAGGGAGCATTTCTAAAGTCGGAACGACTTGTGTCGGACCAGTTAGGACGGCTCCCATAGGGAAACATTAAATTTCACACGTCATGCGACATGAGCTCCCAATGTCGGAGCGTTTGTCGGACCAGTGTGAACCCAGCCTCATCCTACTTTTCTCTGCGACATCAGTCCTACATTAGTCCTACATTGATCCTACATTGGTCCTACATCCATCCGACTTTCATGAACAGGATACTACTTTGATCCGACTTTTCAGATAGTACACTTGTCCTTTGACCAATCAAAACTAACACACAATGGGAGGGCTACAGCAGGGGGCAGGAAATAACATAATGTCGGATGCCAAAGTCGGATGGTTAGGACAAGGATCCGACTTTGATCCTACTTCAATGATAGTCAATGGGCTGAAGTAGGATCAAAGTGGGACCAAAGTAGTACAGGGAGCATTTTGGAACGACTTGTGTCGGACCGGTTAGGACGGCTCCCATAGGGAAACATTAAATTTCACATGTCATGCGACATGAGCTCCCAATGTCGGAGCGTTTGTTGGACCAGTGTGAACCCAGCCTCAAAGTCGGACCAAAGTAGTACAGGGAGCATTTTCAAAGTCGGACCGACTTGTGTCGGACCAGTTAAGATGGCTTCCACAGGGAAACATTGATTTTCACACGTCATGCGACATGAGCTCCCAATGTCAGAGCGTTTGTCGGACCAGTGTGAACCTAAGGCTGGGTTCACACAATACTACACGACAGTAGTACGACTTTCATCCTACTTTGCTCTGCGACATCAGTCCTACATTAGTCCTACATTGATCCTACATTGGTCCTGCATCCATCCAACTTTCATGAACAGGATACTACTTTGATCCGACTTTTCAGATAGTACACTTGTCCTTTGACCAATCAAAACTAACACACAATGGGAGGGGCTACAGCAGGGGACAGGAAATAACACAATGTCGGATGCCAAAGTCGGATGGTTAGGACAAGGATCCGACTTTGATCCTACTTCAATGATAGTCAATGGGCTGAAGTAGGATCAAAGTGGGACCAGAGTAGTACAGGGAGCATTTCTAAAGTCAGAACGACTTGTGTTGGACCAGTTAGGATGGCTCCCATAGGGAAACATTGAATTTCACACGTCATGCGACATGAGCTCCCAATGTCAGAGCATTTGTGGGACCAGTGTGAACCCAGCCTCAAAGATTAGAGGAAGATCTACATTTGTGCTGGAGGGAAGAATACTGCTGTGAGAACTGGAAGAAAAAACTGACGGATTGAATGATATGAAAGCATGGTAAATTCCTTATGGATTTACCAGGCAGACTAATATGTGAGTAAAAAACATGATTTTAAAAATAGGTATATGTAAATAGATAATTGTAATAATTTAGAAAACATAAATTCACAGATTTAGGACACATAGGGGGTTATTTACGAAAGGCATATCCACTTTGCACTACAAGTGCAAACTACAAGTGCAAAGTGCACTTGGAATTGCACTGCAAGTGCAACGTTCATGATCTGAAATGAGGGGAAGCTCTGCTGATTTTATTATCCAATCATGTGCAAGCTAAAATGCTGTTTTTTATTTTTCTTGCATGTTATATAGTTACATAGTTAGTCAGGTTGAAAAAAGACACAAGTCCATCCAGTTCAACCTTAAAAACAATAAATAAATAAAATAAAAAATATTGTACTATCCAATATACCCAATTTTATATCCTCATTTGATCCAGAGGAAGGCAAAAAACCCCAGCAGAGCATGTTCCACTTTGCTACAGCAGGGGAAAAAATTCCTTCCTGATCCCCCAAGAGGCAATCGGATTTTCCCTGGATCAACTTTACCTATAAATGTTAGTACCCAGTTATATTATGTACATTTAGGAAAGTATCCAGGCTTTTCTTAAAGCAATCTACTGAGCTGGCCAGAACCACCTCTGTCGGGAGTCTATTCCACATTTTCACAGCTCTTACCGTGAAAACCTTTGCGTATTTGCGTATTTGGAGATGAGATCTCTTTTCCTCTAGACGTAAAGAGTGCCCCCGTGTCCTCTAGGTTGACCGTAAAGAGAATAACTCAACACCAAGTTCACTATATGGACCCCTTATATATTTGAACATGGTTGATCATATCCCCCCTTATTCTCCTCTTCTCAAAAGTGAATCAATTCAGTTCATCTAATCTTTCCTCATAGCTGAGCTCCTCCATGCCTCTTATCAGTTTGGTTGCCCTTCTCTGCACTTTCTCCAGTTCCCCGATATCCTTGAGAACTAGCGCCCAAAACTGAACTGCATATTCCAGATGAGGTGTTACTAATGATTTGAACAGGGGCAAAATTATCTCTCTCTCTCTCTCTGGAGTCCATACCTCTCTTAATACAAGAAAGGACTTTGCTTGCTTTGGAAACCGCAGCTTGGCTTATATAGGCGGTGACCCCGCCCCCTTATGCCGTCACAGTCCCTGGGCATGCTGGGACTGTGACGGCATAAGGGGGCGTGGTCATCGGATGACAAGGGGCGCGCCCCCTCCCCCAAGGCACCAACCCCCCATGTTAAGGGCATGCGGCCTGGTACGGTTCAGGAGGGGGGGCGCTCGCTCGTCCCCACTCCCATTCCTGTCCGGCCGGGCTGCGTGCTCGGATAAGGGTCTGGTATGGATTGTGGGGGACCCCCACACCGTTTTTTCAGCGTAGGGGGGTTCCCCTCAAGGTCCATACCAGACCCAAGGGCCTGGTATTCTCCTGGGGGGGAACCCATGCCGGTTTTTTATTTAAAATTTGGTGCGGAGTTCCCCCTCAAGATCATCTGAGCACAAGTCGCGTCCTGAAGTTGAATCATGCAAGACGGCGATCCGACTTTGATCCGACTTCAACGATAGTCTATAGGCTGAAGTAGGATCAAAGTCGGATCAAAGTAGTACAGGGAGCATTTCTAAAGTCGGAACGACTTGTGTCGGACCAGTTAGGACGGCTCCCATAGGGAAACATTGGATTTCACACGTCATGCGACATGAGCTCCCAATGTCAGAGCGTTTGTCGGACCAGTGTGAACCCAGCCTTAGATTCACACTGGTCCGACAAACGCTCCGACATTGGGAGCTCATGTCGCATGACGTGTGAAAATCAATGTTTCTCTGTGGAAGCCGTCTTAACTGGTCCGACACAAGTCGGTCCGACTTTGAAAATGCTCCCTGTACTACTTTGGTCTGACTTTGAGGCTGGGTTCACACTGGTCTGACAAACGCTCTGACAGGGTTGTCGGGAAGAGGCCCTTGTCCTCATCAACATGGGGACAAGGTGCGTTGGGGTGGGGGGGCCTGCAGCGCGCCCCCTCCCCCAAGGCACCAACCCCCCATGTTGAGGGCATGCGGCCTGGTACGGCTCAGGAGGGGGGGGCGCTTCCTCGTCCCCACCCCCATTCCTGTCCGGCCGGGCTGCGTGCTCGGATAAGGGTCTGGTATGGATTTGGGGGGACCCCCACGCCGTTCTTTCGGAGTAGGGGGTTTCCCTTAAGGTCCATACCAGACTCAAGGGCCTGGTATGCTCTTGGAGGGGGAACCCATGCCGGATTTTTATTTAAAATTTGGTGCAGAGTTCCCCCTAAAGATTCATACCAAACGCAGTGGCGGGGATCCAAGTCGGATCCCCGTTCATTGAAAGTCGGACATATGCCGGCTTCATGTCGCAGGGCAAAGTCGGATCCAAAGTAGGACGGCTGTCGTGTCGCACCAGTGTGAACCCAGCCTAAGGCTGGGTTCACACTGGTCCGACAAACGCTCCGACATTGGGAGCTCATGTCGCATGACGTGTGAAATTTAATGTTTCCCTATGGGAGCCGTCCTAACAGGTCCGACACAAGTCGTTCCGACTTTAGAAATGCTCCCTGTACTACTTTGGTCCGACTTTGATCCTACTTCAGCCTATTGACTATCATTGAAGTCGGATCAAAGTCGGATTGCCGTCTTGCATGATCCGACTTTGGCACGCGACTTGTGCTCAGATGTTCTTGAGGGGGAACTCCGCGCCAAATTTTAAATAAAAAACCGGCATGGGTTCCCCCTCCAAGAGCATACCAGGCCCTTGGGTCTGGTATGGATCTTGAGGGGAACCCCCTACGCCGATAAAGGCGGCGTGGGGGTCCCCCCCAATCCATACCAGACCCTTATCCGAGCAAGCAGCCCGGCCGGACAGGAATGGGGGTGGGGACGAGCGAGCGCCCCCCCCCCTCCTGAACCGTACCAGGCCGCATGCCCTCAACATGGGGGGTTGGTGCTTTGGGGGAGGGGGCGCGCTGCGGCCCCCCACCCCAAAGCACCTTGTCCCCATGTTGATGAGGACAAGGGCCTCTTCCCGACAACCCTGGCCGTTGGTTGTCGGGGTCTGCGGGCGGGGGCTTATCGGAATCCGGGAGCCCCCTTTAATAAGGGAGCCCCCAGATCCCGGCCCCCCACCCTATGTGAATGAGTATGGGGTACAGCGTACCCCTACCCATTCACCTAGGAAAAGTGTCAATTTAAAAAAAAACACTACACAGATTTTTAAAGCATTTTATTAGACAGCTCCGGGGGTCTTCTTCCGACTTCGGGGGTCTCTCCGGTTCTTCTCCACGCTCTCCGGATCTTCTGCCGGGCTCCTCCGCTCTCTTCTGCTCTTTTGCCGCTCTTTTGCTAAAGCGGAGGAGCCCGGTCTTCAATCTTCTGCCTTCTGCCTTCTGCCCTCTTCTCCTGATGTTGACACGACGCTCTCCCCGGCTGGAATGCTCTCTGTGCGCTCTGCTCTGACTTATATAGGCGGTGACCCCGCCCCCTTATGCCGTCACAGTCCCTGGGCATGCTGGGACTGTGACGGCATAAGGGGGCGTGGTCATCGGGTGATGACCACGCCCCCTAAAACGTCACAGTCCCAGCATGCCCAGGGACTGTGACGACATAAGGGGGCGGGGTCACCGCCTATATAAGTCAGAGCAGAGCGCACAGAGAGCATTCTAGCCCCAGAGAGCGTCGTGTCAACATCAGGAGAAGAGGGCAGAAGGCAGAAGGCAGAAGGCAGAAGGCAGAAGGCAGAAGGCAGAAGATTGAAGATTGAAGACCAGGCTCCTCCGCTTTAGCAAAAGAGCGGCAAAAGAGCAGAAGAGAGCGGAGGAGCCCGGCAGAAGATCCGGAGAGCGTGGAGAAGAACCGGAGAGACCCCCGAAGTCTGAAGAAGACCCCCGGAGCTGTCTAATAAAATGCTTTAAAAATCTGTGTAGTGTTTTTTTTTAAATTGACACTTTTTTCCTAGGTGAATGGGTAGGGGTACGCTGTACCCCATACTCATTCACAAAGGGTGGGGGGCCGGGATCTGGGGGCTCCCTTATTAAAGGGGGCTCCCGGATTCCGATAAGCCCCCCGTCCGCAGACCCCGACAACCAACGGCCAGGGTTGTCGGGAAGAGGCCCTTGTCCTCATCAACATGGGGACAAGGTGCTTTGGGGTGGGGGGGCCGCAGCGCGCCCCCCTCCCCCAAGGCACCACCCCCCATGTTGAGGGCGTGCGGCCTGGTACGGTTCAGGAGGGGGGGGGGGCGCTCGCTCGTCCCCACCCCCATTCCTGTCCGGCCGGGCTGCGTGCTCGGATAAGGGTCTGGTATGGATTGGGGGCGACCCCCCACGCCGTTTTTTCGGCGTAGGGGGTTCCCCTCAAGGTCCATACCAGACCCAAGGGCCTGGTATGCCTCTGGAGGGGGAACCCATGCCGGTTTTTTATTTAAAATTTGGCGCGGAGTTCCCCCCCTAAAGATTCATACCAAACACAGTGCCGGCATTGGCGGGGATCCAAGTTGGATCCCCGTTCATTGAAAGTCGGACACATGCCGGCTTCATGTCGCAGGGCAAAGTCGGATCCAAAGTAGGACGGCTGTCATGTCGCACCAGTGTGAACCCAGCCTAAGGCTGGGTTCACACTGGTCCGACAAACGCTCCGACATTGGGAGCTCATGTCGCATGACGTGTGAAATTTAATGTTTCCCTATGGGAGCCGTCCTAACTGGTCCGACACAAGTCGTTCCGACTTTAGAAATGCTCCCTGTACTACTTTGGTCCGACTTTGATCCTACTTCAGTCTATTGACTATCATTGAAGTCGGATCAAAGTCGGATTGCCGTCTTGCATGATCCGACTTTGGCACGCGACTTGTGCTCAGATGTTCTTGAGGGGGAACTCCGCGCCAAATTTTAAATAAAAAACCGGCATGGGTTCCCCCTCCAGAGGCATACCAGGCCCTTGGGTCTGGTATGGACCTTGAGGGGAACCCCCTACGCCGAAAAAACGGCGTGGGGGGTCGCCCCCAATCCATACCAGACCCTTATCCGAGCACGCAGCCCGGCCGGACAGGAATGGGGGTGGGGACGAGCGAGCACCCCCCCCCCCTCCTGAGCCGTACCAGGCCGCATGCCCTCAACATGGGGGGTTGGTGCTTTGGGGGAGGGGGCGCGCTGCGGCCCCCCACCCCAAAGCACCTTGTCCCCATGTTGATGAGGACAAGGGCCTCTTCCCGACAACCCTGGCCGTTGGTTGTCGGGGTCTGCGGGCGGGGGGCTTATCGGAATCCGGGAGCCCCCTTTAATAAGGGAGCCCCCAGATCCCGGCCCCCCACCCTATGTGAATGAGTATGGGGTACAGCGTACCCCTACCCATTCACCTAGGAAAAAAGTGTCAATTTAAAAAAAAAAACACTACACAGATTTTTAAAGCATTTTATTAGACAGCTCCGGGGGTCTTCTTCCGACTTCGGGGGTCTCTCCGGTTCTTCTCCACGCTCTCCGGATCTTCTGCCGGGCTCCTCCGCTCTCTTCTGCTCTTTTGCCGCTCTTTTGCTAAAGCGGAGGAGCCCGGTCTTCGGTCTTCAATCTTCTGCCTTCTGCCTTCTGCCCTCTTCTCCTGATGTTGACACGACGCTCTCTGGGGCTAGAATGCTCTCTGTGCGCTCTGCTCTGACTTATATAGGCGGTGACCCCGCCCCCTTATGCCGTCACAGTCCCTGGGCATGCTGGGACTGTGACGTTTTAGGGGGCGTGGTCATCGGGTGATGACCACGCCCCCTAAAACGTCACAGTCCCAGCATGCCCAGGGACTGTGACGGCATAAGGGGGCGGGGTCACCGCCTATATAAGTCAGAGCAGAGCGCACAGAGAGCATTCTAGCCCCAGAGAGCGTCGTGTCAACATCAGGAGAAGAGGGCAGAAGGCAGAAGGCAGAAGACCGAAGACCGGGCTCCTCCGCTTTAGCAAAAGAGCGGCAAAAGAGCAGAAGAGAGCGGAGGAGCCCGGCAGAAGATCCGGAGAGCGTGGAGAAGAACCGGAGAGACCCCCGAAGTCGGAAGAAGACCCCCGGAGCTGTCTAATAAAATGCTTTAAAAATCTGTGTAGTGTTTTTTTTTAAATTGACACTTTTTTCCTAGGTGAATGGGTAGGGGTACGCTGTACCCCATACTCATTCACATAGGGTGGGGGGCCGGGATCTGGGGGCTCCCTTATTAAAGGGGGCTCCCGGATTCCGATAAGCCCCCCGCCCGCAGACCCCGACAACCAACGGCCAGGGTTGTCGGGAAGAGGCCCTTGTCCTCATCGACATGGGGACAAGGTGCTTTGGGGTGGGGGGGCCGCAGCGCGCCCCCTCCCCCAAGGCACCACCCCCCATGTTGAGGGCATGCGGCCTGGTACGGTTCAGGAGGGGGGGGGCGCTCGCTCGTCCCCACCCCCATTCCTGTCCGGCCGGGCTGCGTGCTCGGATAAGGGTCTGGTATGGATTGGGGGCGACCCCCCACGCCGTTTTTTCGGCGTAGGGGGTTCCCCTCAAGGTCCATACCAGACCCAAGGGCCTGGTATGCCTCTGGAGGGGGAACCCATGCCGGTTTTTCATTTAAAATTTGGCGCGGAGTTCCCCCCTAAAGATTCATACCAAACACAGTGCCGGCATTGGCGGGGATCCAAGTCGGATCCCCGTTCATTGAAAGTCGGACACATGCCGGCTTCATGTCGCAGGGCAAAGTCGGATCCAAAGTAGGACGGCTGTCGTGTCGCACCAGTGTGAACCCAGCCTAAGGCTGGGTTCACACTATACTACACGACAGTAGTATGACTTTCATCCTACTTTTCTCTGCGACATCAGTCCTACATTAGTCCTACATTGATCCTACATTGGTCCTACATCCATCCGACTTTCATGAACAGGATACTACTTTGATCCGACTTTTCAGATAGTACACTTGTCCTTTGACCAATCAAAACTAACACACAATGGGAGGGCTACAGCAGGGGGCAGGAAATAACATAATGTCGGATGCCAAAGTCGGATGGTTAGGACAAGGATCCGACTTTGATCCTACTTCAATGATAGTCAATGGGCTGAAGTAGGATCAAAGTGGGACCAAAGTAGTACAGGGAGCATTTTGGAACGACTTGTGTCGGACCGGTTAGGACGGCTCCCATAGGGAAACATTAAATTTCACATGTCATGCGACATGAGCTCCCAATGTCAGAGCGTTTGTCGGACCAGTGTGAACCTAAGGCTGGGTTCACACTATACTACACGACAGTAGTACGACTTTCATCCTACTTTGCTCTGCGACATCAGTCCTACATTAGTCCTACATTGATCCTACATTGGTTCTACATCCATCTGACTTTCATGAACAGGATACTACTTTGATCCGACTTTTCAGATAGTACGCTTGTCCTTTGACCAATCAAAACTAACACACAATGGGAGGGGCTACAGCAGGGGGCAGGAAATAACACAATGTCGGATGCCAAAGTCGGATGGTTAGGACAAGGATCCGACTTTGATCCTACTTCAATGATAGTCAATGGGCTGAAGTAGGATCAAAGTGGGACCAGAGTAGTACAGGGAGCATTTCTAAAGTCAGAACGACTTGTGTTGGACCAGTTAGGATGGCTCCCATAGGGAAACATTGAATTTCACACGTCATGCGACATGAGCTCCCAATGTCGGAGCATTTGTGGGACCAGTGTGAACCCAGCCTCAAAGATTAGAGGAAGATCTACATTTGTGCTGGAGGGAAGAATACTGCTGTGAGAACTGGAAGAAAAAACTGACGGATTGAATGATATGAAAGCATGGTAAACTCCTTATGGATTTACCAGGCAGACTAATATGTGAGTAAAAAACATGATTTTAAAAATAGGTATATGTAAATAGATAATTGTCATAATTTAGAAAACATAAATTCACAGATTTAGGACACATAGGGGGTTATTTACGAAAGGCATATCCACTTTGCACTACAAGTGCAAACTACAAGTGCAAAGTGCACTTGGAATTGCACTGCAAGTGCAACGTTCATGATCTGAAATGAGGGGAAGCTCTGCTGATTTTATTATCCAATCATGTGCAAGTTAAAAGGCTGTTTTTTATTTTTCTTGCATGTTACATAGTTACATAGTTAGTCAGGTTGAAAAAAGACACAAGTCCATCCAGTTCAACCTTAAAAACAATAAATAAATAAAATAAAAAATATTGTACTATCCAATATACCCAATTTTATATCCTCATTTGATCCAGAGGAAGGCAAAAAACCCCAGCAGAGCATGTTCCACTTTGCTACAGCAGGGGAAAAAATTCCTTCCTGATCCCCCAAGAGGCAATCGGATTTTCCCTGGATCAACTTTACCTATAAATGTTAGTACCCAGTTATATTATGTACATTTAGGAAAGTATCCAGGCTTTTCTTAAAGCAATCTACTGAGCTGGCCAGAACCACCTCTGTCGGGAGTCTATTCCACATTTTCACAGCTCTTACCGTGAAAACCTTTGCGTATTTGCGTATTTGGAGATGAAATCTCTTTTCCTCTAGACGTAAAGAGTGCCCCCGTGTCCTCTGGGTTGACCGTAAAGAGAATAACTCAACACCAAGTTCACTATGTAAAAAGTATAATGTGTATAAGTGAATCAATTCAGTTCATCTAATCTTTCCTCATAGCTGAGCTCCTCCATGCCTCTTATCAGTTTGGTTGCCCTTCTCTGCACTTTCTCCAGTTCCCCGATATCCTTGACAACTAGCGCCCAAAACTGAACTGCATATTCCAGATGAGGTGTTACTAATGATTTGAACAGGGGCAAAATTATCTCTCTCTCTCTCTCTGGAGTCCATACCTCTCTTAATACAAGAAAGGACTTTGCTTGCTTTGGAAACCGCAGCTTGGCATTGCATGCTATTATTAAGTTATAATCTACCAAAACCCCCAGATCCTTCTCCACCACAGATTCCCCCAGTTGTACTCCCCCTAGCATGTATGATGCATGCATATTCTTAGCCCCCAAGTGCATAACTTTACATTTCTCAACATTAAACCTCACTTGCCACATAGTCGCCCAATTAGACAGTGCACTGAGGTCGGCTTGTAAATTGGAGACATCCTGCAAGGATGTTATTCCACTGCATAGCTTGCTGTCATCTGCAAAGACAGAAATGTTACTTTCGATCCCAGACCCAATATCATTTATAAAGATATTAAAAAGTAAGGGTCCCAGCACTGAACCTTGGGGTACAAAACTGATAACCTTAGACCATTCAGAATAAGAATCATTAACCACTACTCTCTGAATTCTGTGTTTTAGCCAGTTTTCTATTCATTTGGATCATTCGGGGCTGTGTCACTACCACCTCCATTATGGACATGAGCTCCCCCATGCTCTTTTGTATACACAGAGCTGAAGAAAGTATTTAATAAATTTGCCTTCTCTTTGTCCCCAGTCACCCACTCTAGATTATTTTGTAAAGGGCCTACATGCTCAGACCTGGCCTTTTAACTATTAAAATATTTGAAGATTTTTTGGGGGTTTGCCCTACTATCTTTTGCAATCTGTCATTCGTTTTGAATTGTTGCATCCTTGATTTCCTTTTTACATATTCTGTTAAATTCTTTGTAACATTTAAACGACACTAGTGTTCCTTCATTTTTATAATTTTTAAAAGCTCTTTTCTTATTGTTTATAGCTTCTTTAACTTTGGCCGTGAGCCACATAGGTTTTGCATGGTTTGAGATTACCAGGTCCAACAGAGCTTCATTCCTTGTAGGGGCCTTAATAAACTGGACCATAAAATTGTCCTGTAATAAATCTATACATTTTTGCCCTTTAACTGTCCCAGCAGTGCCATTACTCCAGTCAATTTCTGGGTAGTTAAAATCCCCCATTATTATCACTGTGCCAGCCCTTGCAGCCCTTTCCATCTGTGCAAGGAGCTGAGTCTCCACCTCCTCGTTAACATTGGGTGGTCTATAACAAACTCCAATGATTAACTTTGAACTACGCCCATCTATATGCAGTTCCACCCATAATGCTTAGACTCATCACACTCTCCATCAACCATGTCCTCTTTCACACTTGCTTTGAGATCACTTTTCACATAGATACAGACCCCGCCACCTTTCCTTTTTACCCTGTCTCTCCGAAAGAGTGCATAGCCAGGAATATTAATAGCCCAGTCACGTGAGGATTGAAGCCAAGTTTCAGCAATACCGATTACATCATAGCTCTCCTCATGCACCAGAGCTTCCAACTCACCTATTTTGCTTGGAAGACTACTGGCATTGGTGTACAAACACTTTAATGCATTATTACATTTTGCTCTGGTGTTTTTCATATCATTTTTAGTAGTACAAATGGCACTATAGTTTTCAATGGCTGTTTGCAACATGGGAAATTTCTTGTCACCTGCCATAACCCTCCCCCCATCTATCCCCATTACACCCTCCATTAATGTCTGACCCCTAACTGACCTGTCTGTCTGATGTAATTCTAGTTCATTCTCCTCCCTCAATCCTAGTTTAAATACTCCTCCTTCCCAAAAACCTCTCCCCAGCACAGCAGACCCCCTTCCGTTCAAGTGCAAACCGTCTTTAGCATATAGGTTGTACCCCAATTATGTCTCACTCGGATCTACATCAACTATACTTCCAAGTGCACTTTCAGTGAAATTTCAAGTGCACTTTGCACTTGTAGTTTGCACTTGTAGTAGTAAAGATCCGAAAGGCAAATCCACTCTGCACTACAAGTGCACTGCAGTGCACTTGGAAGTGCAGTCACTGTAGATCACTGTAGATCTGAGGGGAAGCTCTGAAATGAGGGGAAGCTCTGCTGATTTTATCATCCAATCACGTGCAAGCAAAAATGCTGTTTTTTATTTTCCTTGCATGTCCCCCTCAGATCTACAGTGACTGCACTTCCAATTGCACCTTGCAGTGCACTTGTAGTGCAAAGTGGATTTGCCTTTAGTAAATAACCCCCATAGTACCCTAGACAACGCAAAGCATAACAAACAAAAAGAGGCTGCCCGTGGAATGCTGGTGGGCTAGCTGTCGTGCATATTGGCGTAGACACCTTACATGTTTGGGACTAGTTACAGTTCTTCTTCAGAGGTTTTTGTCATATGGGTATTAATAATTCTAAAATATAAATATTATATTAGTAACACAGTAACATAGTTTTTATGTAAACAGTTAGTATTGAGGAGTATTCATATGTCTACATATCACAGAGGTTTCAAAATGTACTTACAAAATCAGATTTAAAAATCCTGCACCTGATTAATGGATAGATGGTCAGCTCTCTAATGGATATAGCAATACACCATGTGGTGACACCAGATGGAGACCTGTAGACATGCAGAACGGAGAGAACAGGAAGCTGCACACACAAGGACCCCACAGCAAGGGAATAAAACCCCTGCCAAATGTTGCCAACCAGTAAAGGTATTTGTAGTCATTCATTTGAGATACTTGTAAGGTGCTAATCTGTTTAAATAAGCAGATATGAGCATTAGAAGGTATGTTCGCGTAGCAAAGCTTTTGTACAACATAAGCATAGTATGATAGAGAGAGTAGCATAGTTAGAAATGACTAGCAGGGCAGCTGCCCTGGTAGATAAGTCAGATCGTATACACAGTAACCTATCCATATGCAAATCATACCCAGGGCCGTCTTTAAGGCAGGGCAAAAGGGGCAGTGTATGGCTGCAAAGGGTGGGATTTATATACCTTATCAAATTGGTTCGGAAACAGCTGGCTGGCAAAGACAGGATGCTGGCATCCAAACAGTATCGTCCAGCATCCACCATGGGTCCCTCGGCACCATGGCAAGCGTCGTCACCATGCCCAAACAAAAAAGAAGGGCTGGACCACATCCCACGTCATTGCGCCACCGACACGCATGCGGCCATCCCTCTGTGCTTCGGAATGGAACACAAACAGGAAGGGAACAATTGGCTCCCACCAAGGAGATGATGGACCCTAAGGCCGAAAAAATGTCCGACCATGTCCCTGGAATGGGTAAAGAAGGACCCAGGCATGGCAGGCGGTGCAGCAAGGTTTGTGATCTCGCTGATGCCACTCGAGGCACTTCAGGGTCAAAAGAGCATGCTTGATCCATGGAGACTCAAAAACAAAACAAATGATAGCATATATAATGGATATAATACCTGAAAAATTAAATAATGATATATAAAAATAGATAAAAGAATAATAGATGGTGAAAAAGAAATAGGGAAAAAGATAGTGTTGAAATACCAAACCATGTGCAGACCAATACATTTAATGTATTGAAAGAAAAACAAAGATGATTAATTGAAAAAGTTGTTAGAGATCAAGTTCACACCCCTGCCCCGACTGGAAACCTAATAAATATGGTTTAAAGTTAAAAGTTTTGTTAAAGCAGAGCTCCACCTTAAAAAAAAAATTATTAAAAGCCAGCAGCTACAAATACTGCAGCTGCTTACTTTTAATAAATGGACACTTACCTGTCCCAGGGTCCAGCGATGTCGGCAGCCAAAGCCAATCGCTCATCTCTCGGCTGCCCCCGCCACCATCCTCGGTCAGGGAATCAGGAAGTGAAGCGTTGCGTCTTCACTGCCCAGTTCCCTACTGTGCATGTGCGAGTCGCGCTGCGCATCTTCACTGGTCCCCGTTGTGTTCTGGGATCGGTGTGTTTCCCAGAACACAATGGGGGCGGGCATCTGCAGATATTCTGCGGCTATCTATACCCAGAAGTGGGTGCAGATACCTGTATTAGACAGGTATCTGCACCCACCTCCGCCCTGAAAGGTGCCAATTGGTGAATTTGAGATTAAAAGAATTGCTCTGATTGATATAATCAAGAAATTCATTGAGTAGTATTTCAGATCCATCCCATAACACCAAAATATTATCTATGTATCGGTGCCATGTGATAGCATGGTCCGTATACTTTGATGCTGTTTCATTAGAAAAGAGAGAACGTTCCTACTCCCCCAGATACAGGTTGGCATAAGAGGGGTCGCAGCATGTTCCCATGGCCACCCCCTGTACATTGAGGTAGTGGGAATCAGAGAAGGTAAAGAAATTGTGTCTAAGAATGAACTCCAAGGATAACAAGGTAAACTCATTAAGCTTGTGTTCATAATGGCTTTTTTGGAAGAGTATGTGTTGAATGGCAGGCAAGCCCTTGTCATGAGGTATACAACTGTACAGTGCCTCCACATCAATGGCCACCAACATGGTGTGGTCATTGACATGAAGGCCATCAAGAATCTGTAAGAGATGAAAAGTGTCCCTAGTGTAGGATGGCAGGCCGTCAACAAAAGGTCTGAGCTGATTATCAACAAACCTACTATGGATTTCTGTCAAACTACCTCTTCCATAAATAATGGGTCTTCCTGGAGGATCTAAAGGATTTTTGTGCACCTTTGGGAGGGCATAAAAGGTGGCCTCCTGGGGTGGGCTCGTCCTAATAAATTCCCATATATTTTTTGAAATAATATTGCAATAGTAGGCCTTATCCAAAAGGACATAGAATTCTTTGACATAACTTTCAATTAGGGATTTAGGTATCGGACAATACCAATCTGAGTTATCTAGAATATTTTTTACACATTTGAACATACTTGGCATTATCTTGAAAAACAATATTACCCCCTTTGTTTGGAGGGTTTTATTATTATAGATTGTGCATGAGGGATTGTAAAGCCTTAATTTCATTGTGGGTCAGATTTCCCTTGAAGTTTTAAGAAACTCTGAGCTCTTAAATGTCTTGGGATACAAGTTTGAGAAATTACACCACATTAGAGTTCAAAATGGGTGCGGGATAGAGGGTAGATTTCTTTTTAAGGCCACTTGTGGAAGGGTTAGGTGGTGGAGGTGAGGAAATAATCCCATCTACCTCAGCCAAAATAGTTTCAAGATCCAGAGAATTAATTAGGTCCTCTGAATCATTTTCTTCAAGTAATGCTGTTAAATTGTCAATAGCTTCCAAGTTTTTTTGAGTGTATGTAGATCCTAAATAATGTTGTTTCTTATAGAAAATATTTTTTAACAATAAATTTCGTATGAAGAGGTGTGCATCTTTAATGACCTCAAATTTGTTAATTTGTGCAACGGCAAAAAGTGAGGCCTTTTCCAAGGACTCGCACTTCGTCCCGTGTGAGGCGATGTGATCATAGGATTGAATTCCAGGACCCCAAAAGGAGCAACAGAGCATTTTGCTGCTCAGAAAGAAAGATGGAGTAAAAATTAGAGATACCAACTGCTGTGGATTATGAAAAAAACTTTTGTTTCTATGCACAGCCTTGTTACTGCCACTGCTGCAGATATTAGCATTAATGTGGGGAGAACTAAGTACACTGAGATTTTGCAAATAAAAACTCCTGGATTGTTAGAACTTATTTATAACCAGCAGACTTGAACTTGCTGAACTGTGCGAACTGTGAGGAATGTTGCACATATACTGTATGTTGGAACTTTTTGCATCACATACTGCTAGCTGATGCTGTCTTGTTGTACTAGTTCATTTTTAATACATAATTCTGCAATAAAGAAACTATTTTTTTACTCCATTGGGTGTTCAGCTAATTATTATCTGTCACATCTCAGTTACATATGTAGTAAGTATGTTTTATTTTACATTTTTAGATCTTGAAATAATTCCTTACAAGTTTTTATGAGCTAAACTTCTTCACCTAGAAAAGTCACTAATAGTGCATCCAATATAACAGTTAAACACAGAGAAAAGAAGACAACAGAAGTACTAGCATTCTCTAAGGTATAAAACAGCTTCACAGACTCCTGCAACAGACAGGGAGCAGGAGTGATCTACATTACCTTTTCTTATAGAAAAAACAGCAACATGGCTGTGTTGTGTGGGAAAGGAGAGGGTGGAAATAGACCCGCCAGACTCATTCAGAGTTCTGATTCCATGAATTGATTTGCTCGTTCTTATAAAGCTCCAAAAAACAGCTGTTGTTTTTCCTTTCCACAAACATGTCAGGATAAAAGTTACTTCTAAACCAACATTGACGGAGAACATTTGTCAGCTATAACATCGTGATCACATTGCTTTTTTGTAAACAGCTTTCACTGACAGTGACAGCTATTGGAGTATTTCTTTACAAATTAAATATATATATATATATATATATATATATATATATATATATAAATTTCTTTGTCCATTTGTATGATTATAATACCAATCCTGAGCCTTGTATTTTATAAACATTGTATTCAAAAGCCTTATACGTATTTAATAATGAATTTAATATCTAGGTAGACATATTAGCGGCTCTGTTTGGTCTGAACATTTAGGTGTCAGAGACCTCTGTTCATGAAAGGGTTCATTTGGCTTTGTTACTGTTTATGGAGTTCACATCTCCAACATGCTGTGCATCCCTGCATATAAGCTGATGAATAATACAGTCCTCCTTTAAAATGTGAACCTTATGGTATTTTTCTGCTACCAGTTACAGGAAAAATTAATACAAAATCAAGCTTTCAATAAACTCAAAAACACAAACCAATTTTTCCATCTCAGTAAGTTTTGTTTCACTTGTGTCGGCATTTAGACAGTAGGCTTTCATGGAAATGATTTACAACATCTCTTTGAATTTTGTTTAGTATATGTTATGAGCTGGATGTCAAGCTAGAATAAAACTGTAAAATATGTAAAAGCCCTAAAAGTAAATTACAATAAACATTCACAAACGTAAAAGCTTTTTCTATTTGTTTTTATATTAAAATTCAAGGTCATACCTTACAGAAGAAGTCATTGTGCAGTGATGGATGCTTGAAGTGCTGAATCAGTTCTAATTTTCAAAGGGTTGATTTTGTTTGTTATATTTTCACATGTATATTTATCATGTTCAAACTTATAGGAGCATTCTATAAAATAAAGCAAACTCCCTCCTTTAGTTCTGTGTTAACAAAAAGTGTTATCTGCTTCTCAAGAACCCTTGTAATGGCCAGTTCTGGATAAAATCTATATGAAGCAAAATTCCAGCCTCACCTCCATTTGCTCCCTCTGCTTCTGCCACTGGTGTTTTTTTAATCATTTAATCATTTTAATCATATTCTTAACAGAAGAAAGAACTTTGCTCGCTGGAAACAGCAGATCGGCATTGCATGCTATTATTAGCTGCTTCCTGACCACCCGCCACAGTTGTACTGCGGCAAGGTGGCATGATACCGCAAATTGCCATCATTGTACGTCGGCTCCTTCAAGTGATATAGCGGGGCTCGTGCACACCCACGGGTCCGCGGGTTCTGTGGACGCAATGTCTGCCTATGTAAACAAGGCAGATCCCCATTCTGACAGGGGACATGTCAGAGATCTTCTGTTCCCAGTCATCAGGAACAGCGATCTCTGTCAGGTCCCTGCAGCCCATCCCCCCTACAGTTAGAACAGGCTGAGGGAACACAGTTAACCCCTTGATAGCCCCATAGTGTTAACCCCTTCCCTGCCAGTCACATTTATACATTGATCAGTGCATTTTTATAGCGCTGATCATTGTATAAATGTGACTGTCACTGGTCCCCAAAAAGTGTAATTTGGGGTCAGATTTGTCCACTGCAATGTTGCAGTCCCACTAAAAATTGCTGATCGTTGCCATTACCAGTAAAAACAATAAAAAAATAAAAGTCCCTAAATCTACCCCTGAGTTTGTAGACGTGATAACTTTTGCGTAAAACCAATCAATATACGCTTATTGCAATTTTTTTACCACAAATATGTAGAAGAATATATTAAGGACTAAACTGATGAAAAAAATGGTTTTTGTATTTTTTTGGTGATATATTATGGCAGAAAGTAAAAAAAAATTTTTTTTTTAAACTGTCACTCTTTTTTAGTTTATAGTGCAAAAAATAAAAAACTGCAGAGGTGATCAAATACTGTCAGAGGAGGTCTCGGAATGGATCCGCTATTGGGCACTCTGGTGTGCGCCGGTTCACGCCGGTCCGCGCCGGCGCACGCCCGTTCACGCCGTTGGGCAGGTGCGTGCCGGTGCGCACCTGGGTGCGTCAGCGCGGGCGCGCACAAGGCGTTTGGCCCCAATCGCCCTATTTAGCTTGCTGGAACCTTCTGCTCGGTGCTGTCCGATCTGCAGCTCCCAGTTTCTGAGTTCCTGTTTCCTGTTTGGTCCAAGTCACCCACCAGGCTCTCTTACCACTCTGCGCTCCTGTGCCTTCTGTTTACACTACCAGATGCCGGGAACCAGATACGTACTGGAGGCCTTCCCCTGCTATATCGGGTTCGTCAGGTAAGTGCAAATCTGACAGTATTGGACAGCCATGTCCGAGCCCAAGCAGGGATCCTCTCCCATGGAGGAACTATGCAGACACCTGGCGGGTCTCACGCAAGCTGTAAAGAGCCTTCAGGAAGGCTATACTAGGCTGGAAGAACGAGTCCAGATGTTGTCCTCACCTGCTAACCCTCAAGCTGCTTCTGCTGCCAGACTCTCATCTCCTCCCTCCGTGGTTATGCTTCCTCCTGAGCCAAGAGTTCCTACACCCGACAGATTTTCCGGTGAGTGTAGCAAGTATCAATCCTTCCGCAATGCCTGTGGACTTTACTTTGCTTTGCTACCACGAACCTTCTCCTTGGAAGCGACTAAGGTGGGCTTCGTGATTTCTCTTCTGTCCGGTGAACCACAGACCTGGGCCCACCATCTCCTGGAACAAAAGTCAGCATCTCTAGACAACCTGGATGCATTCTTTGCCGCCATGTCTCAACTATATGAGGACCCCCAGTTGAAAGCCACCTCTGAATCCGCCTTGCACGCCCTACAACAAGGGCGTAGACCTGCAGAAGATTATGTCCTGGAATTCAGGCGTTGGAGTTCGGACACGGATTGGAACGACGCGGCCCTGCATTACCAATTTTGCATGGGTCTTTCCGATTCGCTTAAGGATGAGTTGGAGCGGGTTGGATTACCACAAACGTTGGAGGACCTTATCAATCTGTCCGTTCAGATAGACCGGCGCCTCAGAGAGCGCCGCTCCGAAAGATCCACCAACCAGTTCCATCCCACCTGGGTCCTCCCAAAGGTCCCTAGTGCTACCAGCTCTGTCGGCCCAAGCCCTCATGTACCGCCTACCTCGGTCCTTGATTCCCCTGAGCCAATGCAGCTTGGCCTTCTCCAACCATCTCTCACGCCTGAAGAACGGCAGCGTCGACAGGTCAATCTATGTATGTACTGCGGGGAATCAGGTTACTATGTGAGATCTTGCCCTAACAAGACATGTAAGTCTCTTTCAACCTCTACTAAGTGTGCACCTGCCTTGCGTAATCCTGCTAATCATCTTGCTCTCCCCATTGTTCTACAGCTTCCAGGACAGGATCTTACAGTCTCGGTCATAATTGACTCCGGAGCTTGCAGCTGCATCATAGACCTAACCTTTGCTGCTAATCACCGCATTCCTCTCCAATCAAAATCACAGAGACATGTGGTCCACCTCGCTGATGGTTCCACCCTTAGTTCTGGTCCCGTCACCCAGGAAACTATTCCTCTGTTGGCCATTATGAACACTCATCACCGAGAATTCCTTCGTTTGGATGCCATCTCTTCTCCACTTTTTCCTATTATTTTGGGAATGCCGTGGCTACAAGCCCATAATCCTAGTATTGATTGGGTAAATTAAGTTTTGCTCCAATTATTGTCAACAGTGCTGTTTGCACAGTACCTCTGCAGATTCCTCCCAACTCATGTGTCTGGACATGTACACTGAATCGCAGCAGGCAATTCCCACACCGTATCAGGATTTTCTTGATGTCTTCAGTAAAAAGGGGGTGGAAACCCTTCCTCCTCACAGACCTTATGATTGTCCGATAGAACTTTTGCCTGGGTCTGAAGTTCCCTTTGGACGAATCTTCCCGTTAACAGAGCAGGAGCTGGGTACTCTCAAAACCTATATTGATGAGAACCTAAAGAGAGGATTCATCTGTCCATCCACCTCACCGGCCGGGCCGGCATTTTCTTCGTGGAGAAGAAGGACCACTCTCTTCGGCCTTGTATCGACTATATAGAGAATTGAATAAAATAACTATCAAGAATCGCTATCCATTACCTCTTGTGCCCAAACTCTTACAAAGACTAGGTTCTGCAATAATCTTTACTAAACTTGATCTCCATGGGGCCTATAACCTAATCCACATCAGAGAGGGAGATGAATGGAAAACTGCCTTCCGTACCCGGTTCAGGCACTTTGGTCTGTGCAACATGCACGCAACGTTTCAACACTTCGTTAAAAATATTTTCCGTGACCTCCTGGACTTATACGTTATAGTATATCTAGACGACATTCTGATCTTCTCCTCCTCAGTCATTGAACATCGCAGGCATGTCCGAAATGTACTAACCCTGGTCAGGCAGCATGGACTTTATGCCAAATTAGAAAAATGTGAATTTGAACGCCAATGCATCCAGTTCCTCGGCCTAATCATTGCTAGTGATGGCATTAAAATGGATCCGCAAAAAGTGGCAGCTATCCTAGACTGGCCCGCTCCCTCCGATAAGAAAGGGGTCCAACGCTTCATTGGCTTCGCCAACTTTTACAGCAAATTCATTAAAGTCTTTTTTGCAATTATTACTCCAATCACTGAACTATCCAAGCAAGGGAACCGATTTTGTTGGTCTACCGAGGCGCAATCTGCTTTTGAAAAACTTAAAGAGTTATTTACCTCCGCTTCCATTCTGAAACATCCAAACCCTGCCTTACCTTTCGTTCTTGAAGTGGACGCTTCAGAGGTTTCAGTAGGGGCAGTACTCTCTCAGCGGCAAGGTGCCAAGTCCCTACTCTATCCAGTGGCCTTTTTCTCTCGGAAGCTGTCCACTGCTGAAAAAAACTATGACGTTGGAGATCGAGAGCTTCTAGCCATTAAGGCCGCATTGGAAGAGTGGCGTTATCTCTTAGAAGGTGCTGCACACCCCATTTTGGTCTATATCGACCACAAAAATCTTGAGTACTTGAGAACAGCCAAGAGACTGAGACCTCGACAGGCAAGATGGGCTCTGTTCTTCTCTAGATTCCAGTTTCACATCACTTACAGACCTGGCTCCAAGAATATTAAATCAGACGCATTATCTCGCATGTTCCAGGATTCCGAGGAACCTTTACCTTCAGACACCATCCTTCCTGCTGGAAATTTTCTGCTGCTACAGGGGGATATCATATCCCAAATTAAACAAGCCTCCAGGAATCTGTCCCCACCTACGGGAGTCGAAGTAAGTTTGCAAAATGGTTTGTTCCGGTACAACGACAAGATCATGGTCCCAGAGAGTCTAAGAGTGACAGTACTGGAACTCTGCCATGACCATAAATTGGCTGGGCATTTTGACGTACTGAAGACGACAGAGCTGGTGCAACGTACATTTTGGTGACCTCAATGTGGAATCCTGCACCACCTGTGCTCGGAACAAGAATAGTCGGACAAAGGCCCGGGGTCTACTAAAACCCTTATCCGTCCCAGAAAGACCCTGGAAGATGATTGCGATGGACTTCATCGTAGAACTCCCTCTGGCAGAAGGTTTTTCCACCATCTTCGTCATTGTGGATAGGTTGTCTAAGATGGCTCATTTTCTACCCATGAAAGGCACACCTTCTGCCGTACAAACTGCAAAAATTTTCGTCAAAAAAATTGTGAGACTACATGGAATACCATCAAGTATAGTCTCCAATAGAGGTGTGCAGTTCACTTCCAGGTTCTGGAAGGCTCTCTGTGGGTCACTTGAAATTGAATTGGCATTCTCATCTGCCTACCATCCCCAGACAAATGGGCAGAGGGAGAGAACTAATCAAACTCTGGAGCAATATCTCCGATGCTTTTCCACCTTCTCACAGGACGATTGGGTCTCCCTTCTGCCTATTGCTGAGTTTGCATATAACAACTCTGTGCACTCAGCTAAACAGACACCATTCTTCACCAATTATGGCTTTCACCCATCATTCCTGCCTGAATCCTTACCCGAGTGCCCTATTCCCGCAGCTTCTGAAACTATGGACTTCTTCTTCGCAAACAATAAACTACTACGTGAAACCATGGCTAAAACCCAAGAATATAATAAAAGGATGTTTGATAGGAAGAAGAGTGGAGAATTCATTCTGGAACCTGGCAACCAGGTTTGGCTGTCTACCCTTAACTTAAAGATGACCTGTCCCTCAAAGAAGTTGGGTCCCAAATTCATGGGTCCCTTTCCGATTAAGAGGAAGATTAATGACGTGACCTATGAGCTGGACTTACCCAATACATTAAAGGTTCACCCAGTCTTCCACGTATCCTTGTTGAAACCCGTTATTACCAATTCCTTTTCGGGTCATCATACCGGCCCACCTGAACCTGTAATCGTGGACAACGAGACAGAATTTGAGGTGGAAGCAATCCTGGACTGCAGGAAGAGACACAATCAAGTCCAATACTTGATCAAATGGAGGGGGTATGGACCAGAAGATAATTCCTGGGAACCAGAAAGCAATTTGCACACCAAAGAACTTTTAAGAGATTTTTGGAGTACCCACGCTGATAGACTGGCCCAGATGGGCATCCGGAGGCTGCCCTTTAGGAGGGGGCACTGTCAGAGGAGGTCTCGGAATGGATCCGCTATTGGGCACTCTCGTGCCATTGTGCGGGTGCGTGGGGGTGCGCGCAGGCACGCGCCTGGGCGTGTCGGCGTGCGCGCATGGCGTTTGGCGCCAATCGCCCTATTTAGCTTGCTGGAACCTTCTGCTCGGTGTTGTCCGATCTGCAGCTCCCAGTTCCTGAGTTCCTGTTTCCTGTTTGCTTGTTTGATCTCCTTGTGACCCCGGCCTGTCTTTGGACTCCTCTCTGTTATCTGCGTGCACCTGACCGTGGCTTTCCTTGACCACAAATCTGCCTGCTCCTTTGTACCACGTTGCCTGCCTGCTGCCAACCCTGCCTGTGACCCAGACTTTGAGCCTGCCTGTTCCTCTGTACCTTGCTGACCGTTTGTTGCCAACTCTGCCTGTGAACGGACCTGCCCTCTCAGCTCCTGCTCTGCACTGGCTGCCTATGCCCCTACCTACTAAGGACTTCCAGACCATTTGCATCAGGATCTTGGGCCTTACCTCCGCAAGTCACCCGCCAGGCTCTCTTACCACTCTGCGCTCCTGTTCCTTCTGTTTACACTACCAGGGGCCGGGAACCAGATACGTATGGGAGGCCTTCCCCTGCTATATCAGGTTCATCAGTCAGGTACGTGCAAGTCTGACAAATACCCCCAAAAGAAAGCTCTATTTGTGGGAAAAAAAGGATGTCAATTTTGTTTGGGTACAGTGTTGCACAACTGCAGAATTTTCAGTTAAAGCAACGCAGTGCCGTATCGCAAAAAATTGCCTGGTCAGGAAGTGGGTAAATCATTCCGGTCCTTAAGTGGTTGAGATCTAGCAAAACCCCCAAATGCTTCACCACCATTGATTCCCCCAGTTGTACTCCCCCTAGTATATATGATGCATGCATATTCTTAGCCCCCAAGTGCATAACTTTACATTTATCAACATTAAACCTCATTTGCCACCTAGTTGTCCAATTAAACAGTACATTGAGATCAGCTTGTAAGTTTGAGACAACTTGTAAGGAAAATATTCCCCTGCATAGCTTGGTATCATCTGCAAAGACTGAAAAGGAAACTTTTAATCCCAGACCCTATATCAATAAAAAAGATATTAAACAGTAAGGGTCCCAACAGATCATTCAAAGTAAGACGTCCTTTTGTGCTGAAACCGGTCAGGTTAGGAGCTGTTTCCTGCTATCACATTTGTTTGCACAGTGCCTGGATATCTTAAGGCAGCCACCTATATTGTACACAACGCTGGATTTACCTGTACTAATGTAAGTGCAATACTTTATATTAAACAAACCTTTTGGGATTTTACACTATCTGGCGTCTCTTTTATTTTATGATCAATCTGATTGTGGGGTGAATGGAGCTTGGTTTGAATATCCTGCTTATGTCCTGTTTGATCTGAGGACACATCTCTAGCTGATGACCCCTGCAAAGATTGTTACATCAAGCTTGTTTGACCCTTCATAATAAAGGGTCCAGGCTATCTGGTAAGAGTCTATATTACCTGCGGTGACGGTGCACCCACGAGGTGGAGGGGATTTTTTTTGGATTCAATTAATCACGGATTTGTGTTTTCGACAGTTGGATTTAATAACCCAATATGAGATTTTTGTTTAATGCATCATTTTTTTTCTACATGTTGTTTATTGTGATCGTATCTCACTTTTGTGGTGCCGCTGGACAATTTACACTGTAATGGTGGTGATTGACATTATTTATTTTTATGTTTTTACACATGCGCAGTATTCTTCCTTTATTTTATTAATACATTTGCCTTCTCTTTGTCCCCAGTCACCCACTC
Source organism: Aquarana catesbeiana (assembly GCF_042186555.1). Taxonomy (NCBI): domain Eukaryota; kingdom Metazoa; phylum Chordata; class Amphibia; order Anura; family Ranidae; genus Aquarana; species Aquarana catesbeiana. Next base: position 851,347,528 of record NC_133324.1, read on the forward strand.
CAGATTATTTTGTAAAGGGTCTACATGCTCAGTGGTGACCTTTTTACTATTAATATACTTGAAGAATTTTGGGGGTTTTGTCCTACTATCTGCAATACTAATACTGCAATCTGTCATTTGTTTTGAATTTGCGCATCCTTGATTTCCTCTTTACATATTCTGTTATAGTCTTTGTAACATTTAAATGATGATAGTGTTCTTTCATTTTTATATTTTTTAAAAGCTCTTCTCTTATTATTTATAATTTTTTTTATACTTTGGTCTTGAGCCACATAAGTTTTATTTTTAGCTTATACTTTGCAGTGAGTTCGCAAACAGTATTTTTGAAGAATTCCCATTTCTGTCATGTTGCTCTCTATGTGTGAATGCAGCATTGTATCTTGAATGTGAATAGTCCTCTGTGCTACTATGTACTAAAAAGGTGTACTAAAAGGTGAAATAAATTAAATGAACAGCCCAAAATATCTTCAAAGGGAATTGCTGCAATACCTAATGTGTTCACAACTACATGTGCATAAATAATTTTTTTTAGTGGTCTTGCGCTATTTCTTAATATATAATATGTAAATATAACATCCAATATAGTATTTTGTGAAATTTACAATCCAAAAACAATAACAATAATGGTAATTAATATCCAAAACAAATGTGATGTCCAATAAATGAAGGGAATCCAGTGCTTAAGTTATAACCGGTGTTCTATTCTTTAGTAGGATAATCCTAAAGATTATTTATGCTTCCACCAACACCTTACAGAACTCTCACCTCATATCCACATAACAGGAGCCTTTAACCAAAATCCACTATGGGTTTAGTGATCCTTCTTCCCAGGGCCTCCTCTGAGAAACCACAGTCAGGAAGGAATCCCAATTCACATGTGAGAGTGAAGTAGACGAAATGCCTCCAATAGTGTGATAACGTTTCAATAAACTATTTATTAAAAGAATAATAACTGCTTACATCAAAGAACAGTAAAATGTGCATAAAAAGATAAAAACAATGACATATTCCGCCTCTCACATCACTTCCGGACTGCTATACGCTCCAGCCACGCCCTACACGTTACATCCCTCCATGTGACTTCTTTAGGGGAACCAGATTGTTTGTTTGGTCAGTCTTTTTATATACTGGGGACAGGAAGTGTGTCGGTTGTCATTTTGTTGTGGATTATGGTGATAAAAACATAGTGACCATTTTCCCTGTGGCAGGTTCAATAATTGTAGATGATAGAGGGCCAAGTAAGATATTAAATGGCCATTTTGCTGAAGGCCATATAATAGTGGACATTTTCTCTATGGCGAATTCAGTAAGTTACGTTGATAGAGAGTCCAATAGGTATTCAATGGCCATAATACTGGAGACCATCCTAAATTCTAATCAATGTTAAAAATCAAATACATTGCTATATGTTGTATCTTGGTGAGCAGAACTGACTTGCTATTTTACTTTTGCATTAGGTGATAATGTGTTATTTTATTCATTCATGCAGTAATGAGTATAGAAGGGGAGGTCAGACTGATGTCTTATATTTTGTAGTAATGTGTGATGCAGACTGCAAACACATGTAGCATACAGCATCTGGCATCTCAACAACTGGCCCAGGGTCATGGGAAAAAAGGCCTTGTTCTCATAAACATGGAAATATGCCCTCCCCATATTAAAAGAATGACCCCCCTCTCCCCTTTACTGGTCAGAAAGGTTGCATGCTCAGATAAAGGTCTGGTGTAGATTTTGGAAGGTTCCCACACTTTTCTTGTTTTTTTGCATGGGATCCCTACTTAAATTCTATAGCAGATCCAGAATATCTGGTACTGAATTTGGGTGCATCCCACAATCTTTTTATTTGCATAGGGCCCTGATTAAATTCCATACCAGGCTGTCATCAAGAATAGGGATCTAGCATGTATTTTTGGGGAACCCCATCTTTTTTTTTTTGAAGGGGTGTTTCATTAATATATCATCATCATCTACAATAAGAGTATGGTTTGGATCAAGGGAATCCAGAACTCCTTTGTTTACAAACATAAAAATGTAGCTGAAAAAAATCATATTTTTTTGGCAATTTAAATAGTGTTTATTTTTTAAATATTAAAAACATTTTTTTGCATTGATACAATATCTTTTAGGACAGTGGTATCTTCCCTATGCCCTTTCTTTGACAAACCCTTGCCTTGGAAATAGTTTTTTTCTTTATAGATTAGGCTCCCATGGACTTCAAGGGGATTTTGATTAACATTCCGAGCTTAGGAGCAGTTTGGCAAATATCACGCAAACTGAATCCAAGTACATTTGTTTTTTCCCTAAAACACAGCAGCGACTGCATCATATGGCTTTTCATAACAACATCATAAGTAATTGACCTGAATAAAAGCGGACCATTGTTTTGAGTAGGATTTGTAAACTATATGTATAAACTTCTTTGTGAGTTTAGATTGTAATCATCACAGATGCACCTAAGATGTGCAGTCAGTCTTAGCAAAGGGTGTAGGAAAAAACAGAGGTCTGCTTGAACTTACCCTACAGCAGTTCTTTACACAATTGGAGATAAGTATTTTTACATTAATGAGTAGAAGAGCAGTTAAGATTTCATGACTCAGGATACTTCACCTTTAAACTCATGTAGTGGCAACTTTCCTAGTCCTCTCCTTTACAGCATATTATCTGCTACAAAATGACAGGTGTACTTTAATTTACTTCAAGCAAATGTACTTTTCTTTGCAAAGATCAAAGTATTTAAGACAAGGGCTTAGTTGTAGTATATTTCCCCTATGGCAGAAAAGAAATATATCCATTGGTAGGATTATAGATTTCTGTATATGTGAAGTCATAAATCAACAATATAGAACAGGAAGAGAGATGTCCAGAGGTTCATTTTGCCAGGAAATATCTTCTTGTGATACTCACAACAGCTTTTTCAAGCCCCCAGATCTGAACTTCATTTTTGCGCTGTTGTTCCCAGCAGGTAATCACTTACTTGTCATTGAATATCTGTGTCACTTTTTCATATATTGTAACTGATCTTTTTTTCCCTTTTTTCTCCAGATATCCGAAAAAGTATTTTTCCTGCACTATCTTTCTTCACATATTCTGTGGACATCTCTGGTTTCAGCTGTTCATGCTGTGATTGAAATATTGATCTTTATATGGAATCTCTTTCTTGCTGTACCTCCAACATCAGTAAATCTTCAGAGGCTGTCTAGCATACTGATTTTTTCCCAGTATAATCTCTTCCTAGTTTCATTCAAGAAAAACTCTAACTTTGGCATGCTATCAAATGCATTGCACTGTCTAATAGACAACAAATAATCAGGTAACTTATCTGGGATGTTTGCTGTTTCATAACAATATTTAGTAAATCTTTTTTTAAATCAATGCAACAATTTTTATCACTAATTTAATGTTCATTTTTTTCCAAGTAATAATAATAATGATAATAATAATAATAATAATAATAATAGTAATACTAATAGCAGCATTGCTAATTATTATAATGCGTCTGTAACATCACAATGCAATACATGTCTCTATGTAATATGATTCTTATATCTTAATGTATGATATCTTAATTTATGAAGCAGTGTGAAGTTGAAGGATAAAGCAAATCATAAGTTTGCATTTTCCACATTTCTTCTACAGAATGTAAATTTTGGTATCTGATTATTATTATTATTATTATTATTATTATTATTATTATTATTATTGTTACTATTATTTTCTATTTAAACTAAGTACTAGCACACTAGAGCCAAATCTTCTTAGGCAATCACAGCAGCTGGAAACAATCTGCCACTCCCAGCAAAAGACAAATGTGTTAAACCTATGTGTTATTATATACAGTATAAATAATATTATATAATATTATTCTCAAATATGTTAGTGAAGTGTTCCCTCTACATGTATCCAAATCCTGAATGTCTCTTGTTCTCTTACATTTTATGATGGAATTCCAATCTCCATGATAACCCACCTCCAAAAAAAACATAAAGAAAAACTATATAGTGTAGTATGTTCCGCTCCAAAAATGCTCAAAATACCATGAAATGTGCTCACATTACATAAGTGTGTTACAACACCCTTTGGTCTGCTCAATTGATCCCTTTGTATGTACTCTTACTCTCCAACCTATAAAAGTGACTCTTCTATACAGCGCTGCTGAATTTTCTTTACTTCCTTGTAACCTCTCAATATTGTGTTCTTCTAATGCCCTGTACACACAGTCAGATTTTCCTACAGAAAATGTGTGATAGGACCTTGTTGTTGGAAATTCCGACCGTGTGTGGGCTCCATCACACATTTTCCATCGGAATTTCCGACACACAAAGTTTGAGAGCTTGTTATAAAATTTTCCGACAACAAAATCCGTTGTCAGAAATTCCGATAGTGTGTACACAAATCCGACACACAAAGTGCTACGCATGCTCAGACGAAAGCTATTGGCTACTGCCCCGTTTATAGTCCTGACGTACGTGTTTTACGTCACCGCGTTTAGAACGATCAGATTTTCCGACAACTTTGTGTGACCGTGTGTGCAAGACAAGTTTGAGCCAACATCCATCAGAAAAAATCCATGGATTTTGTTGTCGGAATGTCCAATCAATGTCCGACCGTGTGTACAGTGCATTAGAGAAAATCCTCCTCACTGGCTCCAAAGTAAGGATCAGAGGTTGCAAATCTCAAAAATGCATGTGTTAATCCAGTCAATCACTTCTAAGGAATATTCCAGTTGATTCCAAGATCATTAGTTCCAAAAATCCACAGGAAACAAAAATATAATGTAATAATGCTTTAAAAATGTACTCATCAAAGTGACATAATCACTCACATTACACATGCATCCACTGAACCCCTGCAAAATGTGCATCAAGTCCCATTATATCTTCTTCTGGTAGTTGATATAATAGGCAAAGCTTGGGGTCCAGAATAACTGGAGAGCCCATGACATCATGTAAAAAACGAACAACCTAGATACAAAACTTCTGTATTACAGGGCAAGCCCACAATAGATAAAAAAGAAGGTACCAGGGGTTGAATCACATAGTAGACATAGATTACGGGTCAGTGGAAAATGATAAATTCTGTGGGGGGTGGGGTAGGTTTGTTGTATGATATATAATTACTATAATGATGTATGATATATAATTGATATATAAACGCTATGTGTGGCAGAAAACTAATGCTGCACATCACCCTGAACACACCATCCCCATCGTGAAACATGGTGGCAGCAGAATCATGTTGTGGGGATGCTTTTCTTCAGCAGGGACAGGGAAGCTGGTCAAAGTTGATGGAAAGATAAATGGAGCCAAATAAAGGGAAATCTGAGAAGAAAACCTGTTGGAGTCTGCAAAAGACTTGAAACTGGGGCGGAGGTTCACCTTTCAGCAGGACAATGACCCTAAACATACAGCCAGAATGGAATGGTTTAGATCAAAGCATATTCATGTGTCAGAATGGCCCAATCAAAGTCCTAAATCCTATTAAGAATCTGTGGCAAGACTTGAAAATTGCTATTCACTAATGCTCTCTATCCAATCTGACAGAGCATGAGCTATTTTGCAAAGAGGAATGGGTAAAAATGTCATTTTCTAGATGTGAAAAGCTGGTAGAGACATCCCCAAAATGACTTGCAGCTGTAATTGCAATGAAAGGTCCTTCTACAAAGTCCTTCTACAAAGTATTGCCTCAGAGGGGCTGAATATAAATGCACGCCACACTCTTCACATATTTATTTGTAAGAAACGTAGAAAACCAGTTATCATTTTCTTTCCACTTCACAATTACGTGCCACTTTGAGTTGGTCTATCACATAAAATCCCAATAAAATACATTTATGTTTTGGTTGTAACATGTAACATGTAACATATGGAAAATTTTAAGGGATATGAATACTTTTTTCAAGGCACTGTACATCATACCAATGTACCACTTCACAGGCAGGGTCAGGGCATCCCCCAGGCATATTATTTAACCACTTACCTACTGGTCACGTTTACCCTCTTCCTGCCCAGGCCAATTTTCAGCTTTCAGTGGTGTTGCACTTTGACAATTGAATGACAATTGCGCAGACATGTAATGTAACACTGTACCCAAACTAAACTTTATCATTTTCTTGACACAAATATAGCTTTCCTTTGGTGGTATTTAATCACCACAGGGTTTTATAAACAATATAAATAAACAAATAAAGACCAAAAATTTTGAAGAAAAAAAATTCATAGTTTGTAATACAATTTTGCAAACAGGCAAATTTTCTCATTCACTGATATGCACTGATGAGGCTGCACTGATGGGCACTGATGGGCACTGATAGGCTGCACTGGTGGGCACCAATGAGGAGGCACTGGTGGGCACTGATGAGGAGGCACTGGTGGACACTGATGAGGCTGCACTGCTAGGCGGCACTGCTAGGTGGCACTAATAGACACTGATAGGAGGCACTAATAGGTGGTACTGATAGGCAGTGATGATGGACACTGATAGGTGGCACTGATGGGCACTGATAGGTGGCACTGATGAGGAGGCATTGATGGGCACTGATTGGCAGCACTGATCGGCACTTATTGGCAGCACTGGTGGGCACTGATTGGCAGGACTGGTCCAAACAGATTGGCAGCACTGATGGGCACAGATTGGCAACACTGATGGGCACTGATAGGTGGCACTGATGAGGAGGCATTGATGGGCACTGATTGGCAGCACTGATGGGCACTGATTGGCAGGACTGGTCCAAACAGATTGGCAGCACTTATGGGCACAGATTGGCAGCACTGATGGGCACTGTTGGGACTGCACAGATAATTAGGCCACTGATAATCAGTGGCCTGATTATCAGCACACATGTCCATTTAGAGAGAAGCTGGTTATTGTCTCTCTTCTGCTCTCCTCATGCTGACAGGATTGCCAATAACTGGCTTCTATTTACATCCATCAACAGCTGTGATTGGACATGGTGGACGCCATCACAGGAGGCCATTATATGAAAGCCTCCCGAAACTAGTCAGCCAAGCTGCAGCTGTCATTCGGCTATAGCGTGGTCGCCAAGTAGTTAATGTAATTTTACATTTTTAATATTTCAATTTAACCACTTTCCAACCACCAACAGTATTTTTACTGCGGGCAACCTGCATGGGCAGGCTGGATCGAGTACATGTACATCATCCAGCCTGTTCCGGGTTAGGAATTTCATTTTTAAAATGAAAAAAATTACAACTTCAAACAATTGCCATACCTCTTACTCAATGCCTCAGACTGTCTACTTTCCAAAAAGGGTAATTTCAGGGGATTTGTACTGTCCTGTCATTTTAGAGCCTCAAGAAATAAAATCATCAGAACTGATCAATTTTCAAATATATATACCATAGTTTATAGATGCTATAACTTTCACTCAAACCAATTAATATACACTTATTGGGATTTTTTTTATAACAGAAGGTAGAAAATATAGTTTTTTCTTCAAAAATGTCAGTCTTTTTTTTCATTTATATCACAAAAAATAAAAAGCCAGTGGTGATCCAATACCAACAAAAGAAAGCTCTATTTGAAAAAAATGATAAAAAATTAATTTGTGTACAGTGTTGCATGACTGCACAATAGCCAGTAAAAGTAGAGCAGTGCTAAATAGCAAAAAATGCCTTGGTCATGAAGGAGGTAAAACCATTTGGAACTGAGGTGGTTAGAGCTGATCTCCACATTTAATGTCACTTTTGTTTGGGTCAATCTGACCCAATGAACTATTTACTGTACTAACAGGTGTGTTTGCTGGGTGCACTATATTAACTGTATGTAGCCTCAGCTAAATATTCAATAATGGAATACAAAGCTTCCTCTGATTGGCTGAGGTGGAGATTGTGGCATCATCCATTCACCTCTCCACCTGCAGCCAGTCAAAGGAAGACTTGTATTCTTTCACAAAATATACAGCTTCCTGTGAATGGCTGAGTGGTGCTCAGCCAAACTCTATTTGTTGCCAGAAGTAAGACGGGCAGTCCCCAACTCACTGCTGGAACACAGCACTGTATAATGTATGTATCTGGGGCTACAAACAGTTAATAAAGTGCACCTGCTAGTGCAGTACATGATTTGTTTGGGCCAGCTTGGCCCAAATTAACTATTTAACCACTTCAGCCCCGGAAGATTTTTTAAAAAATTTTTCCCAAATAATTTTTATTGAGTACACAAAAATCATTATACACAGATTTCCACTGTTAGTTTACACTTGAATGTACAGCAAGGCACTTACAGAGTATCTATAATGATATATATCCATCATTTTCTCATGGAGGTTTAACTCACTTCTAACTTATTTAACGTGAGCTCTGAGTTATCTTTAGTATGTTATTTTATCAATCAACAGTCAAAAATCAATCTGTAGTTTATAAGTGTAATGCCCCGTACACACGGTTGGACATTGATCCTAGGATTTTTTCAGACGGATGTTGGCTCAAACTTGTCTTGCAAACACGCGGTCACACAAAGTTGTCGGAAAATCTGATCGTTCTGAACGCGGTGACGTAAAACACGTATGTCAGGACTCTAAACGGGGCAGTAGCCAATAGCTTTCATCTCTTTATTTATTCTGAGTAGGGATGAGCCGAACACCCCCCTGTTCGGTTCGCACCAGAACATGCGAACAGAAAAAAAGTTCGTTCGAACACGCGAACACCGTTAAAGTCTATGGGACACGAACATGAATAATCAAAAGTGCTATTTTTAAAGGCTAATATGCAAGTTATTGTCATAAAAAGTGTTTGGGGACCTGGGTCCTGCCCCAGGGGACATGGATCAATGCAAAAAAAAGTTCTAAAAACGGCCGTTTTTTCAGGAGCAGTGATTTTAATAATGCTTAAAGTCAAACAATAAAAGTGTAATATCCCTTTAAATTTCGTACCTGGGGGGTGTCTATAGTATGCCTGTAAAGGGGCGCATGTTTCCTGTGTTTAGAACACTCTGACAGCAAAATGACATTTTGAAGGAAAAAACTCATTTAAAACTACCCGCGGCTATTGCATTGCCGACAATACACATAGAAGTTCATTGATAAAAACGGCATGGGAATTCCCCAAAGGGGAACCCCGAACCAAAATAAAAAAAAAAAAATGACGTGGGAGTCCCCCTAAATTCTATACCAGGCCCTTCAAGTCTGGTATGGATATTAAGGGGAACCCCGGCCAAAATTTAAAAAAAAAAAATGACGTGGGGTTCCCCCTAAATTCCATACCAGACCCTTCAGGTCTGGTATGGATTTTAAGGGGAACCCCACGCCAAATAAAAAATAAAAAAAACGGCGTGGGATCCCCCAAAAATCCATACCAGACCCTTATCCGAGCACGCAACCTGGCAGGCCGCAGGAAAAGAGGGGGGGACGAGAGTGCGGCCCCCCCCTCCTGAACCGTACCAGGCCACATGCCCTCAACATTGGTAGGGTGCTTTGGGGTAGCCCCCCAAAACACCTTGTCCCCATGTTGATGAGGACAAGGGCCTCATCCCCACAACCCTGGCCGGTGGTTGTGGGGGTCTGTGGGCGGGGGGCTTATCGGAATCTGGAAGCCCCCTTTAACAAGGGGACCCCCAGATCCCGGCCCCCCCCCTGTGTGAAATGGTAAGGGGGTACAAAAGTACCCCTACCATTTCACTAAAAAACTGTCAAAAATGTTAAAAATGACAAGAGACAGTTTTTGACAATTCCTTTATTTAAATACTTCTTCTTTCTTCTATCTTCCTTCATCTTCTTCTTCTTCTTCTGGTTCTTCTGGCTCTTCTGGTTCTTCCTCCGGCGTTCTCGTCCAGCATCTCCTCCGCGGTGTCTTCTATCTTCTTCTCCTCGGGCCGCTCCGCACCCATGGCATGGGGGGAGGCTCCCGCTCTTCTCTTCATCTTCTTCATCTTCTTCTCTTCTTCTTTTCTTCTCTTCTTCTCTTCTTCATTTTCTTCTCCGGGCCGCTCCGCACCCATGCTGGCATGGAGGGAGGCTCCCACTGTGTGACGGCGCTCCTTGTCTGACAGTTCTTAAATAACGGGGGCGGGGCCACCCGGTGACCCCGCCCCCCTCTGACGCACAGGACATGACGGGACTTCCCTGTGGCATTCCCCGTGACGTCACAGGGAAGTCCCGTCAAGTCACCATGCGTCAGAGGGGGGCGGGGTCACCGAGTGGCCCCGCCCCCCATTATTTAAGAACCGTCAGACGAGGAGCGCCGTCACACACGGGAGCCTCCCTCCATGCCAGCATGGGTGCGGAGCGGCCCGGAGAAGAAAATGAAGAAGAGAAGAAAAGAAGAAGAGAAGAAGAGAAGAAGATGAAGAAGAAGAGAAGAGCAGGAGCCTCCCCCCATGCCATGGGTGCGGAGCGGCCCGAGGAGAAGAAGATAGAAGACGCCGCGGAGGAGATGCTGGACGAGAACGCCGGAGGAAGAACCAGAAGAGCCAGAAGAACCAGAAGAAGAAGAAGAAGATGAAGGAAGATAGAAGAAAGAAGAAGTATTTAAATAAAGGAATTGTCAAAAACTGTCTCTTGTCATTTTTAACATTTTTGACAGTTTTTTAGTGAAATGGTAGGGGTACTTTTGTACCCCCTTACCATTTCACACAGGGGGGGACCGGGATCTGGGGGTCCCCTTGTTAAAGGGGGCTTCCAGATTCCGATAAGCCCCCCGCCCGCAGACCCCCACAACCACTGGCCAGGGTTGTGGGGATGAGGCCCTTGTCCTCATCAACATGGGGACAAGGTGTTTTGGGGGGCTACCCCAAAGCACCCTCCCAATGTTGAGGGCATGTGGCCTGGTACGGTTCAGGAGGGGGGCCACACTCTCGTCCCCCCCTCTTTTCCTGCGGCCTGCCAGGTTGCGTGCTCGGATAAGGGTCTGGTATGGATGTTTGGGGGGACCCCACGCCGTTTTTTTTTTTTTTTTTGGCGCGGGGTTCCCCTTAAAATCCATACCAGACCTGAAGGGTCTGGTATGGAATTTAGGGGGAACCCCACGTCATTTTTTTTTTTAAATTTTGGCCGGGGTTCCCCTTAATATCCATATCAGACTTGAAGGGCCTGGTATGGAATTTAGGGGGACTCCCACGTCATTTTTTTTTTTATTTTGGTTCGGGGTTCCCCTTTGGGGAATTCCCATGCCGTTTTTATCAATGAACTTCTATGTGTATTGTCGGCAATGCAATAGCCGCGGGTAGTTTTAAATGAGTTTTTTCCTTCAAAATGTCATTTTGCTGTCAGAGTGTTCTAAACACAGGAAACATGCGCCCCTTTACAGGCATACTATAGACACCCCCCAGGTACGAAATTTAAAGGGATATTACACTTTATTGTTTGACTTTAAGCATTATTAAAATCACTGCTCCTGAAAAAACGGCCGTTTTTAGAACTTTTTTTGCATTGATCCATGTCCCCTGGCGCAGGACCCAGGTCCCCAAACACTTTTTATGACAATAACTTGCATATTAGCCTTTAAAATGAGCACTTTTGATTTCTCCATAGACTTTTAAAGGGTGTTCCTCGGCATTCGAATTTGCCGCGAACACCCCAAATTGTTCGCTGTTCGGCGAACTTGCGAACAGCCAATGTTCGAGTCGAACATGAGTTCGACTCAAACTCGAAGCTCATCCCTAATCAAAATGATAAATCTTCCGGAGGTATCTAAATGGGTCTCAATATGTTTGAAAGGGATGGAATCTCTTATGGCTATTGCCACTCCCCCTTTCTTTTTGGGGCCGTTGGCCATAAATACATGAGGAAACTTGCGATGGTTAAAGGAAGGCAGATTGCTTGCGGAAAAATGAGTTTCCCGGAAACAAACAATGTCACTCTTAAGCTTGGCTGCTTCTTTCCAGGCTATTTGGTGTTTTTGTGGGCTGTTCAAGGCTTTCACATTCAATGAGGATATGATGAATGTCATAATGGTGAGGTGTAAGACACGTACCATTTTGTTTTTGCTCTTTGGGTTGGAGAGGTGCGGTATTCCCAGGCTGTGTTGCTGACAATGGTAGGAGTGATGTTCAATGTAGCAAGGGGTTATGGATGGGGATCTCAGTTAGATGAACCACCCAAACTGGAAGTCCCGAAACACTGTTTCTGCAAAATAAAACAAGGAGAAAAACAAGGGAGTGGGAAACAATGAAATAAAAAGGAGCGATTCGTTCAGGAATCTGTGCGGAAAACTACCACTATATCTTGGGGGGTAAAGATTAAGATTCTGTGTGGCTGTCTCCTGGGCCATCTGGGGGATTAGTGGTGTTCTAGCAGACCTGTAGGTTTTCAGCCTGTTTCCGTGTCGGAGCTGGCCCTGGTGAACGGAGGTGAGTGCTGTGGATCGTCCTCTTTGTTATATGGGTCCAAAATCCGCCAAGCTTTCATAAGTCAAATGCCTTCTTTGACAGTTGCATTCACATGAGATTTGCCATCCTTGGTAATCAGCAACTTGGCCGGGTACAGCCATCTATACGGGATATGATGGTTGATTAGTGGTTTGGTTATTGTGGCCAGCTGCCTACATTGCTGCATTGTAAAAGCAGAGAGATCTGCAAAGAAGGATAGATCCTGCAAGTCCAGATGTTGTTCATCCCGTCTTCTAGTGGCCATCATGAATTGGTCTTTTATATGGTAGAAATGCACCCGAACTATGGTGTCCCTGGAAAGGTGATTCGGGATATTTTTGGGCCTCGGGAGGCGGTGTATCCGGTCCACAGCCAGCTCCTCTAAAGGCGCTTCAGGAAGTGCGGCTTTCATTAGGTTGATGAAGTATCCTTTTAATTCAGGTATTTTGACTGATTCGGGGATTCCCCTTATTTTGACGTTGTTACGTCTAGATCTATCTTCCAAATCGGCCAATTTTGTTTTAATGTTCAGAATTTCATTGTCCCTATCATTGTGGGCATCGACCATTTCATTAAATTTGTTTGCAAACTCGCCCATTTTGCTTTCAATGCGGGAGACCCTGTTAGACACTGCTGTTACCTCTGTTTTAAATTGCAGAGTTATGGCCATTATGTCTGCATGCAGGGTGGTACGAAGGAACACTAACATATCTTTAAGTGTGGTGTTCATGACCGTCTGGTTCAGTGTTGGGAAGTCAGTAATGGAGTCCTGCAGCTCCCAAGTGTCATCCAAAGATGAATTGTGACCGCTTACCTTCACATTGTCAGTCGGAGCTGATGATGTCCTCTGCCTGCTTTTTGCTGGACTGGAGGAAGCCGAGGGAGGAAGAGGGTAGATGATCTTCTCCCACTGCAGGTCAGTATTATCGCAGCCACCGCTCTGCTTCATGTTACGTCCTTGCTGTGTGTTCGGGCCTCGTGTGTCTCCGCTGTGTCTGCCGGTGCCATCTTGGTCCTGGAGATGGTGTGGCTGGATGAGGAAATCTGTCATCTTTCCCGGTTTTGTTGGTCCTTTACATTTGCGGGATGTCATCAGGGAGATGGCCCGCTCCACCAGCTAGCTTCAGTGGCCTTAAACGAGGCTTGTAGTCACTGTTTTTCCCCGAATAAGCCCAGGCATCGTTGGAGCTGTTTTAATGTGTGACCATCCACTCCACTGGCTAGCCACACCCCCAGCCCTGGGAAAAGATTTTAACCCCTTTCTAACCAAAGGCATTTTTTTTCGATTCAGCACTGTGTCACTTTAGCTGACAATTGCGCAGTCGTGCGATGTTGTATCCAAATAAAATTGACGTCCTTTTTTTCCCACAAATAGAGCTTTCTTTTGGTGGTATTTGAATACCTCTGCAGCTTTTATTTTTTGCGCTATAAACAAAAAAAGAGTGACAATTTAAAAAAAAAGCAATTTTTTTTACATTTTGCTATAATAAATATCCCCCAAAAATATATAAAAAATCAAATTTCTTTCACAATTTAACCCGATATGTATTCCTCTACATATTTTTGGTAAAAAAAAAATCGCAATCAGCGTATATTGATTGGTTTGAGCAAAAGTTATAGTGTCTACAAAATAGGGGATTGATATATGGCATTTTTATTATTTATTTTTTTTATTAGTAATGGCGGCGATCTGTGATTTTTATCTTGACTGCGACATTGTGGCGGACACATCGGACACTTTTTACATTATTTTGGGACCATTGTAATTTATACAGTGATCAGTGCTATAAAAATGCACTGATTACTGTGTAAATGACACAGGCAAGGAAGGGGTTAAACACTAGTGGGCGATCAAGGGGTTAAGTGTGTCCTAGGGAGGTGTTCTAACTGTAGGGGTGATGGGCTACCACTAAGTTTACAGCAATCACTGCTCCCGATGACAGGGAGCAGTGGATCTCTGTCATGTCACAAGGCAGAACAGGGAAATGCCTTGTTTACATAGGTATCTCCCCGTTCTGCCTCTCCACACCGCAATCGCAAACATCGCATACCCAGGACCCACGGGCATGCCCATTAGCCTACCTGTGCCATTCTACCAATGTACATCTGTGTGCGGCAGTCGGCAAGTGGTTAAATGGACATTAAATGTGGAGATCAGCTTTAAGCATCACTAAAAATAACTGCTCCCCACCAAATGGAGTTTAAATTTTTTTTTGCCTTGTTACAAATTTCTATGGGCACTGCCCAGCCCTCTATGCATTTTTTTGATGATCCCTTGCTGATTAAGCAACAAAATAGCCATTACTGTTTTCATAGGCATGTGAAAGGGGTGTGCCAGGTGTGCCTGGGCACACCCTAATCCTGGAGTTGGCAACCCATCAATTGTGGGCAGGTGACAGGTAAGCCGCGATCCTTACTTGCCAACCCCCAGAACCTGGACATGGTAGGCGGCTGAAGTGGAAATGAATGGACCGATCTGTATTTTCTTCTGCAGCAGCTGAAAGTAGGCTTCTCCTCCTCTTCCTCTCGCCGATATTCAGCTGCCATGGGAGGAAAATACAGGGGATTGGTACCAATGTATGCCACCCCTCTTGTCCCAGTTCCTTTTCTTTCTGCTGCCCAGGTCCCCCTGTGTGCTCACCTGCTCTCCCCCATTGTTTTAGGAGGACGAGTGGGGAAGAGGCCGGTTAATATGTCACAAAGGCATATGTGTTGGAGCTTTGAGGTGCACGCCCTAATACAATAGGCTGCGCACACCTATGACTGTTTTTAACATTCAGGTCCTAAAGACTTTAATGGGATTGAGATTTATCGCCCAAACTTTTGTAGTGTTCGCTGAATCTGCCCCAAACCCGGTTATGTTTGGGTCCTATCAGGATGCAAGACCCTGGCCCTCTGTCTGGAAAGTGCTGATTGGCCCTGTGATGATCATATTCACACTCCTAAAAGAAAACTCACTAGCTATACATACCATACTGAGCATGTGAAGACTCACTCCACTAACTCTGTCTTATCCGGACATGTTTTGGGGGCAATGCAAGAAGGAGAAGATCTGTGCATACGGGATCAAACAACCTTTTTACACAATGCAGAGGATTAACCCCTTAGGTTCCACATTTAGTATAACAAGCATGCTTTACTGCATATATAGACTGATTTTACCATTGTGGGTTTAGTAACACTTTAAATAGATTATTCCCAATACTGAACCTTCTGTTGCAACTAGACATGTGCGTTTTGTTCCGAATCGAAATTCGGACTATGTTTTCCATATTCAGAAATTTGAATGTATTTGAATTTCCAAATCACAATAAGAATAATTTTAAAATGAATCCAAAATAAATGATAATGAAATTAAATTTTGTTCAAATTCAAAATCAAAGCAAATTTGAAAACAAATTTAAAATGTAAACATATTGCTGACTATTGCTGATTACGTTCACAAACTGTGTGCCAGTATACCTTAAAGAATTTATGCTGTTTTCAAGCCAAAAGGTATTCAAATATTGATTTAATTTAGGTTTTTCTTCTGCCCGCTCACTATGCATTCTTTAAATTGCTAAAAATAAACAAGTAAAATATATATTTTTGAAAGCATTCTTACTTCACATTATTTCTTCATCTGAAAGAAAATGTGCAAAAAACACAATAAATTAGTGAAATTTCATAAACAAGCATGTAGCCAGTGAAAATGAAAAAAAATGCATATATACAACTCCAATTATGAAATTGCTTTACCAAGTGCAAGGCTTGAACTAAATTTGCCCCCCCAAAAAAACAATAAAAAAATGAGATTCATAAGCAAGCATATAGCCAGTGAAAGTTCAAATAAATGTGCAAAAAAAAAAATATACAATTCCAATTGTAAGATTTATTTTGCAAGTGTTGTGCTTAAACTAAATGTGTAAAAAAAAAAAAAAAAAAAAAAACAATTCACAAACAAGCATGTAGCCAGTGAAAGCTCAAATGAATGTGCAAAAATGCATATATAAGGTTCCAAATGAAAAGTTTCT
The DNA here is from genome assembly GCF_042186555.1 of Aquarana catesbeiana. NCBI lineage: Eukaryota > Metazoa > Chordata > Amphibia > Anura > Ranidae > Aquarana > Aquarana catesbeiana. Next base: position 851,363,859 of record NC_133324.1, read on the forward strand.
TTCCCAAGTGCTGCTGAGCTGAAAATTCCTAAAGTGCTGAAATGATTGATATCCACACAGGTGGCAACGTGCTCCAAACCCTCCCCTTGTGGTTAGACTCACCAGACCCAATGAACCCTTCAAGCAATACTGCATTGTGGGTCAAACGGGCATAGGCTGCTGAGCAGGAAGATGAGACGCCAACTCCAGGATATAATCCTCCTGGTGATGTGTAAAACTTGGACATAAGGAGAAAGAGCCTACATAGTATAAATCGTCTTGTTTATTGAGTAGAAATCAAGCTTACAAAGTTCCATAGTAAAAAACGAAGATGTAGCATCAAAAGACAGTCTGCTAGTTTCAGGAAGCAGCAGGTTCTTTCACAACCATATCTGCATTTCAACATGCATCGAATGTCACTGTGGTGCCACAGGGCTTTATCAAAGATATTATTTCTTCATACCTGCCTAAAACTTTTGCACAGTACTGTACATAGAGACAGAAAAATGTTGAATTCAGATAGTTCTTTCATAACTTATAACACTTTGCATATTCGGAATAAACCGTATTAATACAAAGAAGATTAACATGTCAAAAATCAAACTGTCAATATTTCTGATGAATTGATAATTTTAGCAACATTTGTGTCCAGATCATATATGCATTTTTTGACCTAGAACCCTTCATTTTTTTTTCAGTTTCGATCCTCTTATTAAAGGTTAAAGGCAGCCACAGAAGGTGTGACTTTCTTTCTTTCTTTTCTGCAATCATCGCTCGATTCTCTAATCAACACTGACTGTGAATCCCTACCGCAAAATTATTGTGTTCTCCAGCTGGGGGGGGGGGGAGTCATTCATACAGGGAGGACTTACAGTGGTTATTGCTAGAGGCCATAGCCACTGGTAATAATGGCATGAAAAATCTGACATGCTCACCTTAGCTCTTTCACTAACTTATGTAATAAAACTGCCACCTCTAGTTTCATAGATTACATTACTTGATGAGAAGGTGAGCTGTCTTTAAATGTAGTGGTACAGATCTACTGTGCATACATTGTACCAAATATAAAACAGAAATCTATTGTATAGTGCATATCCAATACATTACCATTACCAGTATTCAACTCATTGGATCCTCTTAAATGGAATTGTATATGTATAGTATAATCATTTCAATGCTCCTTGTTTCCCCCCAACCCTATTCTGGCTGCAGTGGATGCTGTGGTGTGAAGGAATACCATGCTTGTAATGACTATACTCAACTTAATTGTTATGATGTGTGTCTTAAGGTATGCAAAAAACATAATATCCTATATCCTATAATCACATGAGTTTCATGCCAGAAATAGTAATTAAATGTTTATACAATGCATAAAATTGTCACCATAATTTCCTTGTCAAAAGAAGTTTATTGAGTATACAATGTTATAAAGATACATAAAGTAAGTTTACAAGGATCTATAAAGTAAGCTCATTTTTTTACAGTAGGGTTTATGTAGGTAAATATCATGAAATTTCAAATATTAAACATTGGGTTCACGTAAACCTAAATTAAATTAAAGATATATATCATTTCCTTAGTTACTTTTGTAGGTATTTAAATGATTTATACCTACTATACATATTGTTTACAAGTAGAGTGTATATAGGTCAAATAAATTCTGATAATGAGCTTTAATCGTAAGGTGGAGAAAAGGAAAGAGAAAGAAGAAAAAGGGTTGAAAGGTAGAGGTATGGTCCACAAGGTTGTCCCGCTCGTCAGTTTATTATTCTTTTTAGTTTTCTTTGAAGCCTTAGAATGGGTGTCTCTGTAAGTCATTTAATCTGTTACCATGGCAACAGGACAGAGTCATTGAAGTTTGACAGGAACTGTTGTTTTATCCAAGGATGCCAAAGTTTTTCAAATTTTGGAATTTGATTTTGATCGATGGCTACCATCTTAGCATGGGACATTGTATTATTCATTCTGTGAATTGTTTCTGCTAGTACCAATGTAGGAGATTTCCATGCCTTGGCCACTGTTTGTTTTGCAGCCGTTATTAATTGGATCATAAGTTTGAATTGAGAGAGTGTTAACCATTCCGGTTTTAGATTAAGTAAAGTTAAATATGGATCTGGTTGTATTATTTTTTTAAATATTTTAGATGCAATCTCGAAGACTTCCTTCCAGAAGGTTTGGATTACTGGGCACGTCCACCATATGTGTAAATATGTGCCTATTTCTGGGCATCCTCGAAAACAAAGAGCTGAGGTATTAGGTGAATATTTTGCCACTCTAGCGGGTACAAGGTACCAGCGAGTTAGGATTTTATAATTTGTCTCCAGTGCTAAGATGTTGGGTGAAGATGACTTAGATGTGAGCCATATGTTAGACCAGTCCGTGTCTTCTAAAGTTCGTCCCAGGTCCTCCTCCCACCTCTGAACGTAAGAGGGTCTATTAAGATTTGCTACTCCATATAATTGATTATAAAGTGATGAAATTGTACCTTTAGCAAATGGATCTTTTGTACAGATTGATTCAAAAATGGATAATTGGGATAATGGTTTATCCCCCTTTAGGAATGGTGTATAGAAATTTTTGATTTGGAGATATCTAAATATCTCAGAGTTTGGTAGATCATATTTTTCTCTAAGCGATGGGAATGAAAGGAATGATTTAGATGCTATGAAGTCATTTAGTGTCTGAATGCCTGATGTTGTCCAAGCTTTAAAAGAATTTGGGTAGATCCATGCCGGATAAAAGGCCGGATTTCTGATAAAAGAAAGGAGAGGATTGTGTGGAGATTGTAACTGATATTTGGTTTTTAGTTTATCCCAGAGAGATAAGAAGTGTTTAGTTATGGGATTATGAATTTTAAAACGGTCTTTAGGATCAAGCCATAATAAATTTGATATTAATAGAGGGTCATTTTCTGAAGCCTCTATAAATACCCATAATGGGATTTCCTGTTTTGCATGGTATTTGGACAGACTGGCCAAATGTGCTGCTCTGTAGTAGTTAGTAAAATTAGGGTATCCCAGGCCTCCTTTATTTTTGGGAAGATGTAGTGTGTGTATAGGTATAGGTGGTTTAGAAGAGCCCCATATAAACGAAGTTGCTCTTTTTTGTACTATTCTCAAAAAATAGGAAGGAATTGGAATAGGGAGGACTCTGAATAGATAAAGCAATTTGGGTAGAATAGTCATTTTGATTGCATTAATCTTCCCTATCCAGGATAAAGGAAGTTGCGACCATTGTTTTATTAGATTTGTGATCTGTCTTAATACAGGAGGATAATTGGTTGAGAATAAGTCAGAATGAGATGCTGTTAAATGAATTCCAAGATATGGAATTGATTTTTCTGCCCATGTGAATGGGAGTGCAGCCCTAGCCGGGATCAATTCCATGTTTGTGAGTGAAATATTAAGCACTAGGCATTTCTTAGGATTAATCATAAGGCCGGATAGGGCTGCAAATCCATCAAGAGCTGGTATTAAGTTAGGACCAGAGACCTGTGGTGATGATAGAAAAAGTAATATATCGTCTGCAAATATACATAATTTGTGTGTAATACCTCCTACTTCAATGCCAGTTATAGTTTGGTTTGTTCTGATGTATTGGGCCATGGGTTCGAGTATAAGGGCAAATAATAAGGGAGATAATGGGCAACCCTGTCGGGTACCTCTTTCGATATTAAAGGCTTCAGATTTGTATCCAGCATATTTTATATAGGCTTTGGGTTTATTATATAATGCTTTGATCCATGTTAAAAAGTGGGGTCCAAAACCCCATTTTTGTAATGAATATTGCATATATTGCCAGGATACTGTGTCAAATGCCCTCTTAACATCGAGAGATAGAAAACATAAAGGGATTTTCCGTTTTTTAGCAATATGTGCCAATAACACTGCCCTGCGTATATTATCGCCTGCCTGTCTATTTGGCATGAAGCCTACTTGATCTCTATGTATTAATTTTCCTATAATGCTATTGAGGCGTTTTGCTATTATTTTTGCTAATAATTTAATATCGAGGTTTAACAGAGAGATAGGCCGATAATTCACACAGGAAGTATCATCAGAAAGGGGTTTTGGGATCATACAAACAATTGCCATTAGTGTTTCTTGCCGAAAAGAATGTCCATCTAGAAGTTTGTTAAAAGTTTCAGTGAGAATGGGAGAGAGTATTTCTGAGAATGTTTTATAGTATAAAGCCGAGTAGACATCTGGGCCTGGTCTTTTGTTAAGTTTTAGATCTTTTATGGCGTTAGCAACTTCATCTATAGTTATAGGCTCATCCAAACTGCTTATTTGATTCTGAGATAACTCAGGTAAGGTTATTTTTGAGAAGAAGGATTCAGCCTCTGTAGGATTAAATTCATTGTTTGTCTTGTATAAAGTTGCGAGATGTGAGTGAAATTTATGGACTATTTTAACTGGATTACAAGTGTAAACATTTTTTGATAATTTCAAACGTATTGGTTTGAAAGATTTGTTAGTTGAATTTAATGCCCGAGCCAAATATGTACCTGGTTTGTTTGTATTCATGTAGAAATTGTGTTTGGAGCGTTTGAGGGGTTTATCAACTGACTCAGTGAGAAATAGATCGTATTCCAATCTAGATTTTTCCAGATGAGATTTTGTACTCTGAGATGGATTATCTTGAAATGATATGTAGGCTGCATTAAAATTGAGTTCTAGTTTTTTTGCTAGATTTTTGCGTTCCCGTTTAAATAGTGCCATTTGTCTTTGTATTGTACCACGCAAGACAGGCTTATGAGCTTCCCACAGTGTTATTGGGGAGATGTCTGTTGTATTATTAATTGATATGTATTCCTTTAAAGCTTGTTCAATGGCCATCTGATGTAGTGGGTGTTTGAGCATTATGTCCGGTAAGTACCACGTTGGGTCATGCGCTTTTGGTATGGCTGAGGCTATAGTAGTGTATACTGCATTATGGTCAGACCACGGAATCGGAATTATATCTGATGCAATAATTTCTGGTATCATTCCTATTGTTAGAAAAATATGATCTATTCTGGTGAAGGTTTGATGGGGGTGCGAGAAATAAGTGAATTTCTTTTTCATTGGGTTACTTTCTCTCCACGAATCTACCAGATTGTATTTGGAAAGAAGTTGAGAAAAAGGTAATCTAGAGGTTATTTTGGATGGTGTAAAAGGTGATTTATCTAGAAATGGGAGGAGGACCTGGTTCGAATCCCCACACATTATCACTGTTCCTATTTTGTGTGTATTAATCACTTGTAATATATGTGAGAGGAATGGTGTAGGTTGTTTGTTAGGAGCGTAGTAGGAAATCACCGTGATTGCTGTATCCATTATATAACCCATGAGTATCAGGTATCTACCTTCTGGGTCTTTAATTTCTGATGATAAGGTGAATGGTGTGGATCGGTGAAATGCAATTAGAGTTCCCCTTTGCTTGGTACAGGCAGAAGCCGTGTAAATTTGTTGATAAAAAGGAGAAATATATTTTGGAGTAGAATCTTTGGTGAAGTGTGTTTCTTGGAGGCATACTATGTGAGCCTTCTTGTTATGGAAAGTACGGAAGGCTTTGGTCCTTTTTTGAGGGACATTTATTCCCTGAACATTCAGGGAAAGTATATTCAGTGGTGCCATGTCAACAGATCAAATAGTTTTGACTTACTTTTTGTTATGCAGAGCTGACTGCGCAGATCAACCTGTGTGGACTGAAGAGATGAATAGATAGAAAAGAAACCAGTGAATTCTGGAGTAAAGAGTAAACAAAAAACATATGAGATTAGATGATACATTGTATTAATTATTTTTTGCAAGTAATCACAATTTACCCGTGAAAGAGAATAAATATCTCTCTCAGGGGAATAAGTGCCTTCGTCACACTCCCACATAATATGGTTGGGAGAATGAGGAGGGCTAATGGGGGTACACGGATCTTCCGCTTACAGGAGAGAAGTGCTATGTCAAAAGACATCAAAATGATGTTTCATTAATTGGAGTGCAGAATATAGTTTTTGTTGAAATTATTTATTCCAGGGTGGTTGTATATGGTTAGTCTTGCCCTGGGCTAAATAATTCAGTTAGAAAGGTACTGTTAATAACTTTGGTATTGATGAAGATAGTTTGAATTATTTTGGGATTTTAACCCTTTTAGAGTAAACAATTACATATTTTATTCATATGTAACTGTTTAGATATGTTAACTCATAAAATTGAGGTTGTATTGCTTCAGATTAGAATAAACAAAAACATAATTCTAGGAACTAGTTAGGTAATAATATATTTGTTTTAAGAAAAGAAAGAAAAAGCTTCCATTACTTCTGGATTATTGAACATATTTGTCCTAAAAAGTAATAAATCTATTGTTATTACCTGATAATATATAACTGAACAAGAATTTCCTTATTTCACTTATATATTCTAAGGCTATATGAATCAGAAGTAATAAGAAATATAACTGGAATGTAACATGATCCCACACAGTGTGTGACTATCAGAATGCAATTACATTCAGTTATAAATACAGGTTTTTTATAGAGAACCATCTCTTAGTATAATAAATGAAGAGATATCAGGAATTAGGATGTCAGTCCATTGAATCTTCTTGGTCCATGGATGATGTGGCATAACGGCCTCTTTTGTGAGAATGATGATTCCCATTTTGTTCTGATATTTTCTGGGTGCTGCCTGAAGGTGAAGATGATGCCATTCTTCTGCGTGTGGGAGTGTTGCTGCTTGTGGGTTCTGTCAGATTTAATTTTAAAAGGGTTTGTTGTAGTTCATCTGCTGATCTGCTTCTGTAAATTGTACCTTGGTAGTTAAATCTGACTGAAAAGGGGAAGCCCCATTGATACATAATGTTGTGGCGTTGCAGTTCCATTAGTTGGGGTTTCATGGATCGTCTTTTAGTAATAGTAAGTTGGGATAGGTCAGCAAAAATTTGATAATTGTGTCCTTGAAAATTAAGTTCCTTTTTTTCTCTTGCAGCAATTAGTATTTGTTCTTTCGTTCTGTAATAATGAAATTTTGTGATTATATCACGTGGGGGTCCATCTTTCTTTTTGGCTGTGAGGGCTCTGTGTACTCTGTCCAGTTCTAAACGTTCAATAGGGATATCTGGCTTTAGTTCTTGTAATAGAGCAGTAATAGTAGATTGCAGGTCTGTCACAGTTTCAGGTATTCCCCTTATGCGCAAGTTTGAACGTCTGGCTCTATTTTCGTAATCTTCGAGCTTAGTTTGAAGTATTAAATTCTCTTTTTTTAATTGTTCCAATTCTGTTATATTTTCTTGGGTTGTAATTTCAATTTTATCCATTTTTATTTCTAAGGCTGCGGTGCGGTTTCCCAGCTCTCTTATTTCTTTGGTTAGGCTTTTTGTTATTTGGTCTGAGGTTTGTTTTAAAGCCTTATGAAGCATCTTTTCAAATTGTAATAATATTACTGGGGATGCTGAGGAGGCTTGTGGAGAAGTTTGTGAGAGGATTTGTTCTGTATCTGACTCAAATGGAGAGTCTTGCTGTGACATTTTCTGTCTGTGAGAGCGCCCTGATGCTGTATATTGTGAGGTGACTGGAGCTGCTTCAGCTGCAGTGAGTGCCTGTGAGCTCTTTGTGAGGTGATTTTTATTTCTGCCACGGCTTCCTCCCAGTACCATATTTCCTGCCTAAACTTTCACAGTTTGTTCCCAGGGGTAAAAAGGTTCAAATGGATACCTTTTGAGCCTGCAGGCTCCGCTTTGTCCTTCTCTTCTCTCCTCAGCGGTGTGGAGCTCTAACAATGCATGTCTGCTCTGCTAGGCTCCGCCTCCTGCATGTCACCATAATTTCCAATATCAGAATTTAGTGATATTTCATGAATAGCATCAAGGTGTTTAGTGTCCAGCACATGTTGATACTCTTGTAGTTCAAAATTTGGATATATATTATAATGATGAAATCTTACCTATAATTTCATGTCACATTTTCTGTTGGGCCCATAATGGAGGCTTTTATGTTTTGAAAACTTACTTTTATCTGATAAAATTACAAATATTTTGCAGTCTATAAACAAGTAGTATCTAACAAATTTTTGAATATTTGATTTGAATCAATAACAAATTGAATTAAAATTTGATTTGAATACGGCCGAAAATTTTTAATCAAAAACGAAAATTTAAACAAAAATGAAACAAATTAAGAAAACAAATCATTCTAATGCCCCGTACACACGGTCGGATTTTCCGATGGACAATGTCCGATCGGAGCGTGTTGTCGGAAATTCCGACCGTGTGTGGGCGCCATCGGACATTTTCCATTGGATTTTCCGACACACAAAGTTGGACAGCAGGAGATAAAATTTTCCGACAACAAAATCCGATCGCGTCAATTCCCACCGTGTGTGGCCTGTTCCGACGCACAAAGTGCCACGCATGCTCAGAAGAAATTCCGACACGGGACAGCTCGTTCTGGTAAACTTAGCGTTCGCAATGGATACAGCACTTTCGTCACGCTGCAATGTTAAAAATGGTTTAATACAGCGCACTCTCTTCTTCTTTATAATGTGACAAGAATTAAGTCGTTTTGCTGCTCATATTCACACACACTTCTCACAAACTTTTATTTGTGTTTTTTTATTGGGATTCCCTGAATATATTGTTATTAGTTGTCACATCTGACAGTTTTATATTTTTTAATTTTTTTTTTATTTTGGATTTTAAGCCTTTTTTTTCTTTAATGTTTGGATTTTTTTCAAGGCTGATCTTTGTTCAATGTTATTTTTATTTTTACTCCAGAATATTTTTGGGTGTGTTTTGTGTGTCAAGTTACCCCAACACCATTGATATCTTTTATTATTTAATCTCAAGGAGATTGTTCGGTGTTGGTGTCCCTTGTTCATTTCACATTGTATATTTGAAATGTACCTGAATCCTCACAAACAAACTGTCCTTTTTGAAGTAAAACACATAGGAGAGTATAATTCAAAACAAAAATCCTTTATTAAGGGCTCAGAACCAAACAAAGAGGAAGGCAACACTGGATCAACAGGAGAAATTAGTGAAGCCTGGGACCCCCACGGCAGACATCAATTCTTCAACATCAAAATTGGTGGCCTGAGGAGTCCATATGTAAGGGAGTGCAGTCTGGTCCGGGATTCGCAGAGATCTGGAAAGCAGCAGATGACATCTGTGTCCCCAGACTGTGGTACCACAAGAGGCTGCATCTTTTGGCCGACCAGACTGAACCCAGGGCAATCACTGTCTGGTCTTCCTTCCACGCTTCATTCTGGGCTGTGGCTGTGCAGTTGGAGATGTGGCAGGAGGAGGAGTAGGACCTGGAGGAAGAGGAGGACTGGGGGACCTGGAGGAGGACTGGGGGGACCTGGAGGAGAGGGAGGAGGAGGAAGACCTGCAGGAGGAGGAGGAGGACCATCCCAAAGATGTGTGTGAGGTGTAATTTGGCCCCTCATACCTTTCTCCAGAGCCTCAGATATGAGGGCCTCACACATTACTTTTTGGCCCCCCTCCATCCTCTGCATTTTATAGGCTATGAAGGCAGCAATGTTCTCCTCCATGGTGTGGGGTGCTTCCAGGACCTCTGTAGCCCTCCAAAAGAATGCTATAGCAGCCTCCTCTAGGGTACTCCTCCTACTGCCACTTTCTCTTTTCAGGGGGGGTGGATGGACCTTAATATCAGCCAGCCGGCTCGGCCCGGCCACCTCCTGGCTGAGACTTCCCTGTGTATGAAAAAGGCACATAGTTTTAGTTTTTGCATCATCAATCACAATCTTAAATTAGTACTCCCAACTATCATCTAGTTAACATCATTGATTGGACAAGCAGAAATATTTAGAGGAATGCTATACCTGGCTCAATCTGGGCTCCTCCACATGTGGCCTGGAAGGCCCAGGTTGGGCGTCAGAAGCCTCAGCCGGGGGGGAAGGAAGCGTGGAAGGAAGACTGGAGAGGGATGGCCTGGTTTCAGTCTGGCCTGCCAGAAAGTGCAGCCTGTCGTAGTACAACATCCTGGGGACATAGATGTCATCTGCTGCTCCGGGTCTCTGTGAATCCTGGACTTTCTTGCGCTCCCTTAGATGTGTGCTCCTCAGGCAACCAATTAATATCTTTAAATAGGTGATGTCTGCCGTGGGGGTCACCTGCTTCACAATTTCACACAATTGCTCCAGTGCTGCCTTCCTCTTTGCTTGGTTCTTGAAATGGGGGTGGGTAATCTCCCACAGACAGGGCAGCTCACTTAGCATCTCTATGAATACTGACATGAAGTCATTGTCTTTCATTAAGATATCCATGTTCACTGCAAGACACAACACAAGACAAAGCCTAATGTCAGACAAAACTCTCCTAATCTTGTTACAATATAGGCCTCAATCTAGAAGCAGTATAGGCACAAGTTTGTCTCTTACCTTCGTTATTACGATCGGCGCGTCCAATGCTCCTTCCTCCGCTCACAGATCGTACATAATACGCACGCGTGTTACGCTTTATACACACTGCGCATGCGTGTAACTCCGCCCACCCCTGATGTTCTTTCTAGTGTATTTCCCGCCCCTTTTCATTCGGCGCAGTGGGTGAAGAGCACATGGCGGAGTTACGAGGAGGAGGAGGAGAAAAGCCCGGATCCAGGCACGTCCCGATCCAGAAGGAGACGTTTTAAGGCCACAAATATGTCGTTTGGGGAGATGTTGGAGATGGTCGACATCATGAGGAAGTCCGACTATGACGGAAAATATGGGCCTTACCCCAACCCCAACATCCGAAAGGCCAAGATCATGGCAAAAATGGTCAGGAGTCTTGAGAGGAATTTCGGGGTACGAAGATCTAAAGATCAGCTCAGGAAGCGGTGGTCGGACCTGAAGTTGAGAGAGCCAGAGCAGTACCGAAAGATCCGGAGAGTGCTGCAAAAAAGGAAATAGTTGTGCTGTGTTCCTATACTTTCTGTCTTTATTCCGTTCGTTCTGCTCCATATGCTTTTATTAATTGTAACATTTAAAAAGGTCAACTTTAATGTTCATGGGCCCATTATTCGTTCGTATCAAACATTTTTCTTTCAGCCTCTAGAACACCATTGTTTAGGCCATATGCATTTTCACACATTTTTGGGGGCCTACTTGGATGCCAAATATTTGTTTGTGTAGATGGGTTTGTTACTAGAATGAAATGCAAACTAGATTGTGTGTAAGGAGAGGACACTGAGCAGCTGTTTTCACATCTGGACACTGGAGCACTAGTGTGGGACACAAGAACACCATTTTTATTAGGGGGGCCACACAGGTGCTCCAGTGTATACTATAGGGGGGGGCTACATCTGTGAAGCTTGTACTAAACAGGTAAAGTATTGCAGCTTGACAAAGGGCAATAAAAAATATACATCTTGGAACTCGGCTAAAATAGACAATTGTACCCCACTTCCAAGCAATGTTTCCTATTTCTAGTTCTAGATATAGAATAATTCTACCCTAAAACGAAAGACAAGGAAGCAGCCAACACGACCAACAAAGTGTAAAATGGAAAAACAACAAAAAAGTGTGGCGCTGAACAATGTCATATAAAACTGTAAACAAGTCAATAGACAGTAAGGAGGATCAATTGTATCTGCTTTTAAGCATATAGTCCTCATATGAACTTCAAAGATACATAGTCTATATGGCAATATGTTAAGACAAAATATTGAAGACTTATATAGACATCTTGACTGAAAATCCGCTCACTACCACCAAGAGTTGAGGAGGCTTACTAGATGAGGTGGACCCAATGGGGCATACGCCGGATTGGGTCGGACAAGGCTTAGGTGGTGAGTGGCTGTATATACTCCAAGAAGGATGCGGTCTATCCTTCCACATCAACTTCTGGTCCGCTGAATGTTGTTTTGAGGGGTTTGCTTATGGAACACCCCACCACTTCCTTAAGATCTACATGACCTCCCACATCCGGGAGATTGCGCACATCTCTCAAGTTCCTGGTATTATCTGGATGAATACAACAAACTCGTGAGACCGCATCCTTCTTGGAGTATATACAGCCACTCACCACCTAAGCCTTGTCCGACCCAATCCGGCGTATGCCCCATTGGGTCCACCTCATCTGGTAAGCCTCCTCAACTCTTGGTGGTAGTGAGCGGATTTTCAGTCAAGATGTCTATATAAGTCTTCAATATTTTGTCTTAACATATTGCCATATAGACTATGTATCTTTGAAGTTCATATGAGGACTATATGCTTAAAAGCAGATACAATTGATCCTCCTTACTGTCTATTGACTTGTTTACAGTTTTATATGACATTGTTCAGCGCCACACTTTTTTGTTGTTTTTCTATTTCTAGTTCTGCCATCAAATATCTGTGTGCTAATTATACCATTTTTGTTTTACATAGGGGAGAAAAGACTCGGACACCCCTCATCCCAGGAGACCAGAGACCCCCCCCCTGGAAGAAGGGGAAATACTAACCCAAGAAGCTGAGCAGGAGGAAGAAGAAGACGTGGTGGAGATTGGCACCACAACAGGTGAGTGTCTGCGACCACAGGCTCAGGTAAAAGAGATAGATGGTGGCAGATTTTTGAGACCTTTTTTTTTGTTCTTTATCTCTTTTTAGGTGATCATGATCCAGAACGCTTTACATCTGAAAGTGCCCAGATACTGATCGGGGAGATCATGGGGTGTAATCTCCAATTGCAAAACATCCAGCAGCAAATCAGTGATGTTAATAATATCATTGATGTTTTGGGGCGAATTTAAACCCCACAAAATCACCTGTTTTATCGTACGAAAATTTTTTCAATGTTTAGAATGCCAAATTTGGAGGAGGCACACAGTGTGCCAACATGTGCTATCTGCCATCACGGGAGATCAATGGACGCGTTTTGGGGGTGCAACCCCTTCCTCAATCATAAAGTAGCGTTGAGGAAGGGCTTGCTCCCCCAAAACACGTCCCTTGATCCCCCCTGATGGCAGATAGCACATGTTGACATTCGTAAATTGGTGTGCATCTTCCAAATTTGGCTTTTCCAGGGGTGATTTCCCCCCATCTGAACGCTATATCAAACCCAGTTCCTAAATACTGATGTCTGATATAGCCTTCAGGTTTTACCATATGTGAACTTTGTAAGTTCAAGTTTTTTGGCTTTCTTGTTGGTTTTACACAGGCATGTTTTATCTGAAATGGATATTTCGATTTTTGATAATGCTACTGCAAACATTGTTATACAACAAACATGTTGGTTTGTTTTAAAAACCTTTGGGAAATGCACATGTGATTGTGCAGGTAATAAAAAGTGCCTTACTCAAGAATGTGTGGATTATTGTCTCAACACTACAACACTTTTGGGGTGATGTAATTGCTGTTTTATGCAAAAATGGGGGTTATTTCCTAAGGGCAAATACACTTTGCACTACAAGTGCAGGTTCAGTGCAGTTGCAAGTGCACTTGTAGTGAAATGTGTTTTTGCATTTAGGAAGTACCAGCCAACACTGTTTTTTATAAGGTTACCCAATCACGACATTTTCTGCACTCAACACATTTCTGTCAGGGTCAGCTAAAACAAACACAAGCAGTAAATGTCCACAAAGAATTTCTTTTGGTTGTTTTTTATTTGAAAAAGGTGTCACAGATTGTCTGGCATATTGATAGCCCCCCTACCCGCAAAGAACTCCAGGTAGCGTAACCGGACATCACGGGCATTCAGGGAGGGCAAGCCAGGACGGCCACTTTCAAGCGCCGTCAGTGTTGATGGATTAGGGATTCCGGCCTCAGGCCCAACTGAGCCAGCATAGTTGGCTGAATGTTTTCTTAAAAAATTATGGAGAACACAGCAGGCAAGTATTATATGGTTCAGTTTATACTCCGCCATATGGATGGGTGTCAGAAATAATCGGAACCGGCTGGCCAGGATTCCAAATGTGTTCTCCACCACTCTTCGGGCTTTGGCCAGCCGGTAATTAAAAACCCTCTGTTCCGGGGTGAGGGTCCTCATCGGGAATGGCCACATCAGGTGGTCCCCCAGCGCAAATGCTTCATCAGCAACGAACACAAATGGGAGACCTTCAACATTGTCCTCTGGAGGTGGCAAGTCCAAGCTGCCATTCTGGAGACGCCTGTAGAACTCCGTCTGGGCGATCACTCCACCATCGGACATCCGGCCATTCTTCCCCACGTCCACATACAAGAACTCGTAATTAGCCGACACCACCGCCAACATCACTATACTATTAAACCCCTTGTAATTATAATAGTATGACCCCGAGTTGGGTGGTGGGACGATGTGGACGTGTTTCCCATCAATTGCCCCTCCGCAGTTAGGAAAGTCCCACCGCTGGGCAAAGTGGGAGGCCACAGTCTGCCATTCCTGTGGCGTTGAAGGAAACTGTTGAGGAAAAAACAATAAACATTACTATTTTTTCAAAGATACATGGCAAGCAGATTATACACAAACGTTATGGGGCAACCTCCAGATAGCATTTACTAAGGGGAATTTAACAACAACAAAGTATAAGGTACACCTATCATATTCCCCCTCCCCCCCTCTCATGGGCCATTTCTAACATTATAGGGGGGGGAACTCTTGGACAGGTAACCCTCTTCACTTCATTGAGAGATGAATGCCTAAATACAGGGTATTACTTGGAACAGCCCCTCCTTAGTTACACTATTGGCAGACCACTGGACAGGTAAGAAGTGTCATAATACAAAGATATAAATACACACTGTACACATTTGAGGACATTTGAACATTCTGCTATTACCTATCAAGATAATAATAGGATACAAAAACTTTAAACAGTACCATTGGAAAGTATACAGGCAGGCCCTTGCACTACATGCTTTGGGGAATTCATCCATAAATCTGACCAGTAAAGAGGTGGGTATAGTGTGTATGGGTTTGGCAAAGTCAGCAGATAGATGATTGAGGATAGAGAATTGGGATCAGCTGACTTAGCAGTTGGGGGAGGGAGGGTTACAAAAAATTTGGGGACACCACAAAAAAAAGCCTCTGGCACTCTGCCTGAATTTAAATCAAAAATAACATTTCCAAACATTTTAGGGTGTGTTTGGGGTAAAGCACTACTATGGAGCTGATAAAATACATTGTTAAGTGACTACATGAGGTGAATATAGGCCAGGAAAGACCATGCTGGGGAGGTTATTGAAGGGCAAATATGGATGAAGGACATAAAATAATAATTACCTAAAAATCCAGCATGCATGAGAACAAAGGGGACATTCACAGCATATTACAATCATGGTAATTAGGGAATGAGGGAAGAAATACAATATATTATCAAACATTCAATACAATAAAATGTGATATAAAAGGATAAAAATCTTACCTTCATATACTCCTTCTGCAGGACCTGGATGATGGCAGAACAGGTCTCTGGGATAATGATCCCCAGAGCCTAGGGGGAAATGCCTGTCGAGAACTTGAGGTCCTGCAGGCTTCTCCCTGTGGCCAAATACCGCAAGGTAGCGACCAACCTCTGCTCCGGAGTGATGGCTTGCCTCATGCAGGTATCCTGCCTGCTAATATAGGGGGTCAGCGAAGCCAACAAACGGTGAAATACGGGGTCCGTCATCCTGAGAAAGTTCCTGAAATCATCAGGATTATTCTCACGGATCTCACGGAGCAAAGGCATATGACAGAACTGGTCACGCTGAAGCAACCAATTCTTGGTCCATGAACTCCTCCCCACCCTGTTCATGGACTGGACTTGTGTCAAGGTCAGAACCCCAACACCAAGCCCCCGCACAGCACGAACTCTACGAGGAGTACGCATACGAAACATGGCTAGAAAACGGTCGGCTGCTCAGAACGAAGTAACAGAACGCACTGAAGAACAGCAAGGCCTGTGAAGAGCGACCTGAAAAACAGCAATGAGCGGGCAAGATCGCACAGAGAACTCTGATACGAACTGACTGCACGCACTGAAGAGCAGATACAAACCCACAAGCACAAACTGAACGGCAGAAAACGATCTGAAAGCCACGAGTCTGAAAAAGCGCGAATCGTCTCTCACCAAACTTTTACTAACACGAGATTAGCAAAAGGAGCCCAAAGGGTGCCGCGCTTGGTTCTGAACCGGCCTTTTCTAGTCTCGTCGTACATGGTGTACGTCACCGCGTTCTTGGCGATCGGAAATTCCGACAACTTTGTGCGACCGTGTGTAGGCAAAACAAGTTTGAGCCAACATCCGTCGGAAAAAATCCTAGGATTTTGTTGTCGGAATGTCCGAACAAAGTCCGACCGTGTGTACGGGGCATAAAAAAACACATATAACTAAATGAAATGCTTAACTTAAGGAATTCATCAGAAATGAAACAAGACAAATGTTTTTTGTTCTGCACATGTTTAGTTGCAACACTAGTTATTTTAATGTATTAAATATGTATGTAATTTAATGTTTTAAATATGTTTTATTTACAACTTTTGACCACAACACAAGTTTTTGTGTTCTTGATCTGCTATATGGATACCTGCAATTGTGTCAAGGTTATGTATGTTTTGTGCTAAGGGCTCCATAATCAGAGTAAAAATCAAGGGGGATAAGGGGCACCCCTGTCTTGTTCCATTGGTGATGGCAAATGGATCAAAAAGTACGCCATCTGAGAAGACTCTGGCTGAAGGTGTGGTATATAGAGCTGTGATGGCAGACAAAATATTACCCTGGAAGCCAAATTTTGTGAGGGTAAGCATTTCATTTGGGAACTTTCCAGAGGACACAACAGTGATAAATGCTTGCCACATATGTGGAGTCTAAGGATTCAGAAAAAAAAAAATTGTAGTACTCAGACAAGAAGCCATCTGGGCCAGGGGCTTTGCTGTTGGGAAGTGAAGAGATAACTTGTGTTAGCTCTTTGATGGTAAAGGGAACATTGAGGCTATCTATGTGTTCCTTGTTTAGTTGAGGTAAGTGTAAGGTTTCTAAAAAAACTGTGATGCTCTCCTCTGTGGGTTGAGGCACTGAGGTGTCATCTTTTAGATTGTTTAAGGCACTGTAATATGCTTTGAAGGGTGGTACAATTTTCCTCCCCGGGAAGAGTGGAGTATATAGGGAATTTTTTGTTTGGTTTTGTGCTGATTAATTTGTGCCGCAAGAAGTTTGCCTGCTTTATTGCCCAAGGCATAGAAGGTAGCGCGTGTTTTCTGTAATGATCTATCATGTTTGGCAGTGTTTGGAAGAGATAGCCATGTGCTGAGGGTCATTGCACCAGGTGAACAGAGATGGTTTGTCATTTTTTCACCCAGTAGAATTGAGATGGGTGCATGGTCTGACCACGTGATGGTATGAATGTCCGATTGGAGAACCTCTTGAAGCAGTTGTTTGTCCCCAGTAAACAAGTCTATCCTGGAGTACGTGTAGTGTGGTTTTGAAAAAAAGGTGAAATCTCTTTCCTGGGAATGTTGGCACCTCCATATATCGAACAGGTCATTTGAATGTAAGAATGATGATAATGTTGACGTGCAAGGTTTTTTGAGGGAAGGGCCTTTGACGTCGATAGAAGTGTTGGAAACTAAATTAAAACCTCCACAAAGGATAGTGCCGCCTTATTTAATCTTGCTTATTTTTTCCATGCCTTACAAAGGAATGAGATTTGGCCACTGTTGGGAGCATAGATGTTCACTATGGTATATGTTGCGTTATTGTTTTCACAGACTAGAAAGATATATTGTCCTTGTGTATCAGTTGAGATGTTTATCTGTTTAAATGCCACAGTGTCTCTGATTGCTATGAGCACTCCCTTTGTTTTCATAGGTGCATTTGCAACAAAGATATGGGGGTAATTTTTATGGGTCATTATTGGTGCTTTGTCTTGGCAGAAATGTGTCTCCTGGAGACACAAAACGTCACTGTGAAGCTTCTGAGATTCTGACCAAAGAGAGTATCTCTTGCCTGGATGGTTCAACCCTTTAATGTTGAAGGAGATAATTTTAAAGGGCATGATAACGTCTTAATGGTCACTGGTTTAGTTGTGATAGTACTGGAGTGCTGGCTATGGGAGTGTGTAGGAATAAGCGAGTGGTTACCACTATGTAAAGATGGATGAATGCAGGTACAGCTGGAGTAGTTGAAGAAGAGAAAAATAAAAATAAGGGTAGAAGACTTACAGTTGGGAGGTCTTGCTCACAGTATCCTTTCGGAGAAGTAGAGGCTGATGGCGTTTGGGGCTGTGTCTTGACAGCTGGTTGGATTGAAAGTGTAGGAAGATAAACTGCAGTGTATAGATTTTGGCAGTTAGAGATAGCAAATTACAACAGCAATAAATGTTTCAGTGAGGTGCTAGAGCAACATAACTGAAATCCTAATATGAAACACACCAATACAAAACAAAAAAATACTTAAAAAAAGCAGCCGAAATTTGCGTGAGTGGTGCATACCGCGACTTTTAACTAGGGGTGAGGTCGTTAATTCAGGTGGTCATTTCATCAGGGGGATCAGTGTTATCCCAGTCGTCTTTCCTGTGGGTACGGCAGCATTGTTGTTGTTGATACTCTCAAGGTTCCAGGATGCCCCATTGATGCAGTAGCAAAAGGCCTTCCTCTACTGATCTGATAGTAAATGATTTTTTTGTCTCTTGTGATCACTAATTTCACTGGGTGAGCCTACTTATATGTAATTTGGTGGTTGTGCAGGGGTTTTGTAATCATGGAGAGATTTTGTGTACTGAGATAGGTCAGCATAGAAGGACAAGTTAGTGTAAGGATGAGGATATTCAGCAGAGTTCCTTGTGGCCCGCATTAGGCTCTCTTTTATATGGAAAAAGTGAATACGGACAATGTTGTCTCTTGGTGTGGTCTCTGAAAGATATGTAGGTTTAGGTAAATAATGGATACGATCAATGACCAGCTCCGCTGGCGGTACATCAAGAAGAAAGGCTGTCATTAGTTTTGTAAAGTAATCTTTTAAGGCCAGCTGCTGTACAGACTCAGGGATACCTCTGATTTTCATGTTGTTCCTCCTGGAACAATCCTCTAAATCTGCCAGCTTAACTTTCATCGAATCAAACTCCTTTTCTTTTTTACTATGAGCATCCACCGTGTCATTGAAGGATGTGGTGAATTCACCCATCTTGAACTCAATGTTTGTTAATCTGTCTCCCAGGTAGGAGATTTCAGCCTTAAAGTTATGTACTAGACTGACAATATCAGAGTGAATGGAGCTCTGCAGGGTTAATAGCATATCCCTCAGTGTGGTGTCTAACACTGGTTGGTTTGTAGTTGGGAATGCTGCAATGGAGTTCTGCAGTGCTGTATCCCCAGGATCATGTAAAGAGCAGGGCTTACCTCTGTGTCATGGCCTGTGTCAGTCTCGGTTTAGACTTTGCAGGGCTGGTGGAGGGAGAGGAGGCTGTAGAGCTGCACCCTGGCTGGGGAGATGCCTGGATTTGTCCCCTTGCACTATGTGCCCCCTCAACTGTGTTAGTCAGTCCGCCATGTGGCGAGGCTGTGTGTCTGCCAACGTCATCTTGGAAGGACGGTCTGGGGGCGGTGGAGGGAAGAATTCTGTAAATTTCCATGGAGTGGAACGCTCGTTTCTTCTTTTGGACATTCTCCTGGGTGTCCTGAGATGCTGGAGGGAGAGATTTCTTCTTTTGGCTCGGTACCACGATTGCTGGAGGCCCTGGATTATAGCTGTGGTACGGAGTGATGTTAGTCTTCGGCCATCCCATTCAGGCTTTTGGCCATCCCCCCCCACAGGTAAATTTTTTATCCATGTACAAACATTTTCTCCTTGCTACTGCAAACCCTATATCTTGCTATTATCAATAGTAGAAGTAAAAAAAGTAGTAGAAGTAGTAAAAAAAAAAACCTCAGCAAGAAAAAATGAAACAAATTCTCCTTAACAAACAATCAATTTTAGTTGTATTTACAAATACAGATAATACTCAGTCATATATGTTTAAAATACAATTATAACACTAAGACAACATTTTAGTTAAATAGGTGGATTCATCATGGATGTAACACTCTAATAAAGCTTGTTTTCATAATGTAATGTGGTCTAAGATGAACCAAAGGATGCTGTCCTATAGGGTCTGAAGTTACAGACTAGAAAAAAATGCCATTCTTTGTTTTGCAACACATCTCACATCTCAAATTTAACACACCTGCTCCCCATTCACACCTGAGACCTTGTAACACTAATGAGTCACATGACACCGGGGAGGGAAAATGGCTAATTGGGCCCAATTTGGACATTTTCACTTAGGGGTGTACTAACTTTTGTGGCCAGCGGTTTAGACATTAACGGCTGTGTGTTGAGTTATTTTGAGGGGACAGCAAATTTACAGGCTGTACACTCACTACTTTACATTGTAGCAAAGTGTCATTTCCTCAGTGTTGTCTAATGAAATACTCACTTTTGTAAGATACTGTGTATATATATATATATATATATATATTGTATGTACATACACACATATACTCAAAAAGGCACCTATATCTCCTTGGATATGCAGGAACTCTCCCAAAGGGCGAATGGAGAGAGTCTTAGCTCTAGGAAAGTAATTAACCGCACAGTAATGGCCAGTTCACACCATAGAAATACAGTCCGGATGAGCTCCAGATGCTTTTTTGCATGTGCATTTTGATGCATTCCAGTGCATTTTTGATGCGTTTTTGGTGTCCTGTGCTTTTGCAGTCCTGTGCTTCCCCCCCCCTTTTTTTTTTCCTTAACCTTAAATAAGAACATGGGTGTTCCAGTGCATTTTTGGTGTGTTTAGGTGCGTTCCAGTGCATTCCCATGAGTTTTGGATGCTTTTTACAGCGTTCCAGTACAGTCCTGTGCAGGAAAAATGCAGCATGTTCTACTTTTTTTCTGGAACTGGAACACACTGGAACTGCAAGCACTGGTGTGAACTATGCCATTTAAAACCATATAACCTACTTTCTATGCATTTTTGATGCAGAAAAAATGCACTGGACTGCATGTGGTGTGAACTGACCCTAAATGTTAAGCCAGATAATAAAGTGTAACGTACTATGAACAATACAACAGAGCATTATAGTAGTAGAGCTAAATTCAGTCAGCAATGGTTTAGAAATTAAGTGACCAAAGTGTTAGATGAAGGATGGAGAAACATGAGCAGCATAGGCAGCCCAACATGTACAATTAGGTAACTGTAGACAGTAAACAGAGCAACCACTTATCCAGAACCTCCAGTCAAGCCATGAGGATGAGAATGAATGCTCACATATAGAGATTTGTCAGGTTAATGGATCCAGAGTGGAACAGATTGAAAAACTGATATCACATCTTCGTTGGGAGGATTGTCAGAGGTCTCAGGGCCACGGGGAAGACTAGATTTCTGACCTTTAGATGGAGCAGGCAGCTTGTGGGCATTGGTTGATTGTTGCAAGCCTAGGTGCTCCTGTGGATGCAGGAGATGCAGGGACTGTAGGCATGATTGTGCTTCCTACACAGTTGCACAACTGTATGAAGTGCATTGATAGAAAAAGTGTAGACAGAAGGATAAGTGTAGACAGAATGGGAAGCCCCACTTGTTCTTGATAGTACGATAATACCTCAGATTCCGAGTAACGCGGTTAACGAGCTATTATTATTTTTTTAAAATCCTGACTCGGTTTGGGAGCATTTTTTGGCAAAATGAGCAGGATTCAAGCCTCTGCGGTGTGCAGTACCGCATTTGGCCAGAGGTTCTGGGCACCAGTGGCATTCAGAGCCGTTCGGAAACACTCGGTTCCCGAGGGTTTCCGAGCCTCTCCGAGTGTTTCTGAGTGCATTAGAGCAGCTCTGAGTGATTTACGAGTGTTTTCGAGTGTTTCCGCCCCCCACCTCTGGCCACATGCGGTACTGCATATCATAGAAGTCAATGTGGAATGAATTATCTGAGTTTTCATTGACTTCTATGGGGAAACTTGCTTTGATATACGAGTGCTTTGGATTACAAGCATTCTTCTGGAGCAAATTATGCTCATAATTCAAGGTTCCACTGTACTGTGATATGACAAAATTTGCAAACAGGGTTTCATCTTCCATCTATTTTTGATAGATTGGGTGCCAAATCTTGAAACAACTGATAGGCATGGCCCTAAAAGTAAGGATGGATGGTCAATGCTCCTCTTCACAGACTAGGATTAGGACTTCCTCCTCGGTATGTTATTTTAAAGAACTGGACATGTTTCATTTTGAGCAATTAAAAAAATCACTGCTCCTGGCTTAATAGATTTTTAAAAACATTTTATTTTCACACCATAACGCTATCTGAAGATGATGTGATTCTGTTGCTTTCCAATCTGGCTCTCTCCTTCAAAGCTGTTCATGACGTACTAGAAATGTTTAACAGGGTGTCATATTATAAGATAATTGCATCTAAATTGAGCATATTAAGCATAGCAGTAAACTCTGGAACAAAAACTTTGATTCAGAATTCTCTGCAATACCCATGGGTAGAAAGACCTATTA
Source organism: Aquarana catesbeiana (assembly GCF_042186555.1). Taxonomy (NCBI): domain Eukaryota; kingdom Metazoa; phylum Chordata; class Amphibia; order Anura; family Ranidae; genus Aquarana; species Aquarana catesbeiana. The sequence continues at coordinate 851,386,228 of NC_133324.1, forward strand.
ATTATCTAGGTATCACACAGACCGACCCACTCTCACAAATGTATACAAATAATTTTGAATCTCTATTGAACATTTTTGTGCAAGAAATCATTAGGCTCAAGAAATTGTATCTATCTTGGTCGGGTAGATTAGCAGCATACAAAATGCTTCTGCTCCCCAAACTGCTATAATATTTCAGAGCACTTTCAATCCAAATCCCATCCTCATTTTACAAAACTATGCAATTTTCTCTATCCCGGTTTATATAGGAAGGGAAAAAAGCCAGATGCTCACACAACACTCTTAATAAACACAGAAAAGTAGGAGGTATGAAAGTTCCAGACTACCACAAGATTACCACATAGCAACAATTCTGGACCAAATTCAAATCTGGTTCAATTCCCTCGAACAGAAACACTGGTGTGCAGCAGAACAACCCTTGTAGATTAAGGCAATCTCACAGCTCTACTACTTTCTACAACACTTGCTAAACAAACGCAATACAAACATAACCCTACTATTGCAGCTACCCTACAGGCTTGGGAATATTTTGTCCAAAAAAAAGATATCCATGTTTTACATAAAAAGATGTCCATTCCTTTAACAGCACTCTTGTTTCTCACACTGGACTTAAAACTAATACATTTGGGGAAATACAGCCTTAAAAACATCTCTGATTTAGCACAACAAGAACATATAAAATCTTTCTCTGAGTTAAGCTCTAAAAAATCCTTACCTGCTAAAGAATTCATGACATACGCCAGAGTCACTAGCATCTTAGCTATCACTAAAATACAACAGATTTCCATCCCAGAGTCTATTTTGGCCATGTGGAATCCTACCTCTCTCCCTAAAAAAGACATAGTCGTAAATTACAATTTACTAAAAAGCAAGATGCATTTCGAAACTCCAAAACAGCTACACAAATGGGAAACAGACTTGAACATAACCATAACCCAAGACCAATGGCTTCAAGCGATAAAATAAAATTATTTTCATACCAAATGTTCAACCTTTAGAGAGATAGCCCAAAAAGTAAATTTAAGATGGTACAAAACACCATATACTCTAGCAAAATTTATGAAGAACACTCCCAACTTATGTTGGAGAGAATGTCGGCAAGTAGGTAACCTGGCTTACATGTTTTGGTTCTGCACTTTATTTTGTTACATGTTCCCGGGGCAGTGCCCCCTGCCCATGCTAATTTTTGACACCCCCTTGTCTGTAAGTCCGGAAAATGGGAATTCTAAATTTGACAGATTCATCTCCCTTTAATTTCAATGAGTTTTGGGTTCAGAATCCGAAGCTGCTGACATTCACTGAACCCTGCTCAAACCAAACCCAGGGAAGTTTAGCTCATTGTTAATCAGTATCATCTGACTTTATTTTCATGAAGACCAACCATTGGAATAAAAATAGGCTTTCTAAGCGATATCATCATGTTAAAGCTATTATAAGATTTTAGTGGTTGGGTTTACATTTACTACTACTTTAATATTTTCTATAAACGGGGCTATATTCCTTTTTTCTAGATTATAACTTTTAGCTTGGGGTGATTTAAGCAAATCAGTCAATTGTTTCTTAAAGTCTGTTAAAGAGCTGCCTTTTTTTGCATCATCTCACTGCATTCTTTAAATATATCAAACACTGGGCACCCAAAACACAGTACATTCTGACCCTGGCTGTGCAACAACCCCTGCCATATCCCCATATATCCAATGTTCAAAAATTTCAGTTCCATAGCCCTTAGGCATGGCTTGGTAAAAATTGTACAGCACCAGGTAGAATAGGCTAAAATGTGTATACAACAACAAGGCATTTGTTTTGCTACACGTTAAATTCAAATGTATCCACTCAGACACTTAAGAAAAAATTGAACATCAGCAAAGCAATTATTTGAGCAGATTGAAAAGGGAAAAGGCTTAGGCACAAGGCAGGTGTTTTGTTACACTAATGCCGCGTACACACGAGCGGAATTTCTGTCGGAAAAATCTTGGATGGTTACTTGGACGGAATTCTGCTCAAGCCTGTCTTGCATACACACAGTCACACCAAATTCCGACCGTCAAGAACGCCGTGACGTACAACACGTACGACGGGACTAGAAAAAGGAAGTTCAGTAGCCAGTGCGCCACCCTTTGGGCTCCTTCTGCTAATCTTGTGTCTATCTCGTGTTAGTAGAAGTTTGGTGAGGGACGATTTGAGCTTTTAAAACTCGTGCTTTTCAGATCGTTACTGCTCTTCAGTTTTTGCTTGTGTATCTGGTGTGTATCTGGTTTTCAGTGCATGTAGTCAGCTCGTATCTGTTCTTCAGTGCGTTATTGTCCATTTGTTTCTGATTTTCAGCTCGCTCTTCACAGGCCTTTCTGTTCTTCAGTGCGTTCTGTTAGTTCATTCTGACCAGACGACCGTTTTGAAGCAATGTGCAGGTAGGTACTCATCGTAGAGTTCGTGCTCTGTGGGGGCTTGGTGTTGGGGTTCTTGCTTTGACCCAAGCCCAGTCCATGAATAGGGTGGGGAGAAGTTCATGGACCAAGAATTGGTTGCTCCAGAGTGACCAATTTTCTCATATGCCTTTGCTGCGTGAGATCCAGGAGAATAACCCTGATGATCTCAGGAATTTTCTCCGGATGACGGACCCCCTTTTTCACCATCTGTTGGCTTTGCTGTCCCCTTATATTATGAAGCAGGACATCTGCATGCGGCAAGCCATCACTCCGGAGCAGAGGCTAGTCGCCACGTTGCGGTACTTGGCGACGGGGAGAAGTCTACAGGACCTCAAGTTCTCTACAGGCATCTCCCCCCAGGCTCTGGGATCATTATTCTACAGACCTGTTCTGCCATCATACAGGTCCTGCAGAAGGACTATATTAGGGTATGTTTTGTCATTTAACATCACATTCTCTGTATTTAATATATGCTAATGTTTTGTATTTCTTTCATCATTGCCTAATTACTATGATTGTAATATGCTGTGAATGTCCCCTTTGTGCCCATGCATGCTGTAAGCTTTTAATGCTCCTCTTTTTTGTCCTTAATGCATATTTGTCTTCACTAACCTCCCCAGCATGCTATCATGGGCCCATATACACCTAGCCTAGTCACTTAACAATGTATTTTGTCAGCTCATTTGTAGTGCTTTACCCTAAACATCCCCTAAAATGTGTCCATTTGCAGGGGGTACACATTTGCAACTTGGCTCTTTCTCAAAGTGGCGATTTCTATAAGTAGAATGCACTTCTGACTCTGCACTTATCATCTGACTGTCTAATCTGAAAATATCATCTTAGTTCTCCCACAGGTATGCTCTTACTGCTGCAACTCCAGCTAGAATCGCATTACTGAAAACTGTCTCCTATGTCTCTTAACTCTGGTATGCTCTTACTGCTGCAACTCCACCCAAAAACTGAAACACTGCTGTCTGCTTTTCTTATGTGTCTCAAATAATGCTGGTATGTTGTTCTTACTTAACTGTCTGTAGACCTGTCCACATTACAATGCTTTATTATCTCCCTTGTCTTACCTAAATTTATGGCCCGTTTAACTTTAGTGCCCTCTTGCTAGTCTGTTTTTGAATTAGGAATTTTGCCCTGTTAACCAGCCAAGCTTTATTACCTCCTGAGTGATAATTGAAATCCACCCACACCCCACTCCTATCAGTATAAGTATAAGCTTCTCTTGGGGGAAGCATTTGCAGGGGGTACACATTTGCAACTTGGCTCTTTCTCAAAGTGGCGATTTCTATAAGTAGAATGCACTTCTGACTCTGCACTTCAGCGAATGCACAAAGCGAAGGGACACAAGATAAACACTTTGAAAACCACCACACAGACATCAGGTGACCTTGTTTACTCCTTTAGCTCTTTCTCCATGTAACATGCATTATCTACCACTCCTTTTGACAACTCTGTCCTCTATCCTAAAACTATCTCTCCTTCACCCATCTTCTCCCCCCAACAGCATATATATATCACCCTCACTTCTGTCCTCTCCTTATTACTGCACCCACCAACTCCTGCTTATTCTAAATCCACACACACTAAAAATCTCCAAGACCCTGGGGCATGTCCCTTCATATAAATCCCACTCCCATATTACTTCCCTCACCCTCTTTCTTCTCCTAACCTCTGGAGATATATCCCCAAACCCTGGGCCTCCATCGTTTAACTGTACCCCATGCACCCATCACCCTGCACCCTCTGGCAGCAGCCGCAATCAACACAATTTAGTTCCCATTTCTATTCTTCCCAAGACCAGACTGCCTTTCTCTTGTGCCCTTTGGAACTCCCGCTCTGTCTGCAACAAACTCACCTCTCTCCATGACCTCTTTATCACCAACTCATTTAACCTACTCGCCATTACCGAAACCTGGCTCCACGAATCCGACACTGCGTCTTCTGCTGCCCTATCCCATGCTGGTCTTCTCTGGACTCACTCCCCCAGATCTAGTGGATGTAAGGGAGGAGGTGTTGGCATCCTCCTAGCCCTAAATAGCACCTTTCATGTACCTCAGCCACCTCCCTCTCTGTCACTCTCCTCTTTCGAAGCACACTGTATTCATCTTTTCACTCCAATCTCTCTAAGGATAGCCGTGATCTACAGGCCCCCTGGACCAGTATTAACCTTTCTTGATAACTTCTCTGCCTGGCTACCCTACTTTCTTTCTTCTGAAATCCCCACAATCATTCTCGGGGACTTCAACATCCCTATTAATACTAACACTCCTGCTACTTCCAAACTTCTCAGCTTAACATCCTCCTTTGACCTGAAGCAGTGGATACATGCTCCTACTCACTAAGAAGGCAATATCCTTGACCTCATTTTCTCTCACCTTTGCACTCCATGCAACCTCTCTAACTATCCATTGCCTCTCTCTGATCACCACCTTATTAGTTTCACTCTCTCCCTTTCCTTCACCTCCTCTCCCTCCAACCGCCTTAAAGTTACCCGCAGAAACCTACGTCATCTCAACCTTTCTCTTCTCTACTCTGCTATCAACAACCTCTACAACAAAATCTCACCCCTATCCTGCACCAACCTAGCCACTTCTGTCTACAACGCTTCACTTCTAGCCTCACTGGACTCACTGGCCCCCCTCACTACACACAGAATCAAGCCCCAACCCCTTCAACCTTGGCAAACAGATGATACTAAAAGTCTGAAAAAATGTAGTCGTGCTCTGTGGTGTAAGACTAAGTCTCAGAGAGATTTCAACCAATATAAATCTGCCCTCCAAAAATATAATTCCAGCCTCCTCTCTGCCAAGCAGACCTATTTTACCACTCTCATTAGCAACTTATCATCCCGTCCCCATCAACTCTTCTCCACCTTCAACTCTCTTCTTCGTCCTCCACCGCCTCCACCTGCTAACTCACTCACTGCCCAGGAGATCGCCAATCACTTCAAACAGAAGATTGATGCAATTTGCGCGGAGATCTCTACTGTTCCGATACCCTCCATGCTTTACACTTCATGCCCACAGGCACAATCATTACTTCCCTCTTTCAACCCCACCACTACAGACGAAGTTGCTAAACTACTTGCTAATGTCCACCTTACCACCTGCCCTCTGGATCCTGTTCCCTCACAAATGCTACGTTCACCCTCTGGCCCTATGCTACACTCTCTAACCAACATCTTCAATCTCTCCCTCTCTTCTGGCATCTTTCCCAACTCTCTAAAACATGCACTTGTCAGACCCATATTTAAAAAGCCCTCACTGGACCCATTCAGTCGTAACAACCTACGCCCCATCTCCTTGCTCCCCTTCTTATCCAAACTCCTCAAACGTCTGGTCTACAACCGACTGAGCATCCACCTCGCGGATAATAACCTTCTTGATCCCCTTCAGTCTGGATTTTGTCCTCAACACTCCACAGAAACTGCTCTCCTAAAACTAACAAACGATCTACTAACAGCCAAAAACAATCGACACTATTCTGTACTCCTATTCCTGGACCTCTCTGCTGCCTTTGATACAGATGACCACCCCCTCCTCCTCAAACTACACGCCTTTGGTCTCCATGACTGTACACTTCGCTGGTTCTCTTCCTACTTATCCAACCGCACCTTTAGTGTTTCTTACAACTCTACTTCCTCCTCTCCGCTTCCTTTCTCTGTTGGGGTCCCCCAGGGTTCTGTTCTTGGACCTCTCCTATTTTCAATCTAGACCACCTCCCTGGGTCAACTGATAGCCTCCCATGGCTTCCAATGCCACCTCTATGCTGACGACACCCAAATCTATTTCTCTACCGTTCAGGTCACTCCCTCTGTCTCCTCACGTATCACTAATTTACTATCAGATATATCAGTCTGGATGTCACACCACTTCCTCAAACTCAATCTATCCAAAACCAAACTTATAATTTTTCCTCCCCCATATGCCCCTTCCCCTGATCTCTGTCAAAATCGATGGCACAACTATAAGCCCATCCCCACATGCCAAGGTTCTAGGTGTAGTCCTAGACTCTGAACTCTCCTTCAAGCAACACATTCAATCACTGTCCAAATCTTGCTGACTCAACCTCTGCAACATCTCCAAAATACGCCCCTTTCTAACCAATAACACAACAAAGCTCTTAATTCACTCGCTGGTCATCTCTCGCCTCGACTACTGCAACTCCCTTCTCATTGGCTTACCTCTACATAGTCTATCACCTCTTCAATCCATCATGAATGCCGCTGCCAGACTCATCCACCTTACCAATCGCTCTGTGTCTGCTACTCCTCTCTGTCAATCCCTCCACTGGCTTCCACTCGGCCAAAGAATTAAATTCAAAATTCTAACAACTACGTACAAAGCCATCCACAATTTCGCCCCCAGCCACATCACTAGCTTAGTCTCTAAATACCAACCTACTCGTTCTCTTCGTTACTCTCAAGACCTCCTGCTCCCTAGCTCCCTCGTCACCTCCTCCCATGCTCATCTCCAGGACTTTTCCAAAGCCTCTCCAATCCTATGGAATGCCCTACCCCAATCTGTCTGCTTATCTCCTACTCTCTTAGCTTTTAGACGATCCCTGAAAATCCTTCTTTTCAGAGAAGCCTATCTTACCCACACTTAACAACAACTGTATTTTAATTTTTTCCATCAGCTCATCCCCCACAGTTATTACCTTTTGTTTCCACTTGACCCTCCCTTCTAGATTGTAAGCTCTAACGAGCAGGGCCCTCTTATCCCTCCTGTATTGATTTATATTGTAAGTGTACTGTCTGCCCTCATGTTGTAAAGTGCTGCGCAAACTGTTGGCGCTATATAAATCTTGTATAATAATAATAATAAAATGTGTCCAAATGTTATTGTTGTCCTTAAATTCAGGCAGAGTGCCAGAGGCTTTTTTTTGGGGGTCCAAAACTCATTTAGAACCCTCCCCTCCAAAATGTTTCCAATGGGCCATCAGAGGGGGTGAGGAATCTGATAAGTGGACCTTATATTTTTGTCTTTAAATACTCCTTAAAATAAATGTTATACTGATATGTGTGTGATGGAAAAATCTGGACAGCCGCACTCCAGATTGGAAAAGTGAAAAATAAAATCCTCTTTATTGAAAAAGTAATAACATGATTAAAATCCGTACATGGCTTTGTTGGGATAATGCAGCATAACCGCTAACGCATTTCACGCTCCCATAGAGCGCTTACTCATAGCTGGTTTGTACAAAAGTGATCACGACGAGTGCGCATGCGCGCGGCGCCGGAGCAGGACATGCTGTGACCGAGCTCCGCAAGCCCCGACCTAAAAGAAGCTATTAACAGCTAAACGGGACGCCACCGGATAGCTAGCATACATCCCGGGAGCGGATCATGAAGCGGGGGACCGTGGGGAGCTCCAAGAAGGCCGAAAAACAGCCACAACAGCCCCGCTCCACTCGGGCCCAGCAGCAATCCCCTCAGCCTAAGATGGCGGCCGGAACACAGAGGGGAACACATGGAACAGAATACCATGCGGAGGGACGGACACCAGAGCCCGGTAAGGTGCGGGGGATGGAGGAGGAGGGATGGGATGTACCCCGATCCCAGCAACATTCCCCACAGCTAGCACCCCCATTAAACCAGAGGGCCCAGAGGAAGATTGGCGCCTCATCACAACAGCTAAGGCCTTCCATCACACAGATGGCGCCACAGCAAAGTACCCATCCGCATCCAGAAACATCCATAGATGGTTTGGGACGGGACCCCTTCTCGTCCCAATCCCAGGAAGAACCACAGACCCCCAGACAAGCCGATCTGAATATGTCTCCCCTGTCAGTTTCTCCAGACAGAGCGCAGTTTAATAACTCTCCTGCCTCATCTACAGACAGACAAATGGCAGAAATAGCAGAAATAGCACTAAGCCAAAGTAGTTCAATACAACCTCAAACATCAGAACCCGCTGCTTACTCCGGAGATGCCATACTACTTGCTAGATTTTCAACCCTCCTACAACAGGAACTTTCCAAAGCTTGCACAATTATAACCACAGGGATAAAAGATGACTTCCAAAACATAGGAGACAGGCTAGACACCATAGAATCCAAAATGGATGGTACTGTAAAAAGAGTTAATCAAAATTCCAGAATGATATCATCACTACAAGACCAATTGGATCAAGCCAATGCCAAAATCGAAGACCTGGAAAATAGGTCGAGAAGATATAATTTTCGCGTGCGTGGCCTCCCCGAATCTATAACTGACGTGGAAGGAGTTGTTCATGCTTTAATGAAGGATCTAATACCTGACATTACACCACACCAGCTGGAATTAGATAGAGTCCATAGAGCCCTCACGGCTCCCAGACCTGATGGATTGCCACGTGACGTGATAGTCAAACCTCACTTTTATCGGGTCAAAGAAAAAATAATGTTGGAAGCAAGAAACAAAGATGATATTTTGCTACAAGGAAGTAAAGTACAGATCTTTGCTGACATATCACAGACGACGATCCAGAAGAGAAGACAACTGAAACCCTTACTGACTCACCTGATTAACCATCAGATCAAGTACCGCTGGTCCTTTCCATTTAGACTGTCCTTTACGTACAGAGGGAAGTCACATTCATTCACAAATTTTCAGTCGGGAGAGGAGCTACTCCTAGAATTGGGAATAATCAATAGAGATTCCAATCACTCCGACTCCCCAAATAATGATGGTCGCCCGATCTCCCCCATATGGTCTCAACAAAGAAGATCATCTTCAAGGAAATCGCATCCTTTCACCTGAGCGCCCAACAACATCTCAATGGATCATCTCCCATACCACTCTGGCAAATCTTGCCGATGCTGATATAAAACTACCGAAGGATTCCTATCTGCAAAAAAATGACTACGGACTGCCTTAATACCTAATCAGGCGAACAATATGATAATACATCGACCCCCTCCCCATCCCCTCCCCCCCCCCCTCCTGCTTCCTCTTCTATGAGTCAAGTTGGAGGTCTGGTCCCCTCCTCCCCCCTCTACTTAAAGAAAATGCTCTTCATTTGGGAGCTCTCCTTCCCCCTTCCAAAAAAAAAAAAAAAAAAAAATTTTGATTGACGTATGGAGAAATGCCCATCCCACGTCCAGAGACTTCACGTTTTATTCCCATGTCCACAAGACATACTCCCGCATAGATCATTTATTTACACTCTCCCCACTACTTTCATTTATCTCATCGACTAAAATCATCCCCATGGCTTGGTCTGACCATTCGTCAATACAAATCACTCTTGTTGATTTATGGTCAAAATCAGCACCGTCGTCGTGGCGATTAAACAAATCCTTATTGAATGATCCCATCATTGAAAAGGAGATAGAGCTAGCTATTAAGGAATATTTCCAAAACAATCTCCCCTCATCCCCGTCCCCTACGATAACATGGGCAGCACACAAGGCCACCATTCGTGGTAAGTTGATTCAGCTTGCTTCTAGAGCAAAACGAGAACGCGAACTTACGATAAAAAAACAAACAGAAGAACTTCAACGCCTCACACGGGACCAAAAGACAAATCAAGCCGTTGATCTTAGAGACCAGATTGATATCGCGCGCACAGCCCTAAATATGAGCCTTACCACAAAAGCGGAAAAAAATATAAGATGGGCTAAACATAGATACTATACTATGGGAGATAAACCAAACAAACTCCTAGCTTGGAAACTAACTCCTAGACTTTACACACCAGCTCTACCTAAATTGCGTCTACATAATGGTCAGACTACTCAGGATCCACAATTAATACTACAAGAATTTTGTTCTTTTTACTCCAAATTATATGACACCCCTACACCTCTACAGGCAAACAAGGCTGAGGAATTTCTCAGTGATATTACATTACCCACATTGGAACGGGATCACACTGAACTAATGGAGGCGGAATTCACAGCAGGAGAAGTGGCCGCAGCTATTAAACACATAAACCCCTCCAAAGCACCGGGCCCCGATGGTTTTTCTGGACATTATTACAGAAAATACACTGAAATATTAGTTCCCCATTTATGCTCTTTCTTCAATGAAATAAGAAAAGGAAACCCACTCCCATCACATGAAAATACTGCCTATATTCATATAATACCCAAACCAAATAAAGATCATGGAGACTGTGCAAATTACCGCCCAATATCGCTAATTAATTTAGACTTAAAGATAATGACTAAAGTTTTGGCCACTCGAATGAATTCATTTATATCCAAATATATTCACCCAGACCAGGTGGGATTCGTACCCAATCGTCAGGCCTCAGATCAAACTAGAAGAATTATTAATATAATATCTGCTCTGAACTCAGGGTGGGACGGGGGAGGCCAGAGAGGAGCACTTTTGGTCTCTCTGGACTTACACAAGGCCTTTGACTCCATTTCATGGGACTATCTATTTTTCATATTGAAACGCTATGGGTTTGGCCCTAATTTCCTGAAGACATTAGAAAACGTTTACCATACTCCAACAGCACACCTAATTGTCAAGGGTTTCCGGTCTCAGCAAATAGACATACACAGAGGAACCAGGCAGGGATGTCCATTGTCCCCCTTGTTGTTCATTCTAGCAGTGGAACCATTAGCTATAAAGATACGAGCCCACCCAGACATACTGGGAGTGAGGAGTGGTGACAGGGAACATAAGTGTGCGTTATTTGCAGACGACCTGCTGCTGCTCCTCTCCTCTCCGATCACCACACTACCTACCGTGCACATATTACTAACACACTTCACGTCAATCTCAGGCCTAAAAGTAAATCATTCGAAATCCCAAGCCCTTAATGTACGATTACCAACACACATAATTCGTGCTTTACGAAACTCATACACATTCCAGTGGAAAGATACAGCTCTTCCATATTTAGGTATCTTTCTTACCCCATCGCTAGCCACATTATATAAACATAATTACCCCCCCTTATTTAAAAAACTATTGGAGGATCTCAAAAGATGGTCAAATAATCCCCCATCCTGGTTCGGTCGACTGTACTCATTAAAAATGACTATTCTTCCAAAGGTGTTGTACCTGTTCAGAACCCTCCCCATAGCAATAGACAGAGTGGACCTAGCGAGGTTCCAAAATAAACTCCTGGAATTTATCTGGGGAAACAAGAGACCCAGGGTGAATAGACGAACATTATACACCCCCAAATTGCAAGGGGGATTGGGGGTACCAGACCTGATAAAATATTATCATGCAGCACAATTAGCACAGCTAACACGATTCCATACCCGACAATCAAACCCACTTTGGATGAAAATGGAAAAAGCTTTATTTCCCAATAAGGAGATCAGCCACCTAATGTGGATGAAACCGAAGGACAGACCGACAATAATGTGTCTGACACTGTCCCTGTCATTCGAACTGTGGGATAGACTAGCAACTACTTATAAGTTTAAATCTCCTCATACTCCATTAGCCCCATTATTAAATAACCCTGTCTTCGCCCCGGGTCTCTGTCCCCACGAGTTTAAATGGTGGACTAACAAGGGATTGTTACGGATAGCAGATTTATGCGACCACAGAGGGGTTATATCCAAACAGGTTCTACGGGAAAAGTACCAACTACCGAATACAGAAATATACCGCTATTCCCAGATAGCGCATTTTTTAACTACATTGAACCGTAGTTCGGATCTAAATAAATCCACCCAAATGGAAAATTTCTGTAGAACCATAGATAAACACTCGGGTCACATATCATTGATATATGGTATTTTATCATCATCCTCTCAGAAATTGTTTTATATGGAAAAATGGGAACAAGATACAGGTATCAATCTAACAGTTGAAGAATGGCACAAAATATCTCTCCAGGCTACTAAGTCATACATTAATACCTCCTTAATAGAGGCAAATTACAAGGTTCTGGTGAGATGGTATATGGTTCCAGTGAAAGTGGCAGCCTTTGTCCCGGGGGCCTCCCCGCAGTGCTTTAGAGGATGTAACAACGAAGGCACCATGATACACACATGGTGGTCCTGCCCAAAAGTACGTAGATTTTGGATCCGTACATACAATTTTATATATTCATTAACCCAAGTGAACTTAATGAAGTCGCCCTTGCAAGCGCTGCTGGGACACCCAGTAGATGGCACATCGAAATATATGCGAAAACTCATAAATTTTGTGTTTGTTGCAGCAAGAATAGCGATAGCGAAATCATGGAAGTCTCCAACGATTCCCTTTTATCTCATCAAATCTAAACTGTCATGGATTATGGTTAATGAACGTTTGTCTGCTATATTAAATGACAAAATGCATTTATTTGAAAGAATATGGGACCCTTGGTTAAAATATATCTCGAATACATAATGCGAGGAAATACTTAAAACTCCCTCGCCCTAAGACAGGAGTGCACCTCCCCATCCTCCTCTTCTCTCTATCCTCTACTTCCTACTGTTCTATCCTTTTCCTTCTTGTAACTCTATCAAATATAATAAGCATTAAAGAGTATAGGGTTGATCGAAGCCCTAAAGCTGTTATGGGAGGGTCATATACAGGTTGCACTAGGTTGGGGAGCTGGGGAGTGAGAATTCTCCTCCCGAGACTCCTCAGGCTATACATGAAACGACATAAAGAATTAACAATCATATGGAATTATCTGTCGTGTAACCTCCCTATCTCTTTCATTTTGTTCTTTTTACTTTTGTACGGTTATTTTGTATAAATGTCTTGTTGTTGGTTCTTATACCTCAAACAGAACATGTAAAACTTTATCTTGTGTAAAATCTTGAATAAAAATATTGGAAAACAAAAGTGATCACGACTTATATACACATAATTTGTCTACCACAGTCTGTGTGGGATTTTTTTTTTGGCATAGATGTGATTGGATGTGCATCCTATAGTGAAATCACTAATGAAGACATGAATATATAAATGAAATGTGTTCATGTTGACAAATGTCAACATATATGAATGATAAAAAATTCTTTTCAAAGTTTTGGAAAAAACATATTTGTTATTTTCCAAAATCACAAGAATGAGATGGGTGCTGGAATTTGACGTTCAAACGTATAAATTATCATACGGATAGGCGCAAGTATGGGCAAACTATGTGAACTGGTGGCTGCGGTGTAATGTAAATGGTATATAGAGTGAAAATTGGGTCTATATGCATGTGGTAAAAAGATGTGCATCCAACACAACTAGCGGTGTCAAAAAAAAAAAAAAAAAACTGAATATGTGTGTATGGTGCATATATATAAAAAATATATAAAAGATTAAACCACATAAAGGTAAAAATATAAATAATAATAAAAAATAATAATAAAAAGCAATTCTTTATATATGTGTATATGTACAATGATTTCAGCTTTCAAAAAACGTGATAACGTATGTGAATTGGAAGCTGGACAGAAAACTAGCGTCCTGTCACAATGATGCGTCCAATAATCTCCTGATTTGCAGGAGTCTATGTGTAAATAAGTGCTTTTGCTTCAATTCCTACATGTGTGAATTTTAATCTTTGCAGCATATAAAAGATTATGAAACTTATCACTCACTGATAACCCCGCCACTCCAGTTTCACAAAAGTGCTCATTTAAAACCTTGCATCATTCCGTATGGGATGCATTCATCCCAATCAAGCAACAACATTAACGTTGCTGAACGTCTTTCTTTGAAGCAATCACATCTCTCGATGAATTGTCTTCAAGTGTATGGGCAGAACTATATGAGGTGGATAAAAATGGGACAAAATACAGTGTTTGCGCACCTGTCACTATTCTTTTATGCATAGTATAGTATTGGCAGTGACCATATGACAGGTTCATCCAATATATGTGTTTATATCAATGGATAAGTTACAATCTCACTCAACCAATTATTATGTGAAATAAACAACTGATCTACCCCTTTGAAAACCACAGCTCTTAAATCAACTCAAAACACATGAGAACTTTGCAGAGAAAGTAATAAACCATATACACATATGGTAAAAAACATTTGTACAAACATTTGTGCAAAGTTAGTGTTATGGTCTACCTACAGCTACCATCAAACAATAATGTCTAATTAGAGACGAGATTCAAGTGACAGTGAATGCGAAAGATATAGTAAATTGTTTCTTATTTAATGAAAGCATATATGCATATCACTAGTCTTTTGCTCGTATGAGTGGGGGGATGTGTGGCCCAATAAAATGGATCAATTACTGGGGATATGTGTAAACTCAAAACACATGAGAGTTCAATCAAACAACAACATTAACGTTGCTGAACGTCTTTCTTTGAAGCAATCACATCTCTCGATGAATTGTCTTCAAGTGTATGGGCAAAACTATACACTTACAAACAAACCCATACACTTGAAGACAATTCATCGAGAGAAGTGATTGCTTCAAAGAAAGACGTTCAGCAACGTTAATGTTGTTGTTTGATTGAACTCTCATGTGTTTTGAGTTTACACATATCCCCAGTAATCGATCCATTTTATTGGGCCACACATCCCCCCACTCATACGAGCAAAAGACTAGTGATATGCATATATGCTTTCATTAAATAAGAAACAATTTACTATATCTTTCGCATTCACTGTCACTTGAATCTCGTCTCTAATTAGACATTATTGTTTGATGGTAGCTGTAGGTAGACCATAACACTAACTTTGCACAAATGTTTGTACAAATGTTTTTTACCATATGTGTATATGGTTTATTACTTTCTCTGCAAAGTTCTCATGTGTTTTGAGTTGATTTAAGAGCTGTGGTCTTCAAAGGGGTAGATCAGTTGTTTATTTCACATAATAATTGGTTGAGTGAGATTGTAACTTATCCATTGATATAAACACATATATTGGATGAACCTGTCATATGGTCACTGCCAATACTATACTATGCATAAAAGAATAGTGACAGGTGCGCAAACACTGTATTTTGTCCCATTTTTATCCACCTCATATAGTTCTGCCCATACACTTGAAGACAATTCATCGAGAGATGTGATTGCTTCAAAGAAAGACGTTCAGCAACGTTAATGTTGTTGCTTGATTGGGATGAATGCATCCCATACGAAATGATGCAAGGTTTTAAATGAGCACTTTTGTGAAACTGGAGTGGCGGGGTTATCAGTGAGTGATAAGTTTCATAATCTTTTATATGCTGCAAAGATTAAAATTCACACATGTAGGAATTGAAGCAAAAGCACTTATTTACACATAGACTCCTGCAAATCAGGAGATTATTGGACGCATCATTGTGACAGGACGCTAGTTTTCTGTCCAGCTTCCAATTCACATACGTTATCACGTTTTTTGAAAGCTGAAATCATTGTACATATACACATATATAAAGAATTGCTTTTTATTATTATTTTTTATTATTATTTATATTTTTACCTTTATGTGGTTTATTCTTTTATATATTTTTTATATATATATGCACCATACACACATATTCAGTTTTTTTTTTTTTTTTTTTTGACACCGCTAGTTGTGTTGGATGCACATCTTTTTACCACATGCATATAGACCCAATTTTCATTCTATATACCATTTACATTACACCGCAGCCACCAGTTCACATAGTTTGCCCATACTTGCGCCTATCCGTATGATAATTTATACGTTTGAACGTCAAATTCCAGCACCCATCTCATTCTTGTGATTTTGGAAAATAACAAATATGTTTTTTCGAAAACTTTGAAAAGAATTTTTTATCATTCATATATGTTGACATTTGTCAACATGAACACATTTCATTTATATATTCATGTCTTCATTAGTGATTTCACTATAGGATGCACATCCAATCACATCTATGCCAAACGACCAGCTGTTTAGAATCAGATAATCAATATGTAGTCATGTGGTAGACAAATTATGTGTATATAAGTCGTGATCACTTTTGTACAAACCAGCTATGAGTAAGCGCTCTATGGGAGCGTGAAACGCGTTAGCGGTTATGCTGCATTATCCCAACAAAGCCATGTACGGATTTTAATCATGTTATTACTTTTTCAATAAAGAGGATTTTATTTTTCACTTTTCCAATCCGGAGTGCGGCTGTCCAGATTTTTCCATCACACACATACCATTGGAATAGCAATCGCTGGCACCTGGGGCTCTCACAATCATCCACACAGCGGAGGACGGGAAGCTTGAACCCAGTCACCTAGAGCGGTGGTAACTATCTTGTTCATCTCAAATGTTATACTGATGTTGGCCAAGAATGTTTGTGTCTAAAATCTGCTTGCAATGTTATGTGCAAAAGTGCTAATATTTTTTTTTCTTTTTTGACTCCACCGTTTCCTTCAATGCCACAGGAATGGCAGACTGTGGCTTCCCAATTTGCTCATCGTTGGGACTTTCCCAACTGCGGAGGGGCAATAAGGGGTTTCATAGTATTGTGTTGATGGCGGTGGTGTCGGCGACATACGAGTTTCTCTATGTGGACGTGGGGAAGAATGGCCGGATGTCGGATGGTGGAGTCTTTGCCCAGACGGAGTTCTACACACGTCTCCAGAGTGGTGGCTTGGGATTGCCACCTGTGGAAGAGAACGTGGAAGGACTTCCATTTGTTTTTGTTGCTGATGAAGCATTTGGTTTGGGTGATCACCTGATGAGGCCATTCCCCCAGAGGACCCTCACCCCAGAGAAGAGGGTTTTTAATTACCGGCTGGCCAGAGCCAGAAGAGTTGTGGAGAATGCCTTTGCGATAATGGCCAACCATTTCTGCCTTTTTCTTATGGCAATATATATGGCGGAGTACAAACTGAGCCACATAGTTCTAGCATGCTGCATACTTTACAACTTTTTAAAGAGAAATGCTCTGAATTATGTTGCCTCAGTTGGGCCTGAGGCCGAACTTCCAGAAACTACAATGATGGCCCTGGAAGCTGGCTGTCCTGGCTTGCCCCCCCAAAGCACTAGTGAAGTGCATCAAAAATATGTTGATTATTTTATGGGTAGGGGGGCCATTGCTATTCCAGCAAATTTGTAAATATGTTCTATTTTATCTGATAAAATCTTGATTTTGATTTACTGCTTGTGTTTCTTTTAGCTGTCTCCTAGGTTCTCCTAGTGCCCCCATTGTCACTGTAAACACCAACTTAATACAAAAACTGTTATTGAGCATTGAAAGAAGTCACACATTGTTGAGTATAAAACCTTTTGCTCCATGCACATGCACATGTGCGTTAGAAACTATTTTTTGGTAAAAAGAACACATCTTGTTTTGATAAAGTTTTAGTTTGTAATTTTTTTTTTTTTTTTTACATAAACAGGCATGTTTCAAAATATAACATACACAACACAGGAACTTACAAAGTTCAACAATGAAAAACTGAAGGCAATATCAGACATTATAGTGTCAAAAATGTATTGACCTTGCCTTCTTTAGATGGGGTGATGTCACCCCTGTAAAAGCCTAATTTTGAAGATGCACACAAATTGGGAGTCAAACTGGGGATTTCCCTCCTGATCCCATGCCTAATGTCAACATGTGCTATCTCCCATCATGGGGGATCAATGGATGTGTTTTGGGGGTGCAACCACTTTCTCTCACCTACTTTAGTTGGGAGGAAGGGGTTGCACCCACAAAACGCGTACATTGATATCCCCTTATGGCAGATAGCACATGTTGACACACTGTGTGCATCTTCAAAATTTGGCTTTTAAAATATCAAAAATGTCAAAAATGGATAAAAATTTGGCAAAAAGAAAAAAAATGGTGTCATTTTGAGGTTAGTTAGATTCTTCCTAGTACATCAATCATGTTCTTCAGTTTTTGTTCAACCTCATTAGTTTTTTGCTTGATAAGTCTAAATCCCAACTACAAAACAGTATGTCCTGGATTAGCCTTTGTGCACTGTCACTGGTGAAATGAGGAGATTGTTCTTCCACAACATCACCTAAAAGAAAAAATACACACCATGTATTATAAATATGCAGGCATACATCTATTACCTGAATCTGTGGTCTCAGACACTCACCTGTTGTGGTGACAATTTCAACCACCTCTCCTTCCTTCCCTTCTTCAGAAGTGGGGGCTTCCTGGTGTCCTCAGACGTCCTGAGTCTTTTCTCCCCTATGAGAATGAAACAAAAGGTATACTTGGCACACAGATATTTGAGGCCAGAAATAGGAATATGAAACATTGCTTGGAAGTGGGGTACAATTCTCTGTTTTGGCTGAGTTACAAGCTGAAGACATAATTTTTTTCCCTTACCAAAGCTGGAATACTTACCTTTTTTGGACAAGTTTCACACATGGAGACACCCCAAGTATCCACTGGAGTACCTGTGTGGGACACCGTAAAAAGTTTGTTCTGGTGTCCCACACTAGTGCTCCTGAGTCCAGATGTGTAAACAGCTGCTGAGTGTCCTCTCCTTACATTACACTGAATCAAGTTTGCAATTCTTTCTAGTTTCAAACACATCTAGACAACAATGTCCTAAACTTATTTTAATACAAATTAGCATGACCAAATGTAGTTAACCCTGTATCTGCCAAAAACATTGTATTTAGTTGGCGAACGAACAAGGTTTACTACGAACTATTACTGTGCTCATGAGCCTGAAAGTAGCCATTTTAAACTGTACAACAGTAAAGAAAAGCACATGAGAGCAGCATGCAAGTAATAATAATAATAATAGGGACATATGACAAGTACTTCTACTACTTTCTTGATCCTTCTGTACTGATCCTGCTCCCTCATTTTCAGTTCTGACCAGCATTTCCTCAATTGCTCCTTGGATCGTCGTACCCCCAAATTCCTGTGCAGATGCTTCACAACTTTAGTCATGATCTTGGCCTTTCTCACATTTGGGTTTAGGTACGGTCCATACTTCCCATCATAGTCGGCCCTCTTCAAGATGTCCACCATCTCCACCATCTCTACAAAGGCCATATTTGAGGTTTTAAATCTCCTGTGGGATCGGGGCCTTTTAGGCTCCGGGCTTTCCTCCTCGTTACTGCTATTACACAGCTGCTATGTCATATTCCTCTCCCACTGCGACGAAAGAGAAGGGGTGGGCAATATTATAGAAAGAACGTTAGGGGTGGGTGACGTGGGTGGAGTTTCACGCATGCGCAGTGCATATAAAGCTAACACGCGTGTGTCATACATACAATCTGTGAGTCGAGGAAGCAACGAACGTTATAACGAAGGAAACATTTTAACTAGGGACATCAGTGGCCTATACTGATTCGCGATTGAGGCCTATATTGGGATAAGATTAGGAGAGTTTAGCCTGATATTAGTGTTTTTGTCTTGTGTTTTGTCTTGCAGCAAATATAAAACAATTCAAAGACCCTGAATTCATGGGCCAGTTCATAGACAGATACAGGGATATGAGAAATTTGTGGGAGGTTCAAAACCCCTTATATCGAAATAAACCAGCTGGAAGGCATCGCTGGAGAAACTGGTGCAATTTGTGAAGATGCAGGTCCCCAACCGAGACATGAAGTTTGTTGATAAAAAAATTGTTAGCTTGAGAAGCACGTATAGGAAGGAGCTTAATAAGGTCCAGACTTCCATGAAATCATGAGCAGCAGCAAAGGATGTGTATGTACCCAGTCTGTGGTACTACAACAGGATGCGGTTTCTGGAAGACCAGATTGAAGTCAGGGAATCACTTTCTACACTTCCATCCACCCTTCCCTCAACCCTTCCCTCAACCCCAGGCTTCCGAGGACCAACCTGGGCCTTCCTTCCTGGAAGAAGTTGAGGAGCCCTGCTGGAGCCAGGTATAGTATTTTTGAACATATTTATTGTCCGAAAATTAGTGTCCTTAACTAGATTTTATTATTGATAACAAATGAATGACTGAACAAAAAGTGTTTTACATATCAATAGACAGTAGGGGCCAAAAATGATTGTGACAAGAATGAAAAATGCTGGGCTCAGAATGATAGTCTTATGCCCCGTACACACGGTCGGATTTTCCGATGGAAAATGTCCGATCGGAGCGTGTTGTCGGAAATTCCGACCGTGTGTGGGCTCCATCGGACATTTTCCATCGGATTTTCCGACACACAAAGTTGGAGAGCAGGAGATAAAATTTTCCGACAACAAAATCCGTTGTCGGAAATTCTGATCGTGTGTACACAAATCCGACGGACAAAGTGCCACGCATGCTCAGAATAAATAAAGAGATGAAAGCTATTGGCCACTGCCCCATTTATAGTCCCGACGTACGTGTTTTACGTCACCGCGTTTAGAACGATCGGATTTTCCGACAACTTTGTGTGACCGTGTGTATGCAAGACAAGTTTGAGCCAACATCCGTCGGAAAAAATCATAGGATTTTGTTGTCGGAATGTCCGAACAAAGTCCGACCGTGTGTACGGGGCATAAGTCTTTTCTATTTATTAACATTCAATTTGCAACAGTCATAAGCTGAAAATTGTGTGTGATTGATGAACCAAAAACTAAAACTATGTCCCTTTTTCATACACAGGAAGACTTCAGCCAGGACGAGACTCTGGAATGTGGCAGACAGGAGGAGGTGGGGGTAAGTGTCAGCCAGGAGGAGGCCAGGCCCAGTAGCCTCACCCAATCCCAGGTGCCTCCCCTTGCCTTACAACAAAAAGGGTCAGGAAGGGGAGTAAGGTGGAGGAGGCAGCACTGGGCCTCATTAAGTACACTAATGCGGCCCTGAAAACACCCCCTGATGCTAAAGAGGCCTATGGCTGCTATGTAGCTCCAAAATTGCAGCAAATGGAGATGGGCCAACGCCTCATGTGTGAGAATATTATTTTTCAGGCCCTTCAGAAAGTGTTGAGGGGCCAAATTAGTGAGAACATGCACTTATGTGTGCTCGCCCATCCTCCTCCTCCTCCTCTGGCCACAAATCCACCTCCAGAGCCACAGCCTCAAAGGAAGGCTGCAGGGAAGGCTGCAGGGAAGCGAGGAGGGAAGGCTGCAAGGAAGACATGAAAGTGATGGCCTGGGTTCAGTCTGGTCTGACAGAAGATGCAGGCTGTGATAGTATCACAGCCTGGGGACATATATGTCATCTGCTGCTGTTCCTGATCTCTGGGAGTCCTGGACCAGATTGTGCTCCCTATTATATGGACTTCTCAGGCTACAAATTTTTATTTACAAAGTGTTGATGTGTGCCCTGGTGTACAAAGGCTTTGCAAATTCAAGCAGGTTCTCCAGCGTTGCCTTCCTCTTTATTTTGTTATGAGCCAGAATAAATGGAGATTTTTTTTATATGAAAATACTTACCTATGTGTTTTTCTTTCTTTCAAAAATGCAATGTCAAATTAACAGGGGACAACAACCAACCTCCTTGAGCTTTAAAAATACAAGATAATAATGTTGTTGTGGAAACTTGACACACCAAAAAAAAATTATGGAGATCACTAGAAAATAATTTAAAAATAATCAAAAAAACAGGAGATCTTGATGAAAAAAAAAAGATGAATATAAAAAAAAAATATAAACATTATTATGGAGATCTGGCTTTAAAAACAAAAAAGGTTATTCAGGAGATCACGAGAAATAATAAAGAAATAAGTATGTCAGAACTGTGTGAATATCAGCAGCAAAACAAATTTATTATTCTAGCATTATAAAGAACAAAAGAATGCACTGCAATAAAAGATCCAAAAATTTACAGCGTGACGAATGTGCTATCTATCTCATTACGAACGCTAGTTTTACCAGACTGAGCGCTTCCGTCTCATACTTTATTCTGAACATAGTTACATAGATAGTTACATAGTAGGTGAGGTTGAAAAAAGACACAAGTCCATCAAGTCCAACCTATGTGTGTGATTATGTGTCAGTATTACATTACATATCCCTGTATATTGCGGTCATTCAGGTGATTATCTAATAGTTTCTTGAAGCTATCAATGCTCCCCGCTGAGACCACCGCCTGTGGAAGGGAATTCCACATCCTTGCCGCTCTTACAGTAAAGAACCCTCTACGTAGTTTAAGGTTACTAAGTATAAAATTGATGCGCTTTAAATAAATAGTGCACAATATGCTGCTGCGACTAAGCTTAAATCCAGGAATAAAAAATGCATACATGTGAATGAAATAAATACATAATTATGGTGCTAATACATGTGTTAAAATTGCCAAAAAAAAAAAAAAAAATATTGCCAAAAAAAAAAAAAAAATGCCAAAAAAAAAATCTTCAAATTGGTGATGTGACGGTTAGTATAAATAAAATAATAATGACACTCTGAGTACAATGTCCAGGCAGAGATAAATAGTGGGAGAAAGTAAAAATAATTAAACAGTTCCTTCCCTTAATCCAGATTGATTGACTCACTGGGTTAGATCGTTTGTATCAGGATATTTAGTTTTTCTTGCATCCCACTTCAACAATTATACTGCTGGTGATTCGGCTCTCAGGATAAAGGTTTTATGCAAAGCAAGCAAAGAAAAAATAGATCATTGTGCAGTGAACTTACTAGATAGTACATAAGCAAAACAGAGACAAGAGATACACTCACAAACTCCCGGTCTATTAGAAGCATTCAAATAAGCAGATTGCAGTCAGCCGCTGTGGACGAGGTTTCCCATAGAGAAACAGCTGCTGTTAACCTTCAGGTGTATTGCAGCATGAACGTCCTAAGCTCCTCCCACGCGTTACATCACTGACACGTGACTTTTTCAAGGATAAACCCAGGAAGCCACGGCCTCTGTATTTAAGTCCTATGGCATTGTGGTTACCATGGAGATAGCGCTGTGTTCATTGGATCATCATACTGCTTTCTGCTACTAATGACATGTAAATATTTTGGCTTAAGCCTTATTTAATTGTTTTACAAAAAAAAAAAAAAAAAAAAAGGGGAACATATATTTATAAATACAGGTTTGCAAACAAATATAGAACACTTCCAGATAAAAAATAAGAACATAAAAATGGACCTAATTAGTGCAGTCACGAAACTCCCTCCATTGGTAAATAGTGTTACTACACATTCAATGTTAACACCTCAGATCGCATGTCATTACATACTGCGATAGATAGCAAAATCACTAATATGTATGTGTACTTCCGCAAGTAAAATACCAATTGATCCATATTGTGTAGTTACTAGCAACATATTGAATAGGCCCGTATTACACTCACATCCACTAGTGAAAATTATATAAAAAAATATAAAAAAATTAAAATAAAAGATTAAGGTTACATTGTTGTGCCACTAGTTCGCCGTTGCAACAATGTTTCAAAAAAAAAAATTATATTGAAAAATTAAATTAAAATACCAAATAAATTGATACACATAATTGACTACATGCACAACCCAAATATTTGATACTATACACTCATTTACAGTAAAATCAAATATATGATCCCTATGATATTAAAAAATATAATAAAAATTAATTTTATTAAAATAAATACTAAAATATAGACTATCGTTATTATGATATTAAGTGTAAAGAGACAATAAATTTACGTACCAGTTAATACCAACAAAATAAAATATAAATTAAAATTTAAAAATTAAAAATTAATATATATGTAATAAATGTTTAAAAATTAATAAGGCATGTCTTGAGAGTATCACGGAGTATTAAAAATCTGATATGAAGCAATTAAGATCAAATTCTATGTTTAGGCCATTTGGCGCAAGAGTCCCCATCTGGAATATCCATTTAGACTCGCTTTTACTGAGTTCCCTTATCTTATTTGAGCCTCTCCAATGTGGCTTGTATTTCTGAATCGCCCAAAATTTCAACTGTTTGGGGTCACTATTGTGGTGCATAGCAAAATGTCTGGAGACATTATGCTTAGGGAAAGATTTTTTGATGTTCTGGATATGTTCCCTTATGCGTTTCCACATAGGCCTCTTGGTTCTACCAATATATTGTAGTGAGCATGAGCATTGCAAAACATATACTACTCCTTCCGTCCTGCACGATATAAAGTCCTTAATAGTATGTTCATTGCCAGTACTTGTTGCTGTGAATTTATTACACTTTTGCCCATTTTGTTGGGTATTGATGCAAGCGTAACATCTTTTACAGGGGAAGAACCCTTTCCCCTGGAAAAAGGATAATTCCGTCAATCTTTTGGGGGGTTCTGGGACGTTTTTGGCAATTAGATCCCTTAATGTGGGGACTCGCCTATAAATGAAGTGAGGCTTATCCGGTAGGATGTTGCAGAGAGTTTTATCTGATTTTAAAAGAGGCCAATGTTTTCTGATGATTCTTTCCATTTTCTTATGTTGAATGCTGTAGTTCATTATCAGTGGTATATCGTTATTATCTTTATTATCTTTGATTTTATCCTGGATCAGAACCTCCCTTGGGGTTTGATTAATCTCCTTGATTTTTTCTGCTATGAATTCCTTGTTATATCCTTTGTCTTCAAACTTTTGTCCCATCAATTGTGCCTGTTTCAGATATTCATTATTATCTGAGCAATTTCTTCTTAGCCGTATGAATTGCCCCTTGGGAATATTGATAAGCCATGGTTCATGGTGACAACTGTTCACTGGTATGTAGCTATTTCTTTCCACTGTTTTAAAATAGGTTCTAGTACTAATGGAATTGTTTACTAGCTGTATTTCTAAATCTAAGAAGTGTACTATTTTTTCACTTATTTCGTATTCAAGCTTGATGTTCTTTTGGTTGATATTTAATTGGTTAAAAAACTGTATTAAGCTAGCTTCGTCACCTTTCCATATTACTATACAGTCATCAATGAACCTTTTGTAAAGCACAATATTGTCTGGGGTATTTGAGAAGATTGCCTCATCCTCCCACTTGGCCATAAAAACATTGGCCACACTTGGAGCATACTTAGCTCCCATTCCAATCCCAGTTAATTGTCTGTAGTAGTTGTCCTTATACCAAAAGTAATTGTGCTGTATTCCAAACGCCAGGCTTCTTAAAATAAATCTTTTTTGTTTGGATATGAGATGGCTGAATTTGTCCATAGCCCATTTGGATGCTTCTATTGCATCACTATGATCGATAACTGTATATAACGAAGCTACATCCGCAGTTGCAATGATATATTTTTGATCTCGTTTAAAGTCAAGGGAATCCAGTATTTGTATCAAGTGTTTCGTATCTCTCAGAAATGCTCTAGTTTGAGATACTAACGGCTTTAAAAATGTATCGACATATTCACCTATCCTGGCATTAATAGATTGAATACCATTTATGATAGGTCTGCCCGGCGGTTGTTCTGAATTCTTGTGTATTTTCGGCACGGTGTAGATGATGGGTACTCTACACGTGTCAGGCAATAAATATTTGGACTCTTTTTTGTTTAAAATATTTTTACTTACTCCTTTCCGGATTACATCTGATAATTCCCGTTTGTACTCTCTTGTTGGGTTGCCATTGAGTTTAATATAAGTATTAGTATCGCTTAGTTGTCCTAGTAACTCATTATTGTAATATTCTTTAGATAGTACCACAATTGCTCCACCTTTGTCCGCAGGTCTCACTACAATTTCTTTATTTTGTTCTAACCGTTTAATACCTATTTGTATATTGTTGGGTTCAGATATTTTCTTGTATTTTAATTGTTCAAGATCTTGTATTACCATTCTATTGAAGACTTGAATATGCTCATTGTTCAGTACCGGTGGATTAAACAATGATCTGTTTCTGAGGCTACTGTGAATAATGCCTCTTGATGCTTCTGTTTCCAAATTCTGTATACTGGGAGGCTTAGATAGCATGTATTTTTTAATGTTCAGTTTCCTGGTGTACTTTTGTATGTCAATATACGTTTGGAATTTATCAAGATTTCTTGTAGGGGCATATTTTAAGCCTTTGTCTAATGTCGCAAGTTCAGCTCTCGTTAGTTCTGTTCCGCTGAGGTTATATATGCCTTCTCCTAATACTCTCTTTTTTTTTTGGACTTTCCGTCCTGCTCTGCATCCCCTTTTCTGTTTGGGCTTTTTTCCTTGTTGTGGTGTTCTTGTTTGTGGGGGTCTTCGTTCCGGCGATATTCTAAAAAGACCTTGATTGCTCCTCATCATTATATTCCCTTAATGGTTCATACCTGTTGTTAGTTTGAATGGGACTTCTTGTCGGTTCATGCCTAGATTGTTCAATTCCTCCTCCTTCATTCCTGTTCCGGTTGGATTGATATTCCCGATATTCTTCTCCATTCGTATATTGTTGGTATTCTCTTTGTTCATTTCTCTCAGGGTTTTGGTGATAATCTCTTGATTCATTTCTGTGTGCATATTGGTAGTACTCCCTTGGTTCAGTCCTATAGTTATTAGTTTGGTAATCTCTTGGTTGTTGATAATAGCGTGCTTGGTCCACATAGCCATTATTCCTTCTATTGTCTTCCCGATAATATTGTGGAGCATTCATGCGATTATTCGGTGATTGATAAGGTTTTAAGTAATTACGTGGTGATTGATATGGTTTGTTGTTTCTTTTATTGCCATTATTTTTCCAATAAGGTCTTCTGGGGGACTTATTTTTTGTTCTATTTTTCCACCAAGGTTTAGGAGTTCTGGGGCCATCATCATCCCTATATGTTCTACTTTGTTCTATTTCAGGTTGTCTTTCATATTTCAGACCATCAGGTGTTCGCGGTCTTCTTTCTGGTGTTCTGTAGTTAGATTCTCTTCTTGGAGTGATTATTCTTACCTTCCTCTCAGGGGATGAAGCAATGGATTCAGTTTTACCTTGTTTAAGGTTAACCTGCCAATTAAAAACCTGTTCCAAATGATAATCATTGGTATCTCTGAGGTACTTTCTTTTCTTCCTTTGCTTAATTTCTATATCTTTCTGTTCTAAAACTTTATTTAGTTGCTTAGTTAAAGTTGTAAATGGAGCTGTATCTTTAAATGGTTCCAATGTGCTTTTGCACTCTGTGATATGTTGGTTAATTATCTGTAATTTTCTCTGTTTCCTTTTTAGGGCAAAGTGAACTAGATCCATTCCTTTGTCATTAAAAAATTTGTACCATTCATTTACTCCTTCTTGATCCACTAGACCATCACAGATGGGAACCTCCCATCTTAATCTCCTGGGCACCATTTTGTCTTTAATGTACTGTTCATGGGTAGCAATATCCCACCATAGGCTCAACTTTTTCTCCATCAGGTGGCCAAATTTTCTGAAATTCGTATCTAAATCTCCTTTTTCAGTGCTAGGTGCAGTTGAGAAAACATTATCTAAATTTACTGTGCGTTTTTCTACGAAATCAAAAATATCCATATCTGCGACTG